>NC_034608.1:44239388-44272862 GCF_900095145.1 Mus pahari
TGAGGCAGAGGCAGAGGCAGAGGCAGAGGCAGAGGCAGAGGCAGAGGCAGAGGCAGAGGCTGAGGCTGAGGCTGAGGCTGAGGCAGAGGCTGAGTTAGAAGCTTCTTCGTAAGGTACTGTGTAGGCTGATGGGGAAGAATTGTCTCCGTCGTCCTAATGTATAATGAACGCTGCACACTATCCTCTCAATGTGCTGAGAAGTATGTGCGAGCTTACACAATGGTGACACAACTGTTATGGGTGGAACCAACTATTTCTGACTGAACGTAAGGCCCACATCACAGAAGGGAACTCGTATCTGGTAATGCAAATCAAGACAAAGATCTACATCTGGGGAAGTCCAGAGACTGCAGTTGAGAGCTTAGTTATATTGTTTGATAAGCAGGTCAATATGCCCGCCAAATGATCTGCTAAATATTTCCATTTATGCCCATAGATTCCTTCTGCTTTTGGCCTCTGTCACAGATGCAGGCTTCTGTTTTTGCAGTTGGCCGTGGTTACTGCAGAGATTCATAATCAGCAAAGCTCCCCCCAAATAAATGATGTTGCTTGGCCATGCATGGAAGAAGATATCCAGACATCTCCATCACCCCTTCCAAATCTCCTGGGATGTAATGGGAGGGGGAACAGAGAGAATGAGCGAGCTTTTGGGAGTAGATAGAGCATTGAGCATTTACTCCCTGTGAATTGCAGCATTGCCTCCTCGAGTGGGGAAGAGGGTTGTAAGTCTCTGGACTCTAAAGAAACCTGCAGGCTCACGAAGCTCAGAAAGTGACAAGATCCACGAGTCCTCTTCCTAGGTTTATAAAAGCAGTAAGCAATTACTGGGTAAGAAAAGACTTGCTTGAGCAAATTCTGTTATGCAGGGAGCTCCAGGGATGCACTTTTCATGAGCTGTCACCGTGCAGAGTGAACTTTTCAGCAATGCAGCTGCTTTTGAATTGCCTCTGCTTCTGGAAGCAACCCCGATAACTCATTGCTTCTCCAAACTAGACTTGGGGTGACTGCTTCTTTGATCTGTCACAATGCCCTCCACATTGAGGGTAAATATACATTCGTTCAAGTCTCCCCATTACCTGATGTGCATACACACAAACACACACAAACACACACACACATGTGTGCCCCCAAATTAAAATGACTAATGTCAGCATAAAAATAAAATGCACCACGTTCAAACACTGATTGTACTATTATAGAAGTTATGTCAATTTCAAAGTAGGCTTTAGGATAAAAAGATTACCATAAATAAAGAGGAGAATTTCATAGTAGTAAACATATGTTCATCAAGGTGACATCACAACCTTATGTGAGTAGGGTCCTATTAACAGTACTTTGAAAGGCAGAAGGAAAACATTATCAGAAGTGGAAGAGAAAGCAGACAGATGTACAACTGCAGTTAGAACATTCAACAATTCTCCATCAGTAACCAAAGTTTCTGGAATACAGAAGTGCAACAATACTATAGAAGACAGGATTACCAGCCATAATATAGCACATTCTGCTGAAAAGCAACAGAAACTGCTCAGAAATAATAATAATAAAAAACTTGGAAATTAAGTGCCATATTTATCACTAATGAATGAAAATAAAGGCTATATGAAATATCAGGAAGTATTTTAAGAATGGTAATGAAAGCCATCCAAGAACTAAATCTAAATGCAACACAAGACAATGATCACAGCAAAACTGTACTAGGTGATTATAGCATATGGATATGTACGACATCTCAAAAAGGAGCAGGAGAAAGATGGGAAATATTCTACTATAAGGCACACACACATTACATGAAGCGGTGTCTGGCATTTGAAGATGAATTTACATCACCTAAGAAGGTACACTGTACATTTAGCAAAGCCCTACCAGAAAGATCAAATAATGTTGACAGATGGAGAGAATAAAGTAGAATTATACAGAATGCTTAAACAGAACCCCAGGAATCAGAAAAAGAGAGAATCAAGGGATAAATAGAGGGGAGGGTAAAGCGATGGCTCAGATGGCAAGGACACCTGCTGCTCTTGCAGGAGAGAGGGGTCCAGTTTCCACTACCCACAATGCAGCTCACAGCCACATGTAGTTCCAGTTCCATGGAAGCCTATGCCCTCTTCTGGCCTTTTCTGGCACTGCACACACATAGGGCACATACATGCCTATCGATCACTCTCACATACTCATAAAATAAAAATGAATTAAAAAATTAAATACTGGAAATAATTAAAAGCATACCAAATATGAAACTGTGTCAATATGCACACATGTTAATGCTTTATAATTACACCAATTATAAAAATAAGGTTTATGAGCTTGGATTAAGAGACAAACAACACTCCCTATGCTCCCCAAAGGAAACACACTTTAATATGAGGATTCAAATTAATTAAATGAAATGGATGGGCTCTGTAAGTCACGCTTGAGTAAATGCATGAAGTCATGGGTTTGATCCTTACATCCCTCACCAAACAACCAAGTAAGTAAATAAATAAATGGATGAAGAACTGTGAAGTAATGCTGTGATACTTAATATATTAATTAATTATTCCTGTCTCTTTGGATGAGATGGACATTTATCTTGGAAAACTTTGAAAATGCAAAAAGCTTTCAATGATGTGGGTGCTTCTTATTCACTCACTACAAGGCCAGAACTAAACGAAGACTGGCTTTCTCAAGCAAGGTGGAATTCTCCAGTGTAATTCTTCCAGAGTCCATCTGCACCCTCAGCATTCCTTAGCCTCCAGGAACTGCAGTATCAGCTCTCCCGGGTCACCAGCCTGCTAAACCACATTGCAGGCTTTGAATTTGTTAGTTTTCTTAATCTTGTGAGACAGTGACATGCAGTAAATCTATTTAAATATAAACACACACACACACACACACACACACACACACACACACACACACACACACTGGGAGTTCTGTTTCTATGAAGATCTTCAACCAATATCAATTTTGCTATTAGAGTAGAGGAAGACAATCTTAGGACTAGACTTTCTGGGTTGGTTTTGGTGTTTCTGGAGCTGGTTCAGTTAAAGATGTTGGTGACTATGAAGGAAAGGAAGCACTGCTGTGACCACACAGTCCATCTGTGCAAAACACCACAGGCAGACATTCCCAATCAAGTCTGTGAACAAGGACCGGAGTGGATGTGTCCAGGACACTCTTGGGTGTATTCTGTCACATGAACATGTAGGTGGGATTGATCGGCTGCTACTCATGTTGCTGGATTAAATGGACAAAGGAAAGGATGAGCTCAGGGATTCAAGCTTCCCAGCTAAGCAGCACATAACTGACCTGACAGTTTCATCATCTGCTCTATGAAGATCCTGATGCGCTGTAATCAGAGTTCAGAGGATGAACACCAAAGCCTTGGAACACATTTCATGAAAGACTGACCTACAAAGCAAATAAAGTTTCTAGCTTCTCAATGTATCTGTGATCCAAGTAACTTTCTATAATGGTTTAGTTTTAATGACCACCAGCAGCAGCAGCAGCACTGACTCCTGGATCTGATCCTTTAGACCCCAGTCTGGGGTTCTGTCTTAGGGAGGTTATGGAACCTTTTAGACATGGAGCTTAGCTAGCAGATATATGGCCAGTGGAGCAGGGTTTGAGGTTGTATATAGGCTGTCCCTTCTTTCTGCCTGTTGTGTGACAGACTTTTCCTGGGGAGATGAAACATACATGTCAATTTATCTCCAATAGGAAGCCCATAACAGATCAAAGTTTGGATACCATTGAAATCCAACTAAATGAACCAACGAGTTTTATTGGGGCTACTAACAGGAATATGGGTGAGAGGTTATTTACAGGAGCAGAAATGACTCAAAGACAGTTGTATTACCATAGCCAGTGTGGGTGGCAGCTCACAAAAGCTGAGAACCTGGAGCACACTGTGCAGCATGCAGGCAATTCAACAAGTTCGGGAGTCCTTTCCAGAAGGCTCAGTTGGTCTGAGCCTCTTTTAAGTAGCTGGACTGATCTTAGAGTCTTCCTTGTGGTTTGGCTTCTCTGAGCATCCTTACAGCTTATCTTATCTGAGACTGACTCTCAGTAGTCTTTGTTTACAGCCATTCTGTTTAGGGAGGGGGCAAGTGAATCTAGTCAGTTTCAGGGACTTCCTGAACTTACTTTGAGTTGTTGACCTTTCTGTCTTGAATAGTTGCTGGGTAGAATGTTTTCATCATGGAGAAAACCATTATACAAGACAACCTTAGTGACTCTACTCTTTGGAAGCTGCCAGAATGTAACCTGCTGCCTCAGGCTCCTGTTGCCATAGTTGTGAGCTGTTCCTGACATTGTATCATTTTTACCATAACAGATTATCCCAAGAACCATGATACACAATGAATCTTTCCTCCCTTAAGTTGTTTCTATCAGGTATTGTGTGATGAGAAAGGCAACTCATATAGTAATGTGGTCTGCCAACTTCCTATTGGAAGACTGTTTTGCCTGAACTGCTTCCTTCAAGGAAGGGGCAGTTTCCCCATTGTTAGAATAGACAGTCAGTTGACAAGGATTTGCTTTTCTTGCAAGTAATGTTGGGCCAAAGCCACCATCCATGGACTATGGTATGCCTTAACCACCATCACATTGTCCATTGAACACTGCTTTGATTAAGGAATTTACTTCATACCCAGTATTAATATTATAGCTCTGATGGGAAAGGATTGCCCAGCACATGTATTGCAGCTCGGAAGGTAAGGTATCCTGGCAGTTAGGGACCAAGGCATATTGTACACCAAAGTCACACTGTACACCAAACCTCACACAAAGAGATTTATTGGGAAAGACACAAGAAGTTGGTTTCTGTTTGGTTGGAGTCTCCATTTACCTCTGCAATATCGGGGAAGCCCAGTTCCCCTTCGCTTCCACTGCAACCTGTTCAGCATTGAAAAATTTCTGAACAAAGTGATTCCGGAAGCTCAGTTGCACATTTCTGGCAACAGATGCAACCTGCCAACCCACTCAAGTGTGCCTGCCCAAGGGCTCATCATTTGATTATATATGGCCACAATCCCAGCTTCTGGCCTAGGATCAATAAACCCCACTTCCCTTAGCCCAGGAACATGGCTTCTCTGGCCTCATTCTCTAGGATCTGTGAACTCACTCCCAATAAACCAGCGTTTATAATTTTAATTTGCTTTAATTTGGCTTATCACATCAGCAAAGAAGCTTATTATCTGGGAGGAAACCTATTGGCAGGCTCTACTTGGGCAAGAAGCAGAAAACTGAACAGGAGACAGCCTCACACAAGATTTCTTGTGGGCAGAGATTCCCAGGATAATTTCCTGGGTGGGGATTGGTGGGATTTCAAGTCCTGTGTTTAGGATGAACTCAGCAATTTTTCAGATTTTGAGCTCAGGAACTGGTGGTTTTTCAAACTTATAGACTGATGGATATTTCAAACCTTGAGGTGAGTCAGTGTAGAAATCATACACCCATGCTCACTGGACTCACTAGTGTTATTTTTATCACTCTCCCCATCACCCTGAAACAGTTGGTAGAATAATGAGATGTAACACTAGTTGCAGCATTAGCCTGGTACATTGTTTTCTAGGAGGATGTACATACTCTGAATCATTGCTAATGTATGGTGGTGCTTGTCTTAGAACCAGGGCTCAGAGGTCTGGACACTTGAGGGGTGAAAATGGGAGCAAAAAAACAAAAAAACAAAAAATACCACCATCCCCACCAGTAACTGCTAGAGGAATGTTTGATTCCTGCTCCCATGATTGTGTACGATAGTTCCTGAGACAAGACTTTCCACATGGAAACACACCAAGGATCATCTTAAGCTAGAAGACTGCCAATCAGCCATTTTGAAGTCGTCGTACCTCTGAGTGAACAGAGATTTACTGTAAAGCATGGAGTGACTAGTCCTGACAGCCAGGGAGACACTGGGCTGCCACTCTACAGTGGAGGGAAGGGAGACTGTGTCTGTAATGCAATAATCTTTGTGTGTGTGGGTGGGGGCACTTCTACTTTCATCATGTTCAAGAGGCAATGGGAAGTCAATAATTCAATTTGGGCCAGGCCACTAATGCCCCAGACCTTCTAAGAGTCAACATTCCACTGAAGAACCATGTCAGCTGAGCTGATTGCTGAGGGAAAGGGAACGCTGAGGGATAATGGAAGATAGCAGTTATTGATGACAGCCATGACTACATGACCAGTTAGACATGAGAACTGGACTTGTCAAGTTTTTCCCTTCTAATTTGTGTCATAGGACTATGTATAGCAGATTCCTTCCTTCCTCCCTCCTTCCTGCCCTTCCTCTGTCCCTCCCTCTATTCCTTCCTTCCTTCTCTTAATGGCCTACCATGTAACATACTTACTATATATCACAGTACTTAACTTATGGGACACCAAAGAGACAAATGTAGGTTACCTAAGGGCATGACATCTCCTGGGGAGTTAGTGGCTTTACATTGATACCATGTTAGGTAAGCATGACTTTGAAATTATGTGTATTTTGAGATTAAAAATGCTTATGGGGATATGTATGGTTATTATCAAAGACCAGAGGATCATGTCTTTCCAACAGCTATATACTAAAGGCTTAGTCTCAATGTAATGGTGATCAGATATTGGCCCTTTGGTGGAAATGAGATTAGATAAAGCCCTGTCCATCTATTTGGGATGTTATAACATGATACCACAAACCAAGTGGTCTATTAACAACAGGAATTTATTTTTCACACATATGGAGGCTGGGAAGCTTAGGATTAAAATATAGGCAGACGAGCTGTCTGATGATGGCCAGGTTATTAGCACACAGGAACATCATTTTACTATGTTCTCATGTGGCAGAAGGGACAAGAGATTACAATGCAGCCTCTCCTCAGGCACACTAATCTTTCCATAAGAACTTCACCTTAACCATCCAACAATTTCCCCCAAGCCTTTCCTTCTGATACCATTGCATGGGGATTAAAATTTCAATCTGTGATTTGGGAATTGACATGTTAGACATTTAACCCTGTGCAGTTTCAAGAGGAAAAGGACGAGATACCATAGCACAGTCTCTCTCTGTCATGTACAGTCAGACGCAAGGAAAAGGGAGGGTGCACAGAAGCACTAATGAAAGCACCTTGATTGTGAACTCCTCAGATCTTAGCTTCATTAGGAATGTCTGCTGCTTAAGTCTATGATTACATTGTAGTCAATCAGACTGGCAGGTGTCATGGTATCAGGTTGATAGATGGTATGTAGTGAGTAGTCAATGATTAATTTTCTATGTCAACTCAGAGAGTGTTTTTGAATGAGATGTGCATTTATTTCAGCAACTTTTTGCGAAATCAGAATGCCTTGCTTCATGTGAGTAGGCCTTGTCCAATAAATCAAAGAAAAGAGAGGCAAAAAGGAGAGAAGAAATGAAACGGGCTTTGCTCACAGAAGAAATAATTATCCATGTAGATAGTGCCCATCCACTCTAAAAAAAAAGAATCGGTAAGTAAGTCTAATAAGGTTGCAGGATACAAGGCTAATATACGAAAGGCCATTCCTTTCCATGGTAGGAGTGCTGAGCCATTGGAACCTGAAGTTTAAACACAGTATCATTTGTGATTGCACTAAAAGATACTCAGAGATACTAGGCAAATGTAACAATATAGACATGATGTATATAGTGGGCTCTGAGAATACAAGTGGGGATTAGGTAAAAACTAAGGACATCTGGGTGAAATATAAGCTTGTTTCATTAGCTGGAGCAAATGGACTGAGCTAATGAGAGATGATAATGATAAGGAAAATTGTGTGTGAAATAGACAAATTTGGTGCTGTCTTTGTGATCTTCTGTAAATCAAAGGGTGTTCTAAACTGTCATTGTGTTTGTAAAAATAGTGTCTGTTGAAGAAATTGAACCAATAGCCAAGAGGTGTTTAAAATGGTCTCCATTCCTGGTCAATTTCAGCAGTCAATTCCACCAAATGTTTTAAGAGGGAAAGAAATGGAAATGTGTATGATCATTCTCTGGAGTCCAAATGGGATGGGAGACTTCTGACTCTGGTATGAGGCACACATTGCTCTGATGCTCTGATTAGGAAGGAAAGACAAGAAAATGATCCTACAGAAAGATAATTCCTATAGATACAAATTATTTAAAATATTAGCATGTATTTTGTTAATATATTAAAATAATATATTAAAATGATTGGTTTCATTATGACATTTTCATGTATGTGTATTGTATCCTTTATCTTACTCACCTCTCAATTACCATTTCCTATTTTCCTCTTCCATTGGCATTTTACCTTTTTCCAAGTAGTTCATTTTGCATTCCCATTTCATCTATCTATCTATCTATCTATCTATTTATCTATCTATCTATCTATCATATATCTATCATATATCTATCATCTGTACATTCAACCTGAGTTATGCATACAAAAGAAAAATATGGTCTTTGTTTTCTGCCTCTGGCTTATTTTCCTTAACAAGATGTTCTAATTTCATGCATTTCCCTTAAAATGACATAATTGCATTTCTTATGGACAAATACAACTCCTTCATGTCTATGTACCACCCTTACATATCCATTCACAGGATGATGCACACATAGGTGGATTCTAGACTTTGGCTGTTGTACCTTATGTTGTACCTTATGGCTCCTCCTCCATAATACACTAACTCCTTTGGGTATATACCCAGGATGGCAGAGCTGGTGTGTTTTCAGTTTTTAAGACCTTTCATGCTGATTTCCATGCAGGGTATAATGGTTCACATTCCCACCAGCAGTTTGGGCTTCCTTTTCCCTTTATTCTTGCTTCTTCAAGTAGACAAATGCTGTTTATAGAGACCAATGATTCAAACGCCTGCCCCATCTTCAAATCTTTGATGACACACTCAGGATTGATGCTAAATCTGGGCAGCCTGTAGCCTAGTTTGGGTGGCACACAACATCAACTATTCTACCCCTTGGCAACTCTGAATTAGCAATATCCTCTGGGCAACATGTCTAGGCAAGGCCAAGTGCCACATCATTAGTCACTTCCTTCCTCTCAGGGGTCATTTTCCAGATGCTCAGCATCCTGAGACCCACTTTTGTGTATATTTTGTCTAATTTCTCAGTAGTTTCTGGTAAGAGTTTGAAACTTATCTACATTACTCTTTCTTGGGCAGAGGCAACGCCTCTAAAGTCTATGTTTGATGTAACTAGATGTATTGAGCTTTTGCTACATAATTGTTATTTTGACTTAGCAATTCTTTTCTACATTCAGTCCACCAAGATTTCATTCCTATATGTGACAAGGAACAGCTTTCTCAGTTTGTGAGTGATTTTTGTATGCATAAAAGCAGGGCGCATTCTCACTTTGTCTCTGTCCAACCTTGGGAGCAAAGGGGCTTCTCTCTCTCTTCTCTGAGGCCCAGTGTTCCCACTGGTTCAAAGGGGACCAAAAATCTCTATCTCAAAGAAACCTATCTTAGGGTTTCTCTGCTGTGATGAAACACCATGACCAGAAAGTATGTTGGGAAGAAAATGGTTTATTTGGCTTATACTTCCATACTGCTCTCTGTTATTGAAAGAATTCAGAACAGGAAATCAACCAGGGCAGGAGCCTGTAGGCAGGAGCTGATGCAGGGGCCATGGAGGGGTGCTGCTTACTGGCTTGCTCCTCATGGCTTGTTCAGCATACTTCTTATAGACCTCAGAACTACCAGCCCAGGGATGGCACCGCCCACAATGGGCTGGGTGCTCCTCCACTGATCACTAACTAAGAATGCTCCTTACACATAAACATTCTGCAGAACTTCGGACTCAACAGAATGAAATAGCGGAATAGTCACTGAAATAGCCAGTTTGAGACAGGCTGTAATACTGCTCGGAGATTGGCTGGAGATATCAAAAGGACAAATAAAATTTAAATGTGATCGGAATGCCCTATCTTACTGTATTACAGCCCTAGCAAGTATGATTGGGAAAAGGTTGAAATGCATTTGTTGGGCCATCCTAATTCTTCTCAAACGATTTATGACTTACAACAAGAGATTGAAAAAATTTTCGCCAAAAGGTTGTTGTCTGATATGACTGGAATAGATGTTAGGGAAAGCATTGCAGATACTTTAGCCTCTTTCAATCCTATGCATCATTTTAATAGAGTTCTTGTTCCAGCAATTGTTAAAAGGAAAAGGAAAAAAAAAAGCTCTCCAGACAGATCTTAAGGAGGCTTTTTCTCACTTGAGGTTCCCTCTTCTCAGATGACTTTAGGCTGTGTCACATTGACATAAAACTATCCAGTGCACTACCTCTTTGTATTATTGCTTAAATGAAAGCGTTCACATAACTTATTCAATATAGTGGCAGGTATGGTGCATAGAGACCAGGTCTCCTCTTCTGCTCTATCTCCCAACAGTATGCATTGCTTTTTGTAATACATCTATTTTATGGCATTTTGTTTAAGGTTTGCCTTCTTAAGATGCCAAAATTGTACATTTGTCTTATTAGTTTATTCTTATAAGGGCCCGGCTTATTTTAGGCTCTTTATAAAATGTATGTATAGCTTAGTTGTCATCTCTGCCAGCTATCTGATACCTTAATGATTCCTAGGTCAGCTGCTATGATCAGAATGTGTCCACTTCAAAATCCAGATGCTTACAATGGAATGGCATTCAGGTGAGACCATCAAGAAGTGATTAGGGCACAAAGGCTCCTTTGTTCCGCATAGGAACCCTTATTAAAGAGCTGTCAAGGGGCCTGAGAGATGGCTCCTTAGTTAAGAACACTGACTGTTCATGCAGAGGATCCTGGTTCAATTCCCAGCCCTCACATAACATCTCACAACTGTTTGTAACTATAATTCCTGGGGACCTGATGCCCTCTTCTGGCCCCCTAGAGCATTGTGTGTACATGGTACACAGATATTTGTAGGCAAAGACCCACCCCCCCACACACACACCAAAACCAGATAAGTGGTACACAACCAGGGTTTAAGCAGCCTTTGTCCCTTTCGTCTTGTGTTCCCTCCAGAGGATGTAACACGATGTCATCTTGGAAGCAGATTCAGACAGTCAACCTGCCAACACCTTGGCCTCGAGCCTTGTATCCTCCAGAACTATGGAAAATAAATGTATACTCTCTATAAATTTCCCACGGTTGGGCATTTTAATGATATTAACCAGAAAGACTCAGAAAACAGCCTTATCATGGGATTGGCATAATTTTATTCACAAGTTTTAGAATCATCGCACAGGCTAAAAGTGAAGCAAACAAACAAGCAAACAATAAAACCAACACTTCCAGTAGCGTTTAGCAGTGAAAATCCCTTGTACCCTAGCGAAGCATGCACATGCTACTTGAACTGACTCTTAGAATTGAGAACACCCACAGAGTAGTATATTAACCTGGGAAGGTCTTACTGGATTTAAGAAGGAATAGGCTTATCTTTTACTGAGATGGCTGATTATTTACTATGTCTGGAGGGTGGTTGGGTGGCCCTGGGAACGTCTAAAGATATACGAGCAACTCTGACACTTGCTTTTGATCCTCAGTGGACACTGTTAGAAGTTTACCTGAGTCTGAGTCGTTTCATTGCAGCATCTCTAGCTCATCGACTCAAAACAAAGAGGGGCATGGACATGATGGGAGATGCAGAAAGGAAGGCTAGAGAGAGATGCATGCCTTTTGCTTAGTTAAATACCAGTTAAGAGGTAAGATATGAGTCCTGCCTGTCTCACAACACTGATACAGAGAGAAAAAGAATATGAGGGTAGCAGGAAGGGAGGGAGGGAGGGAGTGAGGGGAGGAGAGGAAGGGGGAGCTGGATGGGTCTGGATTGGCTACAGCATGAATCATTAATTTTCCCAGGAATGATCAAGAGTGTCATTAGGATGCATTAAGCATCGTCTAACAGAGTGCGGGTGCAGGGAGGAAGACGGCTCTCTCTCTGCGTTATTGCATAATCGATGTGGATTACTCAAAGCTGCTCACAGAATCTCCTCACTCCATTAGCACAAGACCTGGCTCGCTGCTTCACCCCTTCCTTGAGTCTCTCCTCTGGGGATGGAGACCTACTGCACAGAAGAGAGAGCCCCAGGCTTTTCATAACTACAACCCTGGGCTACCCAGTGCTGGTGACTTGGGGTGGGGCTGGGAGAGACATGGGAGAGCCCTATCTTTAGTTTATCAACACCTTGCTTTATATTTGGAAGGTGGGGTGCCTTTCCCCTGATTCTTGCCTCCCTCCTTCTTCCCTTCTTTTTCTCAATTTGTTCTATATAGGACCCTTGTCTGCCTCCCTCAGAGCAACCCTCTCTCCTCCACCCCCTTGAAGGCCTCACCTCTCTCCATCTTCTCCCAGTTCCCCATCTCATTTTCTGTCTCTTTAGATGAGGTCACCGTGACTGCATGAAGGACAAGAGGCTCAGGAGAGGTCAGGCATTAGCACAGCTATAACTGCTCTGCTACTGAAACTGGGCGAGCCCATCCATCACGGCTCCACCACTCCATTAGGCCTCCTGTGAAATATGCCCCGCTCCGAATCGCACAACCATACATCTCCCGGTCTAGACACCTTCCTGTTGTGTGAAGATCAATGCCGCACGGTCATGCATCATGTGTCATCCAGTAGCCCTCCGTCTAATAACCATGTCTATTCTCTAGTCTGCAGTATAAATTATAGCACCAGGGAAGTACTATATTATGCAGCAACCTTGGTTGCTAATGGATTATTGGGTTTATTGGTTGATAATGTCAGCTCCCTCTCTTTCTTTCCTTTTTCCAACCCTTCCATTCCCCTATTTCTGGCTGAATCTCTCTTATTTATTTATTTCTCTCTATTTTTATTTTATTTGGTTCAGGTTTGAGTGATGGCTGCTTTAGGTTTCTGTCAACAGACTCCTCTATCAAACCTCTAAAATAGGCCCAATTAGAAAGAGCTCTCCAGTGGTGCCCATTAGATAATGGATTAAGTCCAGCGGTAGTTTATCCTTCTGTGTCCCCAGGT
The DNA here is from genome assembly GCF_900095145.1 of Mus pahari. Taxonomy (NCBI): domain Eukaryota; kingdom Metazoa; phylum Chordata; class Mammalia; order Rodentia; family Muridae; genus Mus; species Mus pahari. Next base: position 44,252,327 of record NC_034608.1, read on the forward strand.
TTCTGTTTTGGTGCCTTTTAAATGAAGGGCAGCTGTGGAGAGCCAAGGGCAGATGAGGCAACCAGGAATTCCTCCTATCCCACGGGCTCCGACTCCAGTACACCCTTTGTGGTTCTTGTCTCACGGTTTTTAGAGCCACCATTGTACTCCGGGCCCTCAGCTTTGCCTCTCTGAGTAGATAGAGGGAAGAAATTTCTAATTATAGCAAAGAGTTCTGAATATAAAATCAAACAAGCAAACAAACAAATAATGAACAACTCAAAAAAAAATCAGGGCATACTGGGTATATATAGTGGTATATGAACTTGTAATCCTAGCACTCAGGAGGTTGAAGCAGGAAAAACACAAGTTCAAGACCAGCCTAGGTCCTATTGTGGAACCTAACCTCAAAAACAACAAGCTCAGATTTTGAATTAAAGAAAAGATTTTAACTGTAGCACTTTAACTCTGAGGCAATGGCCCCTCTGGGGGAATGAATGGCTTCAACCTCCCGTCATACCGCTTGCTTTCCTACTTTTGAGACGGAACCTTAATCTCTATGTTGCGCGGGCTGGCATCAGACGTGTGGACCCCACTTATTGTACCCACTCCAGCCTCCCTGGTAGCTGGGGCGATCGGCTAGTCTCACCTAGGCTACCCGACTTCTCAAAAGCATTGGAACTTTTTTTTTTTTTTTTTTTTTTTGAGACAGGGTTTCTCTGTGTAGCCCTGGCTGTCCTGGAACTCACTCTGTAGATCAGGCTGGCCTCGAACTCAGAAATCCGCCTGCCTCTCCTTCCCAAGTGCTGGGATTAAAGGCGTGTGCCACACACCCCCCGGCTTGCATTGAAACTTTATATTAACAGTGACATAATATTCTGAGAAAATAAGCTTTTAACCTGGAGACAGGCTACACTACTTGAGAAAAGACTCTGGTACTGGAGACAATCAGAGGATGACATCATGAAACATATCTGTCACTACACACCTGAGAAAAGTGAGCTGAGACAGCTCGGAACATTGTACCCATTCCTTTAGACTTAGACATTTAGGATACATTTGCCAGGTAACATTGTTTTAAGGGAGGCAGGCTTATAACAGTAATAGAGTTTGGGAGATTAGGCTAGCCACCGCAGGCAGAAATGAGCAGGTCTCTTCTCTTGGTTAAGTTTGTATTTGGCTACAGCAAAGCCAAGCAGTAGATTTGTCTTTAATTTCTTCTACCCCTCTGCTTTTTCCCTTCCTCTTACCCTCTCCTTCCTTTACTGTTCCCTGTCCTCCTCCCTCCTCCATCTCCCTCCTCTACCCTCCTCCCCCTTCCTTCTCTATGCTACCCATCCTCCTCCTCCTCTCCATCCCCTCCCCCTTCTTCCTCCAATCTCTCTCTCTCTCTTTCTTTCTTTCTTTCTGTCTGTCTGTCTGTCTGTCTGTCTGTCTGTCTGTCTGTCTGTCTTTCATATCCACAAGCCTGTAATAGTTTAGAGTTAAGTCTCAAAGCCTTGACTCCAGGGATGAGAAGATGTAGTGGGTGTCGGAGTCAGAGGTCAGAAAACAATGACTCCAAGTCACCTGGGACCTAGCTCTGCAGGCAGCACTTTTTTCCTGGCCACATAGTTTTCTCCTGTTTCCTCCTGCCTCCTGCCACCTGGACCCTGAAATCTAAGGTGCCATCTGCAGCAGAGACAGCCAGGTCCTTGCTACAGCTCCAGGCAGTGAGGCTCTGGCTCTGTGTGATATTTTAGGTTGCTGCTCCTTGTTTTTGTTATTGTTGCTGTTTGTTTGTTTGTTTTTTAGTAGACTATTTTAGAAGTTCTAGGTGTATCTATCTATCTATCTATCTATCTATCTATCTATCTATCTATCTATCTATCTACACACACACACACACACACACACATATATATATATATATATATATATATATATATATACAAATGTATATGAGTACACTGTAGCTGTACAGATGGTTGTGAATCTTCATGTGGTTGCTGGGAATTGAATTTTTAGGACCTCTGCTCAATCTGGTCAGCCCCGCTCCCTTCGGCCAACTCTGCTTGCTCAGGTCCAAAGATTTATTTATTTATTATTATACATAAGTACACTGTAGCTGTCTTGAGATGCACCAGAAGAGGGCACTAGATCTCATTATGGGTGGTCAATTACATATATATATGTATGTATCAAAAAGAACAGAGAGTACCCACATGCCACCTAACCCCCTCTCTAGTCCTCACGCCTTGCAGCAGTGCAGTGCATTTGTGGAAATTCGATGAGTGATACTGACACTAGGTTATTAAGGCATGTGTGTGAGTTACATTCACTTCACCACTTAACAACCATCTCTGCTCTCATACCCGAAACCATCCGCTTTATAGTTTACAGGCAATGCTTACACTTTTTCCTCAGAACCTACCTTCCTTCCTTCCTTTCTTCCTTCCTTCCTTCCTTCCGTCCTCTCTCTCTCTCTCTCTCTCTCTCTCTCTCTCTCTCTCTCTCTTTCATTTATTTTAGGATGTTGTGCCTATAGGCAACATCTCTTTCCAGAACATTCTACCCTTGGTTCTATACAAGCTACTGGCCAATGCGTGGCTTTCCCAGACAGGTCCCTTTAATTTAGTGGTATGCATTTAGTTTCTATATTTTCTAGGTCGCAATGACTTGATTTCCCCTATCATTGAATAGGATTTTACTGTCAGCCACTGAAAGTGTATTTTGCTCGCTTCGGCATTTGGGCAATTACAAGGAAAACAGGCAGAAGCCACGCACAGGTTTCTGAGGGAGTGTAAGTTTTTAAACACAGCTGATAGATGCCTTGGAGTATGATTGCTGGTTTACACTGTGAGAGTCTTAAGAGCAATTACCAGCCCATCTCCCCCAGAGCCTACCCCTTAGCAAGGAACAAGGCTTCTTATTGCCCCATGTCCTCGACCGGGTTTGGTGGGGTGGGAGCAGTGCATGTGATTGGTAGTTCTCTATGATGTGCAGTACTGGGCATCTTTTCATAGATGTCTGTCCTTTGATTATCATTGTGTATGTTGCTACCCCTTTAACTAGGCCCCAAGACTCCAAATCTCTCTAGAAAGCCAATGAAAAGATGCTGCCTTAGACAAAGTCGGTCATCTCAAGAAAGGGTGGTGGTAGACGTTCGGAAGCAGAAAGTATGCAGACATCTGGGGGGGGGGTAACTAGTGTAATGCAGGACCTCTTTTCTTATATTTTTCTTTTTCAGTTTTACAAGAACCATGGTAGGTAGGTGTTGTCATCCCTATTTTACAAAAAAATAGATCCCAAATTCGAATGATGTCGCCAGCCGCAGCGCACAGGTATTAAAACAGGGCTCTTTGCTCCTATTCTCTGTATTCATCACCATGGGCTTTTTGTCTAGAAGGGGCTTACAGCTCCGGCACCTGTCTGCGTGGCCCAGAACTTACACAGGGCACAGGATCCAGTCTCTTCTTCTCACCGCGTCAGCCCCGAGGTCCTTTGCCTAAGGAAGCACCAGCCATGCGATCTCCCTGTCCAGGTTTTCCAGGACTCCTGGGATCCAGATCTGCTGAAGCAGGCTCAGAATAGGTCACGGCATCAGGGGTGCTGACTCAGCACAGACCCGCTGTGCTCAAAGTCAGTCCCCTGCTGGCTGTGGCTACCTCAGGAGTCTGGAACTAGTCTACTCTTTGTTTGAAAATGATAGTGATGTGTCTACCTGATCAGAAGATGTAAGAATTGGGGTTTCCTGGCACATCTCAGACCCACTCACTTGGGGCAAGCATCTCCTATGTTGAGAGCTAGAGAGGCCCTGAGACCTCTTGCCAGCGACTCCTCTGCACCTACAGTCTGGCTTGTAGCCCTTTGGTCCTTCCTATCTTAGGTTTTCCTCCTATTAAACATATTTTAGAAAGAAGCACCTGTAATTTCCCTTCCTGTCCACGAACTGGAATACAACCTGTCACAGGGCTTGCATTTTTCAGAGGTGACAAACTGCTTCCTATAGGGGAGCCATTTCTGTTTGCATAGGTGATGTTCAGCCCCTATTGCTGACTGCCCATGACCTGGCACGGTTACCAGGAGAATGTCACAAGCCATGGCTTCCATCCCTTGCCAAGGGAACAGATTTTCTGGCACCACTGAGGACAAATCCTTGGGCTGAGGTAAGCCCTTGACAGGGATGCTCTGTGAAAAATAAATAAATAAATTCAAGCTTGGACATGAATCATTCCGTGGGCAATTAAAGCAAAACCTACCCCAGGACAGGTTCTGAAGGCATGAGCCACTTTTCCTCCCTACTACCTAGGAGAAAACATTAGTCAATAAAGTCATAGTAGAAGTAGGAGCTGAGGACCAGTTTGTGATATCATACCCCAGTTGAACGTCTGCCACATGCACAGGAAGCACCAAGGCATGCAATTGGTTTCTGATGGCGATTCAGAGGAAATCAAGGCCCACCAGAGAGCACGGGTCAATTTCATATCCTCCCACTTTCAGGATGTCCAAAGCTCTCACCTTCCCTAGTTGAAACTCTCAATGAGTCAGGATATCTGGGCTCTGCCATCTGATCCTGACCTTGGAATTCCTCCTTGGGGCTCTTTCTAGCCAATAGGGGGCACAGTGGGGACCCAAGCGAGTGGGCTACAGGAGAAGTAGCTGGATGCTTCTGACAGGGGCCCTCCAAAGGTGGGGCTTGACTGCTTATTCATTCCTTCCAGGTAGTTTTCCTTCCCTACTTCCTACTCTAACCCTAAGCTCAGTCATTCAGGTGCTTCAGTGATTGGAACATACACACACACACACCACACACACACACACACACACACACACACACACACACACACAGAAAGAGAGAGAGAGAGAGAGAGAGAGAGAGAGAGAGAGAGAGAGAGAGAGAGAGAGAGAGAGAGAGAGAGAGGTGGGGGGCATGCATGAGGCAGGGTAAACTGAGAAGGAGAAGGTGACAGGGAGGGAGAAGGGGAGGAGAGGGGGAGGAGGACGGGGGGGGGAGGAGGAGGTAGAACAACCATATACAAAGGGAGATAGATGCATTTATAAATGCTCTATAGAAGCCAAGAATGAGCAAGGCTGACTACATTAAGAGTAAAGAGCTAGGCCTGAGAAGGAAGGGCAGGGATACTGGGAGGGAGAACTCAATGAGGACAGGGTGGTGCTCTTTTGTTATATTTCATAAAGAGGGAAAGAGATTTATCTAGGAAGTGAGTGATTACCTTTGACCCGATGAGCCGCAATTCTTGCCTTGCCCATGTGAACCTCTAGCTGCACCTTAACCCAGGGCTGCCTTCAGGGTGCATACAAGGTGTTGTCTAACAGAGCTGGAGAAGAAAAATCGCACAGCTTTCCCCCTTTGGCCTGAGTCTAGAGCGCAGTTTGTGGGCTCTGAACAGTTTTCTCTTTATCAAAAAGCCGCAGGCAAATTATTCACTGTGCACACTGAGTTCAAAACAGTGCTCCTAATTATTCCTGGCTTAGTCCTGGGTCAGAGCATCTTGCCTTCAATTGGGCTTCTCTTTCTCTCTGTATGCACTCTCACACTTTAAAGTGTTGCGATAATATTTCTGTCATGCACATTGACCTGGAGTAAAATAAGTTGGGTCAGTGGTGAGACACATGACACTTGCTCCACTCAGTTTTATTGGGTCACAACAACACTCCAGGAGTAAATATACAGAATTAAATCATATTTGAGGAGGGCCTAAACCTAGCATATTCCATTTTAAAGTTCCTTAAAGTTATGGTAAGAAAAACACACACATTCTGACAACACCATGTTATAAATGAGCCCAGACCCTCAAGTTAAAAATATAGTGCTATATACTTTACAAACACATGGAGCTCCTCTGAGCATCCTTCCTGTGTCCCAAATTGAGACAGCCCTGCAGTACTCTGAGAATATGAGTTCTACAAACTTCCGGACAAGAGTGACTCGGGTTCTAATCCTGGATTTGGTAAGTTCTATTTGCATCACCTTGGGCAAAAGCTTCGAAGATTCTCAGTGGGACAGGGGCAGCAGTGCCAGTCAGACTGGATGAGGTACACAGGAGGATGCTGCAGCCTTACCAGTTACCAGGCAGCCTCCCAAGGAGGAAGACAGAAAGGCCACAACAGAGCCCTGAAGGAAATGGAGCCGCCAGAGAAGAGCGCCCGTTCTCTGAGTAAACCCTTATCCTAGGTCACCCTAATCACTCTGAAATAAATCTCAAGGTCAGAGGAAAGAAAAAAAAAAAGAGACTGTTTTTTTTTTATTCTTTAAAATTCACATAAATCAGATCAAAAGATCCTTTTTCAAAAGGCACGGAAATGCAGAGGATCCCCCTTAGTCACTGCTGCCAAGAACGCTATTCTGTACGCACTCAACTGGAGTCCCTTCTAGCAAACTGCCACTGAGCATATGGCTACTGTGGGCATTTTCTTCATTATCCCAGAGTGTGTCTACAGTCCCATGTCCGTAAACTCCATCTGCATCTCTATCAGTGGCAGAAATTTCCATCAGGAAATATCAGCAGGCACCAGGGCAAACCTTTCCAACTTACTGAGATCGAAGGAAGTAACCACAGGGTTCCCTCTCTGCCTCCGTTGTCTCCAACTCTAGCCAAAAAAATAAAAATAGGTCTTATTTCCCAGAGATTGTCCTATCATGCACCCCTACCTGCCCAGTGGGGAGGATGGGATGGCCCCTTCCATGTGGTGCTCCACCCCAGGTACAAGCTGTATTCAGGTCATTGCTCCATGCCGATTCAGCTCTTCAACTCCCCACTTAGCATAAACAGATGAAATAGCTCTCTAACTTATGGACTCTATACAGCATGTTCTCTTCGGCTCCATCGCTACTCTCTTTATTTTTAGAAGACACCTGCCAGTGACAAGACTACAGTCAGGATTTGATACCAAAGGCAACGAATGTGCCTCTGAAGACTGGGCAGTGGCTAACTGGGTGAGAAGGAAGCATATAGGGGTGGTTGGATGTGGGGCAGGAGCATTAAGGCAAGTAAATGGGTTCTGAACATATCACTTTGGTTGACTATTGACTGTGACCCTTATTGTCACCCTGCTTCAACAGGCAACCTGGTGACATACTTGTCTAAAGTGAATATGGGCCACTTTTGGAAAATCTAGTTAAACCAAGTGTGAGTACCAAGCTGTCCCCTTTACTTTCCTTGCACAGTAGGGCATAGTGAAAGCAGAGACTGAATGGGTTGCTTATTGACGTCTCCACAAATGGCTTCTGTGTGTGCATCTATGTTAATTGATAGGATGTAGTCATTTTTATGTTGACTCACATGCAGATTTATATGAAGGACCCATTTCTGATGAACCACATTGATGCAATAGCGTTCCATTGGCCTGAGAACAATGCCACGAAGCTAATTGTCACCGTTTTTAAAAAAAAAAAACTCTCTAAAATCACGGACCACTCATTCAGGTGGGATTTGCAAAGAGAATCTCGCTGATTAATGCACCTCCGACCTATGATTTTTTTGTTCTTCAGAGAACCTGGAAGTTAGTTAGTTAAAAAAAAAAAAAAAGCTAATTGCAATTCTTCCCCAAGTCTACACAGTGCAAAAGAAGATACTTGATTGAATTTTGCAAGCTTATCTCTTGGAAAATTTTATAGCCAAAGACAATGTAATTTAGTCAATGACAACGTGTGCTGGTGCGCCCACATCCATAAGCCTCCTAAGGGAGAAACACCATAGGTCCTACCAAGAATATGTAAGTTATTATGTCTTCCCCATCCAACCTAAGTGACAGAATTGAATGCTGTCTCTGCTGCCGTTTCTGCCTTTGTAGACTCCACTCTCAAATGATCTCCCAATTAAATGTTACAACTCCTCAACCAGGTTGGATACACTGTTACTTACAGTTGGATACCCAGGGCCACAGACTAGACTATTTACTCATCTTTGCTCTGTACCAAAACATGTCCTGCTGGATGATAATCCCAGTGCATTTTGTAGGGAAGAGGGCTTCTCTGTTTGACAGACTTACTGTGTTACCCAGGATGTCCTCAAGCTCATGACCTGCCCTCAGTGCTGGGGACAGCGGTATGTACCGTGGTCAGCTAGCACTTCCCTTTTTAATGGTTCCAATACTATCCCCCTCATCTCAAAATAACTTCTTCTGGGAAACTCTGTGTTCGGTTTACATACTTTGTTTCATTTATCTCTCTCTATGTCATGCTACATTTACTGAAGAGTCAGGTCACGTTTTTTTTGCTGGTAGAGTATTCCATTGTTTGAAGATAAGATCCATAGCCACTCCTTCTCTTTCTTCCCTCTGCACCTAAATTACTATCCACAAGGTACCAAACAAATATTATTTAAACAAGTTAATAAATAATTATCAGTTATGATAAATAAATTCAAGGTATCATTTATAACACATAAAGTGCAGGTGCTATTGCCCACAAATGGATGTAAGAAGATGGTGTGAGGGAGAACATGGCCTGGGCACACACTGAAAACAAATATTAGGGGCTCCCATGAGAATAAACTGCAAAATCTCAAGCTCTGTTCTGTCGGCAGCTTCCCCTTCTGAAATGACTCCTTGCCACAATGATGTAAGACTCACAGTGCTCGTTGGGATACACAATCCATCTTCAGATGTTCATAGTCATAGGAGAGAGAGAGAGAGAGAGAGAGAGAGAGAGAGAGAGAGAGAGAGAGGAGACATTCCTGGGCACGTTTTACCATTGGTGTTGATTCCTAGCCAAGGCTACCCACCTGCAGAAATCCCCCAACTCTCCCACGTCTACCGCTTTGGCCGATAACGGAGATAATTGTTTCATCCACTTTGTCAAAGCTGAAATGAAAAGGGAGCCAAGCAAATGATGCTGTTGTAAATCACAGGGCCCAGACAGCAGAAGAGGGACAAGATAGCGACTTCATTAAGGGTTATGTATTGTGCCATTAAGTTGGCAGGGGGGGTCACCTTTCGTGTCACACTCGGCCCCTGTGATGCATTGCCAGCTCTTCTTTCCAATAAAATTAAACGGAGATGTAAAACTGATTAGGGGCCATGTTTGCTTCAGCCCGTGGCAAAGGGAATGGTACCGGGGATAATTGATATAAGATTGTAACTGATGCATAATGGCAGCCATTTCTCTTCTTGGTCATTTCATTGCTGACCTTGCCCATTAAAATAAGCCCAGCTGCCTCTGAGAGAGACACTTTGTTTCCCATCAGCCCCAGACCCCATGGCAGCTCCCATTCCCCCAGCCATTGGCCCCTCACTGAAGCAACATGGCTATAAATATCATGAGTCTGAGTTTGGGAGGGGTGGCTGGGTCTCATACGGGTACACGCTGTAGGTCCCCTGATGCTACCGTGGGCATGGGTCTGGACTCCCCCACTCTTCAGCTGACATCTGCAGATAATTGTAAGGCTCACTAGTGTTTAGATACTGCCATGGTGAAAATTACTGTTGACCTCCTTGGCCTGATCTCTGGCTTACAATCCTGGGCCTCATTATAGATGCTCAGCCATTTGATCGGGGAGAAAAACTGCTATAGGCAATGAAGAACTGATTTTATCTTTACAATCAAAATTTATATTTTAGCAGGCTTTATGAAGTCAACCATTTGGACAGTCTCCATGAGCCATAGTCTGTCTTTCTGTTGTCCAGTCAACAAAAACTTATGAGAAGTCTATTACATACTAACGACTGTACTAAAAAATTGAGGGTATACAGTTACACCCCTTGTTCAAGGAACCCACAGCTAAAAGATGTTTTCCATTGGGATAATAATAGGTCACATTTACTGGAGATTTACTATGCATTGAGAACAATTCAGCTATATAAATATTTCTAAATTGTCATCGTAGCAAGAGTGATTACTAACAAGTCCCCCAGTTTACACAAGGAGAAAAGGGAGACAGTCCAGTGCTTTGTGTAGGACATTTGGAGAATAAAAGATAAAATCCAAATTTAAGATGTCATAAGTTGATACCAACACCTAAATCCAAAGAAAACTATTTTATTGACTTGAGAGGGAGAGGGGTTCTTTGACCCCCCAAATTGTTGATCAATTTTCTCCAGCATTCAAGATGGTAAACATACCAAATGGATTTACTTCTTTTCTCAATTTTTTATTAGATATTTTCTTCCTTTACATTTCAAATGCTATTTTGAAAGTCCCCTATACCCTCCCCCCACCCTGCTCCCCTACCCACCCACTCCTACTTCTTGGCCCTGGCCTTCCCCTGTACTGGGGCATATAAAGTTTGCAAGACCAAGGGGTCTCTCTTCCCAGTGATGGCTGAGTACGCCATCTTCTGCTACATATGCAGCTAGAGACACGAGCTCTCGGGGTACTGGTTAGTTCATATTGTTGTTCCACCTATAGGGTTGCAGCCCCCTTCAGCTCCTTGGGTACTTTCTCTAGCTCCTCCATTGGGGGCCCTGTGTTCCATCCACTAGATGACTGTGAACATCCACTTCTGTGTTTGCTCATATGATCTGAACAACCTGTAGGGTAGGACAAAGTAATTGAAGTAGATACAATGTAGCAAGCTTTGGCGATTAGGTGGCATTAGGTCCCATTGTGCTTTTTAAAACTCAGCATCTGAAACAGGTGTTTTTCATGGCAGGTAAAGGAAAATGGTAACACTCATTTTGTCTTTCCCACAAACATATTCTCAGTCAGCTATTAGTATCAAGATCATAGCAAATAGCTATGAATAAAAAGAAATCTGAGCTACAAGGCAGAAGGAAATGGTGTTTATCACGTCTCTGACTACCCAGGTGACTGTTCCTGTGTCTCTGTTCCTACTCCAACAGAAGAGGGGCAGACATCATGTCTCAAAGTCCCTCTTGCCTTTGTCTTCAGGGGTCACAATAGTTAAACACATATGTGAATGTGACCCCATCTTCATGGTGATCTTTATACCAGTGACCGGAGAGATAGTTTCTCAAGACTCACTGGATGATTGCCAGATTGATATGTCTGCCTCTCCCCCAGCCTGCCCATCTGTATGTCTGTCCTTCCGTCCGTCTGTCCATGTTCCACCACTTCCTCAGCTCTGAAAGACTCCAGGGAATGGAGCAGCTCTGGGTGGGAAGGCTATAAATGACAAACAACAGTCTCTCTGCCCAAAATCTGATTAGCCCTGGAGTGGACTACGTTAAAGTAGGCTTTTCCTCCTGCCACTTGGAGCTGTGCCCCCCCCCCCCCAATCAGGAAGTGAAGTAAGTGAAGACAAGAGACAAGGACTCCGAACATTTCCTCTTTCATGGCTCATGCAATGTGGACTGGGAGGCCCCATCTAAATAAACAACAACTAAAAAGCAAACACACATGGCCCTTGTCTTTTTATCCTTCCTTCTAGGCCTTCCCCAGTCACCTCCCAAGCAGATGCCAGGCCCCTGGGCTGATCATCTTGTGAGTACTGAGATGTCCCGAGGAGGAGGTTTGACTTCAGGAATGGGTTTGCCACACCAAGGAATGCCACTGGTTCTGACATTTCCCTGTGGCTCTTAGGATTCTTCACACATGGTGTGATAAGGAGAGAGAGATCTCTCCCACTGCAGGAATTGCAAATAGTAGAGAAATTCTCCATTAATGTGATATAGACACACAGCATGTCCATAGCCGTGATGACAATCCACCCTTATGACAATGTGATAAGCTGACTGATGGTTATGCCACCTTGAAGATAAGAAAACCCTGACTCAGACATAGGCTTGAGGTTGCCAAACGAGCTCAGGGGGGTGATCTGTCCCCAGTGGAAAGAGTTCCATCCCACTGCTCCTTAGGAGAAATGGCAAATTTTCTTTAAGAGCTGTTTGTATCCCTGACTCTCTCAGGCCTAGTCACGATGGTTTTCCAATAAACAGTCAAGGGAGGAGGTGGGAGTCCTAGCCAGTCTGCCTGTAACATTCCCGGGAAGCTCAGACTACATTTCCCTTCCTTGTGTGCTGCCCTGTGACCTTCTAGGGTCGGTCAGAGCTCAGAGGCAGACTGAGAAAGTTAGAGCCTCAGTGGAAGTTTCCAGGGTCTCTGGGTCTCTTCTGAAGCGGTTGGATGATGTTTGTTAAGATCCCTGTTAAGGAAGTGAACTCACTGGCTGATGTGGTGCGTGTCTATATTCCAGTACAGGGGTAAGGTGGGGGAGGGGGATTCAAGTGAGAGGGAGCAAACGTTTAAGGTCAGTGTGAGTTTCCTAGTAAGGCTTTTTCTGCACGGAAGGGTGTCAAACTCGTGCCTGTTCCTTGGTTTACCATCCACAGAGTAGCAAAGCTCCCATAGAGATGGACAGCCTCTTCCCTGCCTTTACCCATGATATGCCTCTTTACTGTATCTCCACTCACACAAATAAAGGATGGTTTTATTCAAACAAAAAAACAGAAAGAAAGAAAGAAAGAAAGAAAGAAAGAAAGAAAGAAAGAAAGAAAGAAAGAAATCCTTTTTATCGTTAACAGGAGAAAAATACAAAAAAATTAGAGGACTCGTCTCAGCAAAACCAAACAGACAGAAACCTCATGGCAAGGAATGGGTTAAAGCAAGACAAAGTTTTGTTATTCAGTCAACAAATAAAAGCTTAGACTCAGCTACTTACAAGGCAGAGGAAGTACCAAGATGGGCAAGTTCCTTCTCTTTCCTCCAGCCATTCTTCTGCAACATGCTTCAGAGGTGCTAGAGGGACATCACGGCACATCTGTCCCCTGCCAAGGCTCGCTCTCTGCCTTGGAGCTGGGATGGCTAGTGACTGAAAGATTATGGGGAACAAAGCCCATGCCTTTAAAGAGACCCTTCCTCCTATTGTTGGGCAAGTATGACCCCTAGTCCCTGTTGGAATTACCTTCTTTCATAACCTTATTTACCGTGCCAAAAAATGACTACAGCCCATAAGGCTAATGATTTGGCATAGACTCTTTTCAGTTATTTGCTGCCTGCCTTGCCTAGTAATCCGTGTTCTGTAGCCTGGATGGAAAGCTTTCAATTGGAGCTGCTCTAGGAGGTCTGCAGGGGCCCATCACAGTCTTCCAGGAATGGCAAGAGGTGGCCTTCTCTCAGCACCGTAGAAGTCTAGCCAGGCAGAGCAGCCTGACCTACACCTTAGGCTTAGACTCCACAAGCCATGACAATGGGGGCGATTCAGCGCGATGGCTTCTCTGTAAAACAGATGCCACTTTTCCAATGCACTCTTCCAGATGCACTTTGGATCGGCGCTTCCCACCTCTGATGTGTCGTGACGCAGATGTGTCCACTTGAGTAGGATTGGCACACATCTTAATGCTCAGCAGACTCTTCCCCCAAATGTTCCTGACCCCTCTCCTGGCATTGCTATTGAGGAGAAATAGAAGGGATGGCCCGTTCAACCTCCCAAGACCACACAATGACCCATGGCTCACTCATTTAACAAACACCTACGGCTCCTGGCCGCAGGCAAAGGTACAGGCTGGCTGTGAAACTCCAGAGCCAGGCTTGGGAAAGCTCAGAGCAAGGCTGCAGCCATAGGTGTTTTGGGTCGGACTGCCCTGGCTTCCTGCCCTGTCTCCCTTTCTTTCTAAGCCTCATTGTTTCTTTGTAAGCTAGTGCCCGAGCGTGTGAAACACCACAGCTTTGTCTGAGCTCAGCTGCTGACGTCCTCTCTCCTGACTTATCTCAGCTTCCCATAAACGGGTACCTCCATCGTTGCTTTATGCCATTCTGACCTTTGGCCAGAAGGATCCTTCCACACCTTCATCCATGCTTAAGGAGCAGGTTTCAATGCCATCTCCTCTGTCAGGGCATCCCGAATTCTCAGAAGCCAAACAAAGCTTCCATATTCTCAGCACACACTTCCAAGGCACTGTATCCCTCCATGTATCCAGCAAATATGAGCTGAGTGTCAAACTTCAGTCCCTGGGGGACCGAGTCATCGGTGACACAGGACAATTGCATATTTGACCACCATTCTCTTTCTCCTAACCTGCCTTGTGGTGAACGAGGAAGGCCTATTTTGCAGATCTGGTAAGTGTCTCAAGCAGGACAATGTACACGAGTCTATGAGTATTCCTGAAGGACAGATGCCAAGTAGACCGGCTGGCTGTGGCCACAAGATCAGTAAGAGTGGGTCTACGAGAGCCTTCTTCAAGGCTGGGAGAGCTCACCCTTCTACCCCGGTTCATTATCCACCTTTCAGTTCAGTGCCTTCCTGTTTATTACCTGTCTGCCACTGGGAACCAAGGCAGGGAGACAAATTTCCTGAGAATTTTCAGAGAAAGGAAACAAAGAGGGGAAACCTTGGCTGTTATGGTAGGAGCTGATGAAATATCTCCACTCGAAAACTTGATGAGCAAGAGAGGCCTGTAATAACCCTGCATAGATGGGCACACCTGGGGCTTCCTCGCCATCCCAACTGTAGGATCAGGCTGGCAGACAGGCCCTTGGGAGAGATGGTACCTCCTGGATTTTTTTTTTTTTTTTTTTTTAGGAGAGCATTAGCAAGGATTTATGCCTCTGCTCAAGCTCCGACTCACCTCTAACATTTGGAGAAGACATCACACAGCCAGCCAAAACCCCAGGGAAATGGTGGCAGAATGGGGAAAAGACAAAGAGCTCTGTGACAGGTGACCAGCCCTCTCCCTGGAGGGTTTCTTACACACACACACACACACACACACACTCCTTTGCCATTTCAGGCAGAGCCAAGAAACAAAAGAGTATGTCAGCAAGTGGCTAAAAATGTTACAATCCCAGGATCACACTGTCAGTCGGTGCTTAGAGGCAGAGAACTGGGTGGAGCCTCTGTGGAGATCACGAGGTTGGCGTGAAGTCAGAGGTCACTGGCGCGCTCGTCGGATCAGTCTGCTCGACAGTAGGTGTGCACACTCTCAAGCGCATCCATGCTGTCAAGGGGCATTTCGCCAGAACTGCTCTTAACTCTGGTATCATCTTGCCAATAGCCTCCAAAGCAATTCAGCTTTTCTCACAAAGACCTCCCAGAACGCTTTCTAGTGTGTGAATGAATGAATGAATGAATGAATGAAGAATGAATGAATGAATGATTGGGACTCAAGGGAAAGATGCTTCAACGAAAGGAGCATAGCACAGACAGGGAAAGGACCCAAAGAAAGGCTAGAAACACTGAAGTGTCTGACGCTGCTAACACTGAGAGGAAGTACTACAAGAAGCTGCCTAAACCTGATATCACATCCTCGGAGGAGCCAGTCCAGGATCCATGTACAGAGAAACGGCCCCAAACAACAGAGCGCGGGCCACAGGATCCCAGCAACAACAGCTCAGTACAGGGGCTTCCAGATTGTGTGGGTGTTTAAAGCTGGCGCTGAAGGTCCAGGAGACTCGGGGTAGCACAGCCACCAGTGGCCATGAAGCCTCCTCCTCTAGGCAGCAGGACAGCCAGGGCCCTCCTCACTGGCTGGACTCACAGAACTGCCCACGGAGAGAGAGCGGAGGGATTTTCCTTAATGTCTTTATAGAGACCGGCTAGTGTAAAGCGTTCCAACATAAGCTTGCTTTTCTGTTCCTTCTTTCTGACCTTGGCATTTTCTTTCTCCATTCCTTGGCTCGGTGCTGTCCTGTGGCCAGGTTTGCCTCTCATTTGTCAATGTTATTATTGAATTTTCAAATGCCAGTAGTACACATAAATCAATGGCTTTCTTCTCCCTACTGGCATATCCCTGCCACATGTGGTCATTCATTTTTTTAATAAGTCCTCCTCTCCTTTCACCCATTTATAAAAATGCATCTTGCTCCTCCGCCACCGTCCATCACTGGCTGAGCCCAGCTATTTGTTGCCCCTCCGTGCTTATTCATCAACGTTTTCAAAAGCAAAATCACTCTTCGCCTCCTGCTCTTATTGTACCATCAATCTTGACCAGGGGATCAATAAACTTCGCTTTTGCAATCCCCCCCCCCCTCCGGAGCTGACTCTCTCCAAAGTGCAGTCTTTTTATTTACATTTTTAACTGCTCGTCAGTTGGGGGTCAGGGGGGACGTGGGGGAGGGTTGGGGGGGAGGGAGCAGCGGTGTCAGGGAAGGAAAGGGCTTTCATTTGCTCCCGAGGCAGCAATAACCATCCATGCATCGGTCATTTAACACGGTAACCCAGCGAAATTGATACTAGGCTCTTCCCTGCTCTGGGTCCACTCGCGTAAATCATAACCCAGGGAAACAAAAGCTGGCCTAGCAGAGTATCTGCCAGACAGGCTGACAAGGAGGAAGGCAGAGCGAGCGACTCACCCACCCACTCCAAGGCTTGTTGGGAGAGAGTCTGCATGCAGACGCCCCAGAATTCCTCTGCTGTCTTTTATTTGTGTTCAAGGAAAAGTAAATGGAAAGACACTGAAGTGTGGGGTGGGGGTCAAAGGAACGAAGGCTGAATTGAAGACCAGCAGACGGGTTAAAACTGACCCCACATATAATAAGCCTGGAGCTGAGTGGCTTATTAAGTCTCTAGACCTGTGGACACACCTGGCTCAGGGGCCTCTTGCTGCTGTTGATGCTTCCAGCAAGGAGGGGCAGGCTAAGAATTACAAAGCTATCTGGATGCAAGTGAGTTGCCTCTGAAAGTCCTCTTCTCTTATGCCCGAGTCCGACAACACTTACCCAAGGCTAAACTAGAACGCATACGCAAAACAAAACAAAACAAAATCAAAAACTACTATTCGCGATGTTACCCGTTTCCCTTGTATTGGGGTACCTCGGAGCTTCTGGGGGATTTTGTTTTAACCTAGTCACAAACCTTGCAAGATGACCAAGAGGTCCTGAAGGGATTTAAATTAAGACCCACGTTGACGAAGGGAAGTGCCGGGGAAAGGATTTACACTTCCGACTACTATTCCACACTCACTGGTGGGTAGAAGACCAGCATGCAGCTCTCACAACTTACTAAAGTCACTTTTGTACCCATGGTTCAAGTCATGTAGAGACCAAGTTACTTGCACATAACAAAAAAAAAAAGGATACAGCTCCCTGACTCCAGATTCAGCCATTGTTCATTGCCTAATACCAGTTAGTCAACTGCCATACGTCAGGGCGACCCAAGGACTCCATGAGTGGAGCTTGAATTTGGTCTAAGAGGACAATTTGCTTTTTCATCTCTGGAGTCACCAGTCTTTTGTCACAGGTTTGACAATGGAAGTTCAAAGTTCACGAGACAAAGCGGACCCAGAGGTCTGCTGCCAGCTCTAGTGGACAGAGAAGCGAAGCAAGAACCAGGAATCCCAAGATAAGAGGCCCATTCCCAACTTGGGGCAGACAAATGGTTATTCCTGAGTCAGTCATTTCCCTCAGTTCCAAAGTTAAGGAGTCACCTCTGGGACATCTGAAATCTGTCTCAGAGGTGCTCATCACAATCTCTCTGGCACCACAGTGACTGTCAAGAGCCCGAAGACACCACACTGACCGGAGCAAGGCAGCATATGAAATCCTACCCGGCTGTAGCACTGTGCAGACCTGAGGATGCTCCTGGACCAAGCAGGTTTACAGTGGACATTTGGCAAACATATACTGGCCTCTTTTAAATCTCCGTAGCTGTCTCAGGGGAGTGACAGGATTGGATTAAGATGCTGGTTCAAGGCTTTAGATATTTAGATTTCGTGGAGAAGTAGAATTACAAATAAAAATACGAAATAAAAACCTTTCCAAAAAAAAAAAAAATGCACGGTGCTGTCAACTTTTAATTTCTCCAAATAAGATCACAAACTATGATGATTTATTTTTTGCCATTGTGCCACGGAGGAAGGACACCTTGATGCCCAAGGCTTAGGAAGAATTAATTGCTAGGGATAAGTATAGGTCCACTGACTGCTGTCTGGAACTGGTATAATAGCCTCTTGGCCCATCAAACTAAATGATGTGTTGTCTCTAAGAGACAGTGTGGTGATAACCCCATCTCAGATTTGTATTTACCCACAGCACACAGATCAGTTACTAAATATATGTGCATTTTCCTTGGCTTTTAACTGTTAGGTACATAAATCTCTGTCCTATCAATGAGACTCTATGCTCCTTAAGTACTGGGACCATTTCTTAAACTCTTCATTCCCAGGTAGAATTAGCTTAGTCATCTGTTTGTGTCTACTTGAGATTCAAGGGATGGCGCTGTTTTGTAGCTAAACTGGACAGAAGGCAAGAGGAAGCTGAAGCCGTGAAGTATTTGGTGGGGTCACATCAGAAGAACCTTTGAGATGGACAGACACCAGGTCCAGACAGTGTGAGTGATGTGAGGGCGTAACCCCTGGGTGCCTTGTGCCCGGATCTCTGAAGCCCATGTTGTAGCGAGCTGTACACATCTACGAGAGAGTCAAGGAGCTCATAGAACATAGTGACTCTGAGCAGGGGATTCTAGAAAACCCCCCACCGTCGGTGCTTTACTGTCCTCTCCAGGGCAACACGGCAACAAACAAGACTCCCAGTCAATTATGCCGGCTCTGAAATGGTCAGCTTTAGCAGACACTGAAAAAGATGCTGGATGGCATATCAACTGTGCTGTCCTTTACGCTAGTCCCAAGAAAGGCCCCAGAGAACACACAGCCCGGCTTGAACAGTAGCCAACCTATCAATCGCAGGATAGATCTGGTCAGTCCTGGGCTTCCGGCTTATGTAACTCCAACTGTGTTTTGCTTACAAGCCAGAAATAAACAATGGGTGACCGGTCATTTTTTAAAAGCCAGCTCCCCTGCAAGGAGAAGAGAGAGGAGTCCAAGAGGCAGAGGGAGGAAGGGCCTGCCAAGAGAATAAACACAACCCCAAATCTCCAAGATTTTGTGGTTTGACACTTAATTGATTAGCTAATTTGAGGCAGTAAGATTTAGTGTTTCTGCAGAGGAAGAGTCTGAGGAGTAATTATAGCCACAGCTCCCATCCCCAAAGAACATGGAAGCTGCAGCTTTTCACAGGTCAAGCATGCATCAGAGCCTGAACGTTACAGCGGATAGAAACTGGTTTTTGGAACACATCCCCTTGCAGCCCTGCATGCTGGGATTGCTCCGGAAAGGTCATCTGGTGCCTTTATCAGGCATAGACAAAATCCCCTGACTGCAATGTATGTGTTTATTCTCAAATTAAATATATTAATGTATTATTTGTTCTTAAAATGTCATGGAATAGATAGTGAGCTGAGCCCTCCTGGCAGACCTTTGAAGCTTAAAGAGTAATGTAATAATAGTACATTAATCCATAGGCCGTTCAGTCATCTCCCCGCGGAGGCCCGGCCTCTGAGCATGCTACAAAATGCCGGATTTGCAGCTCGTGATTGTAGGAGTCCCTTCCCTTAGCAATGGGAGGTTTGGTAGAGGGGCTCTTACTTACGCCAAGGAAAGGCACAGGCTCTGTGTCATTTTGAAGAGGTCCTACTGAGGACTTAAAAAAAAAAAATAGGCAAAGGCCAACATGGTCTGGGATGCAATTTCAGGGAAATCGGGGAGTGAGCCAGAGAATTTAATTATTTTATTTATTGTCGTTGTTGCTCTCCTTTGGCTATGTCTTCTTAGGAAGCATAAATGGGATCCCAGCTTAGTAACTGGGTACCACCCCAGCAGCAACTGCAGCCAACGGAGCACAAGCACTGCTTAGGTGGGGCTTTGAAGGGGAGGGGCTCTGTCAACCCAATGATGTGAGGACACGGTGGGAAGGAAGGTACGCTGGAGAAAAGACTTAGGAGCTCAAGTGCCATTTAACCTGTACCCTCCAAAAGAAGGAAAGGAGGGAAGGAGGGAGGGAGGGAGGGAGGGAGGGAGGGAAGGAGGAAAGAAGAAAAGAAGAGGTCTTCTGAAGTGTCAGTGAAGAAATTGTACATATTTTACACCCTACCCCCACACCTATCCCACCCCAGCCTGCTCCCCCTCGGCCTACTCTGTGTCTTTTATTTCTAGGTTTTGGTTCAACGGCTGTGGCTGTGATTCTCCACATTGAGTAGTTGTTGCTGTACTGGGGGACCCTGGAGGCTAATAATGCCAGACATGTTCATCGAGAGATGACTTTTGGAGACATGCCTGTGATTTCAGGAAGACAGAGTTGGTTAGAAGACTCCGAGCCTCAACTGGACTTGAGACTTTGGATCTTGCGTGTCCTTGCGTGTCCTTGAGGAGTTATCACAAACTGAGGCAGAGTTCCCCAGTTCCTTCAGTGGCCAATCATTATTTGTCTCCCCGGAGAAGGCTTATAACCTTGGGCAGAGAACAGTTCCCTAGGCGGGCAATTCTCAGCAGCTATGCATCTGCAAGCCTTCAGCAGCCAGTGTTCCCAGCGTCTGGGGACAGATACACTGTCCCTGAAGAATGAATCTGCCTGGGAGAAGAATCCCAGGCAGTCCCCTGGGGTGTCTCTTCATTTCTCAACCCTTTCCTGAGAAATTAACTTACTGCTATTCTCACCAGTCGTTCTGACCCTCTGCTGCCCTCTGGTGGCTACTGGTACAACTACCCCAGCCAGGAAGACACTTTGATTCCTGAGTGTCAGGGGTTCATTCTCACACGTGAGCCATGCTGAAATGTTCCTAGTACTGAAGAAAGATTTTCCTTTCCTTTCCTTTCCTTTCCTTTCCTTTCCTTTCCTTTCCTTTCCTTTCCTTTCCTTTCCTTTCCTTTCCTTTCCTTTCCTTTC
>NC_034608.1:44272944-44310802 GCF_900095145.1 Mus pahari
TTCTTTCTTTCTTTCTTTCTTTCTTTCTTTCTTTCTTTCTTTCTTTCTTTCTTTCTTTCTTTCTTTCTTTCTTTCTTTCTTTCTTTCTCCCTCCCCCATTTTACCTTGTTTGTCAAACACTAAATTCTGACATAATGCAGACTTTCATTTGTTCCCATCTTGAAGGTTTTCAGAGTCTTCAGGTTTTCAAATAAAACACACTCAAGTCTAGTGAAAGCACTGCTAATTATCTATCGAGTGTTTCCTTGGTGCAGTCTTGAGAGATCAAGATCTTTCAGGGAATTGCGGGTGAGGCCTGAGAGTAGATCGGACTCAAAGGGAGGCTCTCCTCCCTTCAACATGGCCTAGAGCTGGCTACCAGGTGGCCCAAGGGTAAGCGCAAAAGGCTCTTTACTGAGTGTGATTTCAGGTCCTAGCATGGGTAATTACTTACATGAAAGGCGCTGCTTGATTCTCTTATCTAATGCCCAGGGTCTGCACCTGTGGAGTGTTCCAGTACCTACTGAACAACTTGTTCACAAAACACTGAACTTGGAGGGCACATGGCAAACTCCTGACTTTATTAGGATTAGTTGATTAGTCTTGCATATGAGTTTCAAGGACCTCCCAAGTGTCCTCCTCTGGAACCTAAGGCTATTAGTGATTGAGACCTGCAGATCTCAACCTGCCGCAGACAGTTCTCTGGATGCCTGTAAAGGTACCCAGGAAAGGGGGAAATCTTTTCAGAAAAATCGCTACCTCGTGAAGGGCATGCAGGTACAAAGATAAATGGGTGGAAAGATAGGAACTTCCCTATAGACCTTGGTATACCTCTGTATGCTCACAAAATGGCTTCCTGCTGTAGAGGCCGGGGGGTGGCACCCCGTTCTGCCAGACCTGCCCTGCAAGGCTCCTCCCTTAGACATAACCTGTCTAACGAGAGAGCAAACCTCACGGTAGAGCTGAACCATCACTGCAAAAACACATGGAGAGACTGGTCTCTACAAATCATATGTCCTGAGCGGGTGAAGTCAGGGTGGAGCTACATCCTGGAGACTGGGTACCTGGAGGTCATGAGCATTTTTCTGAAGCCCTTATGGGTACAGTGGGATCACTCCTTTGTCCAGAGAATGGACCAGGGGGGCAATGTTACATTCCCCTGAAGGAGCATACTTGCCAGAAATTTTGCAAAGTTGAAAAAGTAACACTTAAGCACATATAAATATATGTCCATACCACTCTCCGTATGTTACTTGTTTTGCCCAACTTTTAACTGATAGCAATAATTATCATCATAGGAAAGACTCTGGAGGGGACAATGAGAAAAGTACCACACAAAAATTAACACAGCATAAAATCAAGTTTCCCAAGTGGTTATTATAGGCATGTATTAGATATGTCTATAATATTATATATCATTATGTACATAATATATATTATATTATATTATATAATTATATTATAGAAGTATATGTCTTTAGTATAGATATTAGAGAAAGAAGGAAAAATTTACACAAGGGGAAAATAAGAACACCTGTGTGTCTGTGTGTGTGTAAATCCTTTTTGTGTGTGACTTGAAAGGCAAAAAGCCTTTGGAGTCAGAGTAACTGAAGACTGCAAGAGCAGAACGGCACCACCCAGAGAAATAGCTGTCACACACACTGTGACTTTTAGACAGTCTGGGAACTTTCAGATCAGGGCCCTTTGTTTAGGAAGAAGGAAAAGCTGAGCAATTTACTTTGAAATTATGCTCATAGAGAATGTTTGATCTAGGTTTTTAAGTTTGTGTATGAAAGTGGGGGGAAAAAAAAACACTTCAGTTGTCAAAAAACCTTGGAGCGTAAAATGTATCATTCCCCAAAGCTCGAGGCTGTGTTTCGGGGGAGTCAGGAGCAGTCAGTGTCTGCAGGAACTGCGATGCTTATTTGGTCAACAACAAATGCTGATATGACTCTGCGGAGCAGCCCAATCGATTGACCCCTGTGCTCTCAGAAGTTCCCAACAGGCATACCAGCACAGGATTCACACGGTGTTGTGTTGTCCAAGAGGAAACTTGCCATTTCGTTGAATTCACAGAAAAGGGAGTCTGGTTCCTTGGCCTTTCTTGTCTCCTGGGTCCGCTCTTTCTTCAAGCCATGGGGAAGATGCGAGGCTGATACCAAACATCAGGGACACATCTGGAGGCAAGGTTCTTTCTCAGTCACTGCCTTTCTGCCCAACAGAAACCACGGGAAGCAAAAGATCTTCCAGTTCCAGGGCCAGTGAGCAAATCTTGCCAGGAAAGGGGTCTCCCTACTTCTCAGTGACCACTTTCTTGGAGACCAGAAGGGGAAGAGCTAAACTCTGGTGGGTCAAATGGTCACTGCTGTTTTGACTTTTAAAATAGAGAACAAAGCATGAGAGGAAAAATAACAATGTTGTTTTCTTTTTCTTTCTCCCCCGCCTGTTCAGCAGCCCTTGCTGAACCTGGACCCTGCGCAGTAATGGCGACCGCAGAGCCATCTAAGCTGAAGGTGCTTATCCAAGGTCAGTGCCAGACAGGCTTGGAAAGAAATAGTCAAACCAGCCAAGATGGTGGCTCTAGCAGGCAGGCAGGACAGCTCACAGGTCTACAGGAGCACAGAGGTGGAGCGGGACCCTTCCCTTGTGTAACCTCTGCTTGAGGAATCACAAAGGTCATGGGGGAAACTGGCTGAGACTCCTGCCTTCTGTTCCTGTAATGGTATTAGCAATGACTCTTTCTTACTCAATCGCACTCCCAAAGGATTGTCAATAAACTTTTTATGTGCCATAACTGTTACATTAAATAAAGCTGAAAGTATTGAGTAAACCGACTGTAAATCACTTTAGATGCCTTGGAATTACATTAAGTGTGAGAATTATGGATCTTTTGCTGCTTGCAGAAACAGAGAAACGACAGAGCCAGGGGTTTTTATGCTGCCAGCCTTTTGAAGATTTTTTAAATTATTTTTTTATGCTCCACGACAGCCATCTCTTGTAAATGACTTGTTCAGGGGCAAACCAGGAGAAAGGCAGAGAAGAATAGGGTTGGGTGAGAAAGGAGATGACGCCTCGCAGTGAGGGACACGGTCCAATTCTCTCTCCCTTTTGCATGTGCCTATAGAATCCTCTTTTTGAAAAAAAAAAACATTTTTTTCTCATATTTGTACATTTTAAGTAAACGATGAAGGAATGTGTCCAAACACAGATCTGCACATGGGCGGGAACATACTCCTTCTTTGAACTCCCTACAGTCTTTTCCAGTCTAGTCTCCCCCAGCTGTTATTTTTGTGATGGTAAGCTCTTGCTTCAATGGTGTGGGTATTCAACAGTCTTCTGAGGCCTTCACAGGGTCAGGCCTGGATTCTAAACAGGGTTGTCAGGGTGCGGAAACTGGAGGAAGTTTGGAGAGAATGTTGATCGAAGCAGAGATGGCTCCAACTGACACTCCCCAGGACCTGCTCTGGTGACAGAACAGGTTTGATTTTGTTTGGGGACTGCAGGGCCAAGGCTGCTGCCCGACTAGTCTGGTTCCTCTGCTGACCATTCCAGCAGCAAAATCACGACCAGGGGCTGGTGACTCAGGGGACCATTGCCCTAATCATCATCGGAATGGAGTCAGGCACTCAGATTCCACTTCCTTTTAGGAAGAGAAGGGGTAGAAAGAAGTCATGATACTTCCAGGCCAGGGTTGGGTGTGGCTGATGAGTAATTCATAGGAAGTCATAGAATAACTGGTTCTCGGGGTGAATACTGCGGAACAAATTCTCCATGTAGATACCCAAGCCTAACTATTGGAGGCATTAGGATCCAGAGGGTACGTAGGACCAGTTTGGTCTTCCTACCTGATGCCCCCAAACCTCAGTACTGTTTTAAAAATCTATATATTTTGTAAAGAATAAAAATCTCTATTTCAGCCAACCTGAAACATCAGATCTGGGCTCCAAGTCTAGCTAAGGAAGTGAGTCAGCCCCACCTTATGAGACAGAAACCAGCATAATCGGGTCCATAGCTTAAGAGAGGACAGGGCGGTGTAAGGATGGAATTTGGAAGAGGGAGACCCAAGAGGGCTGCAGGATTGGAAATGTTGGGGATTCACAAGTCTGTGTTTATTGGGAACATGGTATGGAATGAAAAACACAAGTGTGAAGAGAGACAGAGAGGAGAAAGTAGCCGGGAAGCCCCGTCGGCGAGGAGGTTGGGGAGCGCTGTTGAAAACCAGGCAGTTCCGTAGCCTTATGGAACCAGAGTTTTTGCATAGTGGTGATGCAGAAACTAGAGTCTGTGTGAAGGTGTTTGGGAATTTTGCCTCCAGCTCCAGCACCTGGAGTTGCATCCGGGGACCTAGAGATGTGTGACCTGAGTGAGTCACAGCCCTCGGTGACATAGAGCTAGAAGGGGCACGCCCTATTGCCCCCTCCTTCTGCCTGAAGCTGCACAGTAGTATCACTTCCTGTCACAGAGACTGGATTGTATGGAAGCTCAGGGCTGGAAACTTCCAAGTCTGGGGTTTGACCTTGACCTTGACCCTTTCTGCTTCTATGACAATGGGCAGCTTCTTTACCTCTCATGATCTTGGGTGGTGACATAGGAAGGTGGAGGTGGATAGTTTGAGGGTCACCCCTCATTGTTTTGATGGTGTGGCTTTTTTCTGTATTGCTTTTCCCTGTCTAGACAGCAGGTCGGATGAAAGCCTGCACAACTGCTTCCTTGGCTGTGAACAAAGGCCACACAGGAGCCTCCCATCCGACACATCCTGATGGGATCAGAGAAACACTCTCCATCCAGCTTTCTCCACCGCTTAACAACGGGGCCATGGGTTAAGCCTTGAGTCCCACCTCCATGTAATGATGAAGTAGATGTGCAGTGGGCGATGTGTAGGTAATGCGTGGTGTGTGTGTGTGTGTGTGTGTGTGTGTATTCATATACATATAAAGATAGGTTGATGTCAGTTGTCTTTCTCATTCCTATCTACTTAATTTTTGAGACAGTGTTTCTTACTGACCTGGAGCTCGATGATTGGCGAGACTGGCTTCCAGCAAGCCTCTGTGGTCTGTCTCTCTCCTTGCTCTGGTGCCATCTCTCTTGTGAGTACTGGAGATCCAAACTCAGGTCTTCACGCTTGCATAGCAACCACTTCGCTTAACTGAGCCGTCTCTCCAATACATCCAAACAGGATAAACTTGAGCTGCAAAGTTAACTGCAACATGGAGCCTTTATAACACACAGTCCACACACATATTACAATACTCATAGATAAATATCATAAGAGAAATACATAAGAGAAAATCAGTGGTGGATTTTGAGTTGAGCGGATGCCAAAGATGACACCCACATTTTGCTTCCAAGTAGAAATGGAGACAAAAATGTGAAAGTGCAAGATGTTTATTAGGGTCTACTTGGGCCAAGATCTCTGGGCTCTGGTGATAAAATGGTAAACAAAAATAGGCAAATTCATCACCACAGGGGAAGGGAGACACCTTAATGAGGGATGAGAATCACTAATCCAGTTTAGTAAATAACTGTAACCATTCCAGAGAATGGGCTCTGAGACGAATAAGACAAAACCCAGGTTTGGAGTGTGATGGTTAATATTATCAACATGATAGGACCTCGTGTCACCAAGGAGACAGGCTGTTACCAGTGTGCAGGGTTATCTAGATTGGGTTGGCTTCTGGTCATGCCTGTCGGGATTATCTTGGTCAGGTTATAACACCAGCCTCAAGCTTTGGTCCCAGATCATTAAGGGTCAAGGTGACTGAGTATCGTGTCCTTCTCTACTCCTTGACTGTGGAGGAAAGGTGACCGGACATTTCAAGTGCCTACCGCCTTGACTGCTCACCGTGATGGTCTGTGCCCTTGAGCTGTGAGGCAAAAATAAACTTGTTCTTCCTTAACTTGCTTTGTTTCTGGGTTGGTTTGTTTTCATTCAGAACATCAAGAAAAGTAACTGAGACAGGGAGAGATGATCCAGTAACAAGTGACAGGCGCGCACGGAAGGAAGCCCCCAGGATCACATTTGAGCCGACATAGATTATTTATTAGATTATTAATTTGTTTGTTTCCTGTTTGCTTGTTTTTGATTTTCATTTATTTAATGACTCATAGGCTTACATACCACGAAGCACGTGTGGAGGTCAGAGGGCTTGTGGGAATTTATTCTCTCCTTGCACCATAAGGGCTTGGTGGGGGATCAAACTCAGGTCACCAAGCTTGGAAGTCAGCTCTTTACCCGCTGAGCCATCTTTCTGGGCATATTTTAAAATTTTTATTCGTTTTCTCTTTTGGGGGGGCTGGGGGTTGGGGTGGGGATGGGGTAGGCAGAGTTTTATAATTCAGGCTGCTGGCTTCAAACTCGCTCTGTAACCGAGCATGACCTTGAACTTCTGATCCTCCTGCCTCTGCCTCCAAAGTCCACGTACCCTCATGTTCAGTGCTGGAGACTAAAGGCAGGTCAAGTACTGTACTACTGAACGGAGACCTTAGTGGCAAGCAGACACTAAATCTCATCATTCCCACCAATGTCTAGGACTTCATTTCCCTTTCTAGAAAGCCATTCCAAATCTGTGTTCCAGCTCTCTTGGCCAGTCCTATTATCCCTGAATTCGGACATTTAACACTTAAATCTTAGCTTAAGTCAATTGTGTGGTAGTAATGATAAACGACACAAGAACTACATTTTTTTCCTCAGTGAAAATACAGCCCAGGGTTTCTGCGAGCCAAAGCAGATTGTCCCTCCCCAAACTCCTTACTGCCCCTGGAGGAGCAGGGCTTGTATATAGTCCAAGCCTGTACCCTCGCAGAAATGTGACGCCAATCACCATGTCCCCCTGATTCAAGCTCTGAGGAGAACATCATTAGTAGAGATGCCAGTTGAGACGTCCCTTCCTCCCCCCCCCCGCCCTGTTTTGCTGATCTTGTAAATTGTCTAGACTCAAGTGTCACAGGCATGTCTTACAACCCATAAGATAACGCCTACATTTTGTAGAGCAGAAGCATATTAACCTTTATGGGCTCTAGCAGGGTTCTGACAAAGAATGTCTGGTGAAAACTGGAGAGCACATGGTAATTGCTTGCCTTGCGGAGGCGGGGAGGGGTGGGGGTCGGAACCCATCCGGATCTGGAGCTGTGTAAAGATAAGGAGAAAGATGTCTGGAGGCAAGTCACCTGGATTTTATTATGCTTGCCCTAAAAAATAATTAGCATAGCCTGTGAAATCATCTCAGGAGAAGTATGCAGGCCTGGCATTTGCCCCCCAAAAGGAAATAAATAGTAACCTAGCTTGTTTTGCTGAGAGTTGGAGAGAGAGAGAGAGAGAGAGAGAGAGAGAGAGAGAGAGAGAGAGAGAGACTAAGACAGAAACAAGGAGAGAACATGTCCCGTGCTCACGCTTCTAGGATTGCAAAGACAAAGGAAAGGTCAGGGTTTAAAATAAATGTCTGAAACCACAAAGAGAACAGGGGCCAACAGCGATCACTATGGCCAAGGTGGAGCGGAGTCATAGCTTAGCAGGTGCTGCCCCAGCCTAGAGCAGAGCGTCATTACCATGGAGGACTCCGGGCTAGGCAAGCTTGTTGGGTTCTCTCTTAGGACCCAGTCAAGCCCTGCATGAATGCACAGGCCTCATGCCCTACGCTCCTGCTCACCGCAGCCAGTGCTTCAGTAAGAGAGTAGAGTGGTCCCACTAAGAGTTATCAATCAGTATCTCACATCTCAGGCATGGAACCCAAGGGAGCAGTGTCCGGCCTGGTTCATTTTGGGGGTAGGCATGGGGGTGGGGGAGAGCGAGAGAGAGAACGCGAGAGAGAGCAAGCGTGAGAGCAAACAACATTTCTCCTTTTATTCTTCCCGATGGAAAAGGACACATACTATGCCTGTGTAGGAGCCTTTAGCTAACCAGACAGGAGCAAGACTTTGTAAGATGTCTCTGTCACAGAAACCTTTCCAGTTTCCTCTCAGGGTCTAGAATGTTCCAGAGGGTCAGTGGATTTGGAATCATGAATGTAATGTGCCAAGGCTAACCCTTAAAACTTTGTTGTAAAGCTTGTTCCTTTAAATCTCAGGGAATTCATGTCTTAGGGGAGGTGGCTGCTTGTCACAGAGAATCAGGAGGCTGTGTCTTGTTCCTGCTGTAGCCACTGTGAGGTGGGAATAGTTAGTCCCCTTTCCTTAGGGCTGTGGCCTTTCTATTTAAGGCAGGCATGTGTCAGCACAGGCCCAACTTACCTACATGGCCTCTGTGGTGGTTTGAGAAGGATGGTCCCCTTTGGCTCTCAGGTTTGAATGCTTGGTCATCCAGGAGCAGCACTATTTAGGAAGGGACTGGAAATGTGGCCTTGCTGGAGGAGGTGTGTTATAGGAGGTGGGACTTGAGGTTTCAAGGGCCCAAGCCTCACTCTTCCTCTCCCTCTCTCTCTTCTTGCTGCCTGTGGATCTGGATGTAGGACTCTTAGCTACTTCTTCACCAACCTGTCTGCTTGGGTGCCATTGTGCTTCCCGCCATGATGATATGGACTAAGCGTATCTGTAACTGTAAGCAAGCCTCCAGTTAAATGCTTTCTTTCATACGAGTTGCTGTGGTCACGGCGGCTCTTCACCTCTGTAGAACACTGACTGAGATGGCCTCTCAGCATCTTCTGGCTCCAGATGCCTCCCGAGTCCCAAAGGCCAGGCAGGGCATATGTCATCATGGGGATTCACATTTGCACCACCACATTCACATTTGCTCACTACCACTGCCTCCCCCTGCTTGCTTCTTTCGAGAGACTGTGTAAGTCACACTGAGGTGATGTAACAAAAGGCAGTAGCTCAAATTCTCGACAGGAATCTGTTCCTCACAGCCTCCGAGGCTGGAAGTCCAAGCTATAGATGCTGGCTTGCCTGATGCCTGGTGAGGCGCTTCCTGTTTTGGAGATGGAGATTCACCTGACCTCTCCCCAGATCATGGAGGAATCAAAGACATTTCTCTTCCCTTCTAAGGCCAGCAGCACAATGGGGCATGGCCCATGCTCTGAGCTCCTTTGACCCCAGTTCCCTCCAGAGAGCTCCAGCTCAATTACACTCCCATGGGAACCGAACATTGCATCTAATCCTGTGGATTAGAGGGGATAAGACATAACCTAGTCCATAGCAGAGCCAAATGTTATTCTGATCATCCTGGTAAACGTCACCGTTGGTTTCCAGATAAGGCCAAGTCCAGAACCCACGGACATCCCCACGGGACAGCCAGGGAGAACACAGTGGAGCAGAGCGTGAGAGCCAGGGCTGTGGGCTGCGGGCTTCAGCTCAGCTCCTGCTGGAACGTGGTGCCTTGATCCAGAGAAACAACTGCAAGAGGACAGCTTGGCCAGCAGGTCCTCTGGGTCAGTTTGAGGCAGTCCCAGGTGTCCTTGCTACAAGGGAGAGGACAGTCTGCTGGCTTCTCCATCTGCCGGGCCCTCCCCTAGCCTCTCCCCTCCTTCCCAGCCTCTCCCCTCCTCCCCTACCCTCTCCCCTCCTCCCCTACCCTCTCCCCTCCTCCCCTGCCTTTCCCCTCTTCCCCTCTCCCCAGCCCAAGACTTCAGTTCTGAAGATGGCTTACAAGCACAGGGCTAGGAGGTTACAGGTCAGGGCTAGGACGGGAGACAAAGCCCAGGCTCTGGAGGACGAGAAGAGGGGGATCCCCCCCCCCCGCTTCCCCAAGCTGCCCTATGAGAGCCTATTCTCATGGCCTAGCTGATAATTTATTTAGTTTTGCTAAGTGTTCCTTTACAGGGAAGGAGAAAGGGGAGGGGTGAAGGGGAAGATGGGTTGCTGTCTTTGAAAAGCCGACTCATAAATGTTCAGGTACATTTCTTTTTCTGTAGGCTAAGCAGCTTTCTCAGCCAAAAAAATAATCACGCGGCAGGCATCTCCGAGGTCTGGGGAGGGCAGACGTATTTTATCTCTCCTTGGTGATGGCTCCGAGCGGTTAATGCTCTTGCATTTTAAGCTTGAATGGATTTTTGTCCAAGGTAGCTACAGTTTTTTTTTTTTCCTCTCCCCCCCTCTCGAAAAGGTCTTCGTAGCTCTAGCAAACAAGTCTCCGTAAAGCAAAGGGAAGGCATCTGCTCCAGGAGCTGTACAGGATGTGGGATATGCTATTGTTTAGCCCCTCAACATCCAGTCTCAACACTAACCTTCACCCCTTTCTAGCCTTTTGGCAGATAGAACTCAGAGCATATAGCACTGAGCAGTGCCGTGGAAAGAGGATGTTAGGAAATGAAGGGATTGTGATAAATGGAGTTCTATGAGGAAAGAACACGTTGGCATGCTGTGTACTTCTTTTGGACATGATTGAAAGAGTTGGCACCCCAGCAGTCATCTTGTAACCATGAAGCAAACACAAAGAGCCAAGGTTCTCAGGCAGCCCAGTCGAAAGGTGGAAAACCCCTGGATGTTTTAGATCACGAACTGTTGAATCAGCTAACCTTAGACTCCTCTGCTAAGTCAATAACACATGTGTGTGTGTCATAAAGGCACCGTTAAATGGGAAGCCTGGTTGTTCGTAGACCAAAATAATTCCTAACAGACACACTAGATCCCAAGGTTGGGTCTGTCAGGTAGAGGCCGCTTTTCAAAAAGTCCCTTGGCTTTTGTTTTTTTCCCCCACTCTGAATCTAAGAATGGAAAAGTACCAGAAATAAAGCAAAACACTCACACCTTGGCCTCCGGCCACGTCTGCCAGCCTTCTTCTGCACGAGTGACTGGGTCATGCCTGTGGAGCCCTTATTCTCCCCCTGCTTTAGGCTGACGTGCAGTCTGCCCTGGTCGTCCTGAGGGGGTTCCCCGTGACTTGGCCACCAGCTTCATGGAAGGGCTGTTGCTGAGGTTGATGTCCTTTCAGTGTTCTGCATAAAGTCCTGGAGGAACTTATCCCCGATTCAGTGATAGCAAGCCACTCCTCTTCCTGCAGTGTCTGGAGTGTGAGTTTGTTGGGACTGAGTCCTTGGGCAGTTGTCAGGTTGCAGGTTACTTCCTTGGAGGGCAAAGCCTGTCTCAGGGATGCTTCAGGGTCCACCTTCTGCTGTGTGGGGTAGACATCCTTCCCATCATGCTCCATTGGCTTACAGCCTCAGACTAGGCTCCACCTCCCACCCTCTGCCACCTCTTCATATTCAAAATGCGAACTTATCAGCAGATGAAAGCATTGCTTCTAACCGAGCTTTCCTATTGATCCCTGACCGAGACACCCCCAAAGCGCGCCTCAGTAATCCCCTCGATGTCTCTCAGTCCAATCTGGTTGACACTTGGGATTTACCACCATAGATCCCTCGTGCAGAGACTCACTCAGCTGTGACTAGTTGATCAGCTGTAATTCTTTGTCCCCAACCCTGTGCTCTGCTCTTTGTGAATAGGTTTGTCACAGACATTCACAGCCCCTTCTGTGCTTTAGAACTCTGAGAGGCCATTCATGGGGTAGATTAGGCAAGGAAGCCCCAGTGGGAAAGTAATAGAGGAGTTGACCGACAGGTACTGGGCCCATGTCTCCTACCCTTATCAGGTGTAACAGAAATAACACCACAGAGTGAATCCATTTCTACCTGATTTTTCCCGCCAGAGGCTGAAGCAGGGCAGACAAGTTGCCCTGAATGCAGAGGGCAGGGTGCTTGAGATGGTGTCTGTATTAGTTATCCTTTTGTGTTGTGTTAATATACAATGGCCAAAGGCAAGTCATAGAAGAAACAATTTATTCTGGCTTATGGTTCCAAAGGGAGAGTCCACAGTAACTGGAAAGTCATGGCATGCCAGTTGGAAAAGGAAGCTGGCTGGTTTCATTTCCATCCACACGCAGGAAGCAGAGAGAGGTAGCAGGAAGCAGGTGGTCCTATAAACTCTTAAAGCCCACCTCCAGTGACATACTTCTTCCAGCAAGACTCTACATCCATAATCTCCCCTAACAGCACTACTGTGCTGGCTAGTTTGATGTCAACTTAACACAAGCTAGTGTCATCTGAGAGGAGGGAGCCTCAATTGGGAGAATGCCTCTCTGTAAGACTGGGCTGTGGGCAAACCTGTAGGGCATTTTCTTAATTAGTGATTGATGGGGGAGGGCCCAAATCTATTGTAGAAGGTGCCGTTCCTGGGCTGGTGATCCGGGGTGTTATAAGAGCTAGGCTGGACAAGCCATGGGAAGCAAGCCAGTAGGTTACACCTCCATGGCCTCTGTATCAGCTCCTCCCTCCAGGTTCCTGCCCAGTTTGATTTCTGACTCTGACTTCCTTCAGTGAAGGGTAGGTAATTCAAATAAACCATTTCACCCCCAATTTGCTTTTAGTCATGGTGTTTCATCATAGCAATAGTAACCCCAAGTACAACTACTACTAACTAGGGACCAATTGCTCAAATGCATGAGCCAATGGGAGACAGGTCTCTTTCAAACCTACCATAGAGGTTCGTCAGATTTTTTCAGAGGTATATCACGAGTTGTGAATGGCTGCTTTGAAATGGAACTTGAAATTATGTCCAAACTGGTGTTACTCTTAGGTTTAGGGGGTCACAATCTGGGTCTCAGTGAGCCAGGTTCTGCCACCCTTCATTGATGAGCCAATTATAACACCAAAGTAACAGCAAAAGCACGAAGATGGCCAGTGGGGCTACACTGGAAAGAGGTGCACAGATACCAAGTGACCTTCCTCAAGTGCATTTTTGGGAGCCCTCAAGTGAGGTTAAGGTTCAAGTAGAGACCAGATTCATGCATCTAAGTTGTCATTAGTCAATGTGTGGTCCTGCTCACCACATTACATCTTTGTCTCTTCTGTAAGGTTGCTAACAAGTTCCAAATCTATTTCTGGGAGGAATCTTTCCTTTCTTGCTGGCTCATGTTTTGGATTTTTCTCTTTTAGTATGAAATAACCGGGGGGAGAATTCCATCCCTTTTGGGTCTGTTATTTACATAGAGTGTTCATCAAAGTGAGGGATACAATGTCTCTTTAGAATATCGCCATCCTTTGTGGTTACAGTACCAGGCCTGAGCCTGAGGAGACTCTGGTACCTGCTGTTAATCAATAAGTAGTGTTGAGCGAATACATGAAACAGAGTGTGCACGTCTTTTCCCAGCTGAAGGCAAAAGGACAAAGCTACAGTCAGACGATGTGTTTAATAGGAGAGAAAAGGCCCTGCAAGGCCAGTCACACTGCTGTGGAACGCTTGGTGATACAGCATCTTACAAAACCAACTTAGAAGGAGAAAAGATTTCCTTTAGCTTCTGTCCTGGTCTGTTGGCCCGTGGTCTCTGGCTCCTTAACAAGACAGCATGTCACGGCAGGACAAAACCATACACCTTTGTTCCATGTAATAATACTAAATCCATTCGGCTCATGGGGCCGAGAAGCAAAGGGAAAGGAAGAGGAGGAGGAGCTGGCATCTCCATTTCCTCTTCTAGGACACGCCCCAGTGACGTAACTTCCCCTCACCAGGTCCTACCCATTAAAGGTCCCACCCTTCCCTGATAGTGCCTGGGGCTGGGTATGAAGCGTGTGGGCGGTGGGAGAAGTAGAAGATGCTGAATGAGAAATGTATTGTTGGTTTGTTCCTTAGCTCCATGTCCCAGACTCAAGATCATAGTTAGGATCACACTTCCCAAGATAGCAGCAAAGGGATCCTGCCGACTTCCACTCCACCAGATTTCTGAAGGACTGACTGTCCAGATGAGAAGACCAGGGACCATGCTAAACCACGTGGATTGGACCTGTGGAGCACACCCTTCCACACCCCTACCAAGCCTCCGCTCCTCCCTCCTTGTGCATACCTCAGCCTGCCTTTCAGCACAACTGGGCTTGCTTACATGGAGAACTGAGAAGGGTAGAAGCAAGAAAGGGGGAACACGGTGGCACTCATTTTTGTTTCTGTACTAAACAGGAATCAGTCATGGGTCTCAGGTTCAGTGAGCTAACTGGTAGAAATGAAGCGACTTCCTGGAAATGCTGATTCAAACAAACAAACACCATAAAACAACGTCCAAAAACCAACCCATCAACCAACCAACACATACATATACAAGCACGTATAAACAACAACCAAACATCCCTGCAGGGCTCGACTGTAGGGGGAAATTATTCTCCAAGAAAAATTACTGATGAATATTTTTACTGAATATTCCTTCCCATCACCCACAGCTGAGATCCTACTGAGACTCTGGACCCAGGGGACACATGTAGCCCAGTCTGTGAGCCCAGGCTGTCTCACTTCCCACCTGTCAATTCTGGATCGTCTGAGGGGCAAAGCTTCGCTTAGATAAGAACGGGATTGTCTTCTGTGGAGACCGTCTTCCAAATTACTAAGAAGAAAGCAGTCACAAAATAGTAACAGCATCGTTTGTTTTGCAAACGGGGAACCGAGAAATTAGCAAAGCTGCACAAACTGAGAGCATAAAACTGGATAACAGAGTAAAGAAAAATCATGGCATAAAAAGGGAAATAAAGGACATATAAATCCAAAGAGCATAAGGCCAGATGGTAAGATGGGGAATTTGGTGAGCAAGAGGCTGAAAAGCTATCTGTTTGGAGGAAAGCACTCTCAAGTTGATTTGAGTGACAAAATCTGCCTGATTTTGCATCATTCTAGGGGTTATCTGAGATGGAAAGGAGCTCGTTTAACGCAGCAATTTCCCCCATCCACAGGGCCCTAGGCCTATTTCGAAGGCGTGTGGAGGGGCTCGCGCCTCATCTGCTACACTGCCACCCCACATCGAAGTGGTTCCAGATTTCAACAGAAACCAGGCCAGTGACTATGTATCACCAAAGACAAAAACCTGAGACCCAGAGATCAAATTCATAATTCATAGCAAATTAATAAACAATCCCACATCCCAGACGGAAGAGCACTGAGCTGTGTAAATTAAAGGGACAGCAGCAGGGTCTGTTGGAAATTCCCATAGAAATGAACAAACCCAGCTTGGGTGTGATCTTGGACGTGCATGTGCAGATATGTCACCCTGTGACACACAGAGAAGACAGGACAGCATCAACACAGGATTTCTAACCTGCTGAACGTATAAATTCGCTGATGAAATATTTCTGATTGCACCTGAACAAAAATGGCTTTCGGTACAACAAAATCCAGATGAGCAATGAGAGGAAGCAATGCCTGTCTATTTTTCAAATAAATCTTAGAGCTGTAGTCACCAGAGGAATGAGAACCTGCGGGAATCAATGGCAAGTGAATAAAGAAACTGTACCAAGAGTGTCAAGAATCATGTAGATTTAATTATTAAATTTATGTGCTATCAAATAAACAGTACAATTAGCAAATTTATTTAATATTTAATAAAAACAAATAAGTAACTGTATCAGTAAGATAAACACCCATGCAGCATATGTTAATATTTAATAAATTTAATATAATTTTTAAAATGTAATAAAAAAGCAATTGAGGATGTAATAAGTAATAACAGAGAAAAATAACTAAGTCAGTTGAGTGGAATATCAAGTTAAGATTCTCACTTCACATTAAGTGCCTGATGCATAATTAGAGCAAAATAAATGTTTGTTAAAGCAACAAATTAATAAATGAATGAATAATATATTGAATTCTAGATGGGTTTAACACATGACAATCCATAAAGCATTACAAGAAATTACAAGCATATATTGTATTGGTCCCTAATTGAGAGAGGCCTTAACTATGGAAGTGACAGATAACAAAGAAAACATTCTGTGGCACCAATCCCACAGCCCTCTCCAGTGCTTCCCTACGAAAAACCACACAAATAATGACGTGCAAGGATTAATTTCTTTCATTTATAAGAAGCTCTTGTGAATCAAAAGCACAAAGACAAATACTCCAACGGAGGCGAGAACAAGGACAGGGAAAGACGGGTCTCAGCCGAGAGACGAATGGCTGATAAGTGTACAAGCAGTGTTCAACCTCATTTGTTATCTCAGACATGAAAAATTAAGCAGAACAGAAGAAAAATACAATTCTAAAAAATTCTGTCAGCAAAAACTCTTTCCAAAAAAAAAAAATAAATAAAAAAAAAAGAAAAGAAAAAGAAAAAGAAAAAGACCAGATTCTGGGTGCCACGCAAAGACTCATGGGAAGCTGGGCTCCAAAATCCTATACTTTATTGGTAGGGAATAAACCATAGGGAAGATAAATGGAATTTTTGACATACTACTGGTTAAAAAATATATGTGTTCGTGGTGATAAGGAGTATGGGCTTCAAAAATGTCTAATGTTTATTCTTGGTATAAACACTTGTAAGATCTTTTAAAGAAATCTGATGAATGATGCATATGCAAATAACTTCATACTGGCAATAACTATGTATCTTTACTTAAATTTCCAAAGTGAATTAGTGATCACCTCTTACGCTATACTCCTAGCTGCGCTTTTAGTTCAGTACAAGGCATCTCAGGAATAGTTACTGAAATGGAGAACTACAACAGATGCCATACCTACAGAAAGAATGCTGTATGTCTGCTATAAACTTGTTATAAGATTGATCGTATCCACTGACAACAGAGAAGGGGCTTAGCACGCACTAGATAGATCCCAAGTTCAGTTCCTCCCAACGACACACATAAACGCACACATACTACACACGTGCACAAAGACAAACCAAAGAATAAGTGCATTTAATATGTGTATATAGGAAAGGTTAGAAGGAAATAAACAAAGTTAAGAATTATTTTTATGTGGAAAGGAGGTATTTTTCTTATCCTTTTCTAACTTGCAAATATATTTTTACGTCTATCAAACACTACCCTAGGCAGTTGGGAATTTTGTAGACATTAGTGGATACACATCTGACATCTGAGCTTGGTGTCTGGTGGGAAGCCAGACAAGATTAGGATGAATGGTTATGGGAACTGGCTAGTTTTGTGTCAACTGGACACAGCTGGAGTTATCACAGAGAAAGGAGCTTCAGTTGGGGAAATGCCTCCAGGAGAACCAGCTGTAATGCATGTTCTCAACTAGTGATCTAGAGGGGAGGGCCCCTTGTGGGTGGTGTCATCTCTGGGCTGGTAGTCTTGAGTTCTATAAGAGAGGAGGCTGAGCAAGCCAGTGGAGGCAAGCCAGTAAGGAACATCCCTCCATGGCCACTGCATCAGCTCCTGCTTCCTGACCTGCTTGAGTTCTAGTCCTGACTTTCTTCAGTGATGAACAGCAGTATGGAAATGTAAGCCGAATAAACCCTTTCCTCCCCAACTTGCTCCTTGGTCACGATGTTTGTGCAGGAATAGAAACCCTGACTAAGACAGGAACTATGGGGAAAAACACAGCTCAGGGATCAGACGGTCCGAAGACTCCAGTCCCAGGTCAGTTACTCCTTAGTAGTGTGGCCTCCAAATCTTCATCTCCAATTAGACAACATGAGTAAGGTAAGTCTTACTCCACAGAGCTGTGGCTGCAGCCAAGAGAGAACATGCTGGAGAGGAGGCATGGGGACCCATCCATCCCCTATTTACTTCCATCTGATCCTTTTCATCTTAAATGTGTTCTATAGATTAGGTACCTGAGACATGTCTGCCCTTTGGTATTGCGTTCTTCCCAACAATTTACATCTTGTATTGAGGATCAAATCTCTACAGAGTGCCTGGTTTTGTTTGTGTGTTTGTTTTTTTGTTTGTTTCTTATCCTAAGCTGTTACAACTGACCTATATATGCCGGTAACCTATTTCCATGAATTCTGACATCATACACTAACCATACATTTAGACAGATTAACAAATCTACATTCCTCTTTTTTGTCATGCATTATTATCCATGAGTTCAATGGAAGATTTAATGTGGTGATTTTGTGGGTTCCTGGGATTTTACTTTGAGGTACCCCTATCTTGTATGGCCTCTCTCAGGTCCTCTGTTAGGACAACCATACTGAGCCTAGTGAAGCTGTGATGCTTGGCCTCCACGCTGGAAGGACGTGCTGCCAGGATTGTCTTGCATTCTCTGCTGTCACATACTTGTTCTCATGCCCATAGACATTGGTGTTCCATAAACCCCTGGAAGGAAAGCAGCACCCCATGGTCTTGGCGAGTCTCAGCCATATCTTCTTCACTTTGAAAGGCTGTTCTGTGCTTCAAATGGCTCGGCCAGTTTCCATTTTCAAAGTTGCTGTGTAATTGTCTTAAATTCACAGCTGAAAAGAAATAATCACTGGGGCATGGTGGTGAGTGCTTTTAAAGCCAGTTCTGTGGAGGCAGAGGCAGGTGGATCTCTGTGTTTGAGGCCAGCCTGGTCTATAGAACTTGTTCCAGGGTAGCCAGGGCTACCCAGAGAAACCCTGTCTCAGAAAACAAAACTAAAATTTTCTTGTACCTCTTGCTTCATTGAGTGAAAGAATAATTTTATTCTGTTTGCTTAACCACAGACTTTTATTTTTTTACATATGAAAGGTAAAAGCTTTTTTTTTTTAAATGCAAAATATACTGTAGAGATTACAGAGGAAATGGTGTCAGGGCATTATCCCTCAAGTAGAACAATAAACATTTTCTAGAAAGAAATAAAAACTTGAGAAGGGCAAAGCTTAGGGCTGAAGCACACTTGGGTTCACTAGAGGAAATGAGATGGGGGAACAGAGGAACAAGAAAGCCAAGGGACTAGGGAGAGAGAAGCAGCCGGCTTAGAGGCACTCACAGGTGCCCCCCCTTCTTGCTCCAAAGCCTTTCTTGGGTACCTCTCTAAACTGACAAGGCTGCAGGTCAAGATCTACATCTCCCAGACTCCCTCGGGTGGGTTCAGGCTCTCTCAAGGTGAGCACAAGCTCCAATGCATAGAGAACAGAGGTGAGGTAAGAGAGAGCTGCATGGTTCCTGAGTCAGACTCTGCTAATTCAGGTGGCTCACGAGGCCCGCACTAAAGGCCACCAGGGCTTGGAAACAGCAGTGATGGAGTTCCTTGCACCCAATACCCAGGGCTACGGGTGTCCATCTTCGTAGAGCTGTTTTGCTAGAACATTCTTGCATGATATGAGCCATTCTCTGACTGCTCTATGTCTGGCTGTTTCCATACAAGCTCAATTTTAAAACTGGTTATAATCTCTACAAATTAGCATACTATTTGCACACACATTATTAATGTATATAAACATATAGAAGCTACAACTGTTGTATTTGTTTGTATATGTATGTATGTTTGCTTGGATTTGGAATGGTCCTTAAAAGGCCCACTGGACTGTCATCAAATTCTGGTTCCCAGATTGGCATTTTTGCGAGGTGATGGATCTTTAAGTAGGGCCTAGTGTTGGGTCTTCAGGGCACTGTGCATATTTTCTTGAAGGAGATTGTGGGATCCCCCAGTTCTTTCCTCCTCTTCTTCAGTCATTTCTCAGCTATACTGTACTGCCTCACCACAGGCCCCAAAGCAGCAGGGCCAATCCATCACAGATGAAAACCTCCAAAATGACTAGCCCACATGATCCCTTTCATAAATGTGCTGTAGTGACAGAAAGCTAATACAAGCATCGTTCCCAAAGCAACTCATAGTAGTGGGCACTAGGGTGACACCTGAGGACACTGGGTTTGGTGCTTCATGTCCTCCGAGTGACTCAGATGCTCCAGAGGAGGTGGTCATGGAGAATGAGCTTGTCATGACGTTCATGCCTCATAGGGCAATGGTTCTCAACCTTCCTAATGCTCTGACCCTTTAACACAGTTCCTCATGTCGCGGTGACCCCCAACTGTAAAATTACTTTCATCGCTACTTCATAAGTGTAATTTTGCTACAGTTATGAATCATAAAATAAATCTCTGTGTTTTTGTATGGTCTCAGTGACCCCTTGAAAAGGTCAGTTGACTCCCTAAAGGGGTTTTAACCCACAAGTTGAGAACTTCTGTTGTAGGAGCCACACCGAATATCCAGAGGTTCCTTTGACGCCTGTGGAGAAAAGTGGGAGTGTTGAGAAACTAAATGTCTTCAAGAGGCTCCGGAGTGAGATCAGGAAGCTGGAGAAAGAGTGACTTTGAAGCCAAGGCACCCTCAAGTTCTAAGGGTACAAGTGTCAAAAGAGATCACTCACCTACAACAGAGGACTGGACTCAGCAAAGGATAAGGCCAGCTTTGGTGAACTGTGGTGCTGCAGGGACTCAGCAGAGTCCAAATGCTCTCTTGAAAGAAGGGAGAGGAAACTGTACTTTGCACAGGTCATCATGTTGATCCAGGCTCAGAGTAGTAACTGAACACGGGAAGATAACCCAGCAGCGGCAGCTGTGTGTGTCACCGGGGACTGAGTGTTGAAGAAAAAAGTCTAAAGCACTTTTCGTTTTGCACATGTGAGTCAGTGTGCATTTACCACCACGTGCTACTGTGAACTTGTCTCACTAGATACCCAGGGCAGTTGGAGGGAAGGGTAGGAGTAAACCCACAGGTCGTGTGGCCATACATTCCGGAACACCTGCCATTTTGTAATTGGCGCCTCACCGTTCTCAATTATTGAACACTGAGACACCTCAGATTATCCGTGAGTAGTTCCCATTCCGTCTTCAATAGCAGTATCTTTTTCATTTCAGTGTATTAATTAGACTGAGGAAGAAAGTTGGATCCTTGTTCTCAAATTCCTATTCCCAGGCCCAAGATCCTGAGAAGTTGCCAACTGGTGCAACCAACATCCCAGGATTGGCAGGATTAATATAGTCAAAATGGCTATCCTGTCGAAAGCAAGCTACAGATTCAGTGCAATCCCCATCAAAATTCCAACTCAATTCTTCACTGAGTTAGGAAGGGCAATTTGCAAATTCATCTGGAATAACAAAAAACCTAGGATTGCAAAAACCATTCTCAACAATAAAAGAACCTCTGGTGGAATCACCATGCCTGACCTCAAGCTGTACTACAGAGCAATTGTGAAAAACTGCAAGGTACTGGTATAGCGACAGACAGGTAGATCAATGGAATAGAATTGAAGACCCAGAAATGAACCCACACACCTATGGTCACTTGATCTTTGACAAAGGAGCTAAAACCAACATCCCAAGGCTGGGAAAGAAGACAAGGCGAGGCTCCTGATGCTGTGGTAGGAGGGGCCAGTGATCAAGGCTGCCAAGACACAGGAAAAGGGAAAGCAGGTGAGGGAGAGAGCCAATTAGCATAGTTAGGGAGAGTATTGAAAAACCAAGTGTTTACCCATTAGTCATACAACTGTCAGGCTCTCAAGATGTTAACTAGCTATGTGTCTGATAATATGCACTGTGCCAAAAGGAGGGTCCTGGACAATTAAGAGCTGGGAGACACGGGGTTAAACAGCATAGAATAATTTCTAATGTCACACGCTGTTAATAGATTTTGTTATAGATCCACGAGGCAAATAACACAGCATTTTCCAAAATCATTTGCTCATTGAACCCTCCTATATATTGATTATGGTTTAGACTATGCAAAGCACAAATATACCCATGAGAGTCAGGTAGTATGGAACACTCAACCCACTCAAGTGTACGCATAATACCTGCCCAGAGACCCAGAAATGCTTAAGACCACAAACGCTAGAAACTGTTGGGTTTCAGAACCCAGTCAAATGGTTGAGGTGCCTATTAACAACATATTAAGGGGGTTACTCACCAGCCCTCCCGTCATACTTCAATACCTGTGGCTCCTCCCAACTCTCCCAGCATTCCTCAGTACCTGTGGCTCCTCCCAGCTCTCCCAGCCTCCCCCAGTACCTGTGGCTCCTCCCAGCACTTTCTGATCTGTCCTCCACTCTAAACCTCTTACTCTTAGGGGCTGCTTCCCTTCCCTCACCCTGACCCCATGCAATCCAGCCATTTTGTTAGGGCTTCTGTTGCTCTTCTCATCTCCTCTTATGGTCTGGTTTAGTCTGCCGCCATTTTCAGTCTGGAATCTTTCCTCTGACATCTTCCAAATCCCTTATATATACAATAAAAAAAAAATCTCCATAGTTTAGGAGTAGTCATGTCCTTCTCCTTTTCTTTCTTTTCTTTTTTCATTCAGGAACATAATCTAGGAAGACCTGGACAGATGCTCGGCCATCATACCACAGGAGGATCTTCACCATAGGTCAAGTGGATTAGGATTCAGGACCCAACTCTCTGTCTTTAGTTTGTTACTTCTTCAGTGGAAAGACTGGTCTTAATTCAGCTAATTAATCACAAAGCTAATTAGTGCATTAAAAATCTGCTTTTCTCTTGTTTGTTAGAGGGAGAAAATAGAATCCATTTATAGAATGTTGTTGTGCCTGTTTTAATTAGGAGGCAAGGTGACTTGGCAGTAATAAGATCTGAGGTTGCAATTTCTAAGCTTTGACTTTTTACTATCAAACCTCAAATAGTCACTTTGAAATTATATGGTTTTCATTTCCAAAGTTACAATCCTGTGGCTACTAACACCTTCTAGAAATGACAGGTTTTCACAGGCTGGGTTGAGTGTCACATATGAAATTTGTTCTAGATTCTTCATCTTTTGAATTTATGAAACTCACTAATCCAACCCCTCTTAAAGGTCTAGTCATAAAAACAGACACAATGCTTCCTCTGAAGACACAGGGCCAGCAGTGGAAGGAAGAAAGCAATTGCTTTCTGGGTTTTCCTTGCAAAGGACGTGACAGTTATGCAAAGAAGGGTTTTTAATATTCATCAAAGGCCTTGGAACCCTGAGTCCCATTCCACAATGTCTAGAAGATTTATGGAACTGAAAGTTCTTGCTCAAGTTTCCTGGAAGCCTTTGTTCTGGGAAACCTAGAGAGAAAGGAGATAGCAAAGCCCACAAGCATCCTTTGGTTCTTAAAGGATGTGGGTGTCAGTTGGTAGGCAAGTATTTCAGAGAAATCACCTATGGTGGTGGTGGTGGTGGGGGGCTTCTGCTAATCTTTTAAATGACTACACCATTCCTTCCAAGTTTTTGTTTGTTTGTTTGTTTGTTTTAAATGAGACTGTCTAGAAAACGTACAGCAGCCGGACGAAGTCTGTAGGTCACTATCACTACTTTTAGGTCGACTGGAATAAATTTTGTTCATCAAAATTTGCTAAATTTCTATTACCGTGTAGTAATTATATAAAGTAAGAGATTTCTTGTGTTATTTCCATGTATGTGTGCAATGTACTTGGATCTTCCAGAATTCTCTGTATCCCACCTCTGTCCCTTTTCCTTTCCAAACCTGAGTCCCCTCCCACCCTTTTACTTCTGTGTTCTTTCCTTTTCCCTTCCTACATTGCCTGCATGACAGAAAACATGTGACCCTTGCCTTCGTGAGACTAACATACTTCACTTAACAAAGGCTTTAGCCAGAAGCGTTCTTCTCTACCATATTTTTGAACATATGCTACGACCTCAAACTGGATATCCTCAGGTATATACTCCCATCTGAGAATACGGCAGTGATAGCGTCTTCCCCAGTGAGGACGAATTCTTCGTTTGTCCAGGAGAGTCTGTTTGGGGATTTAGCTGTGGTGGCATCCGTCGGTGGACCAAGCCTTTTCTGCTTTACTGGGTGTACTTACTGGCTTCATGATCACTGGCTCAGGAAGCACATGGCATTGACTGAAATGCCTGTCAGTAAATTTCATGTTTGGTGACATTTCCTTTTTTACCCCAAGACCAACTGAGGCTAG
Source organism: Mus pahari (assembly GCF_900095145.1). Lineage (NCBI taxonomy): Eukaryota > Metazoa > Chordata > Mammalia > Rodentia > Muridae > Mus > Mus pahari. The sequence continues at coordinate 44,296,446 of NC_034608.1, forward strand.
AAAGTACTAAACCACTTCCAGGCCACCCGTTGGCAGCAAAAAAGTTTGAAAATGGCATATAAATAGCATTCCACTGAAAAAGGATTTCTGAAGAGGTTCAGTCACCTTTAGTGGGTATACTTACATGCTAGATCTGTCCCAGACACAGGAAAGGGAGGCTTATGAGACAACAGACATATGGAGGTTACAGGGACAACTGGGGACTTGCTGTCCAGGACCCTGTAGTTCTTAGATTCTAGCAGACAGGATAGAACTTAGCCTGAAGAATAGCAGGAGCTTCACACAAAGCTATGGAAAACCAAATGCTCAGCGGTGGCAGGGGTCAGGGGTCAGGGGGCAGGGGGCAGGACATAGGGGGCAGGGGGCAGGGTGCAGGAGACAGGAGGTAGGAACTGCATGGAGGAGGTTTGTGGAGGGCCAAACATGGAGAATGAGGAGCAGGGTACTCCTGGGTGAAAGGATCTGAGGTAATCTGCCTCTGCGGCTTTGGGAAGAAATGCCACAGAACACCTTGTCAACACTCAGTCATTCACACAAGACTGACAGGAAGGATTGCAATCCCCGAGTTCCTGAGGAAAAATACCCATGGGCCTGTTCAACATGGTTGAAGGGATGTCAGACAGTCTGGAAGCCTCTGCTAGACCCATTGTAGAGTTACATTTTACGTGCCAGGCAGCTCTCCTCAGGGAAGAGAAACCAAGGATCGAGAAGAGTTATGAGGAGCAAGGAAGGGGCCTTAGGAACCAAGAATAGACATGGGGATGAGGAAACGTGTTTGGGGGACAGGAAAGAGATCCGTGGATAAAGGAAGGTATCCCAGGGTGCAGAGAAAGGACCCCAGAAGCAGGGAAGGTGTTCTGACAGCAAGGAAGGGGTCCCAGGAGCAGAGAAGGAGTTCTCGGAGCCAGAAAGGGTTCCTGCAGAAGGGAGGAGCCCTGGGGGCAGAGAAGAGTCCTAAGAATAGAGGATGGGCCTTAGAGTTGGGAGGAGGCCCTAGGAATAAGGAGGGGGTCATAGGGAAAGGGTCCCAGGATGAGGGAGGAGAGGAGTCCTAGGAGCAAAGTAGGGGGTCCCAACAACAGGAAAGAAGGTCCAGGAACAGGGAAGGAATCCCGGGGGGACGTGGGAGCATCCCAGGGGCAGGTAGGGTCTTGAGACTCGTAGGCAGGCGATCACTGGCACTTCTGTGTATCTTGTGGTACACAGGAGATAGTGAGACTTTACGCTTTACTATTATGGACGAGACAGTATCATATTTATCCTATTTGAAAAATAAACTTGAAAGGACACAAAGTTACTGTGTCCATCCCTAAACAGGAGACCTTAAAGCCCGTTGGTTAGACGATGAGCTTCATTGTAAAGAATTTCATCCGGTCCAAGTCTGGATACGATTATCCCATTCCTTCGCCGTATAGCCCCGTCTTGGTTTTGAGGGAGCAAATCTAAATCCTGTGTTCTCTAAAGGCCCTAGATGTGCACACACCAAGCAGAGCAGTCATTGGAAGGGGTGGTCCGGAGAAATCCAACTTCCGTTGAAGTATATGTGAGCAGCCTCTTTTGGTCTTCAGAGAGTGATCTCAACTCTGTGTGGAACAGTCAAAACAAAAACTAACAAACAAACAAACAGACACAAAACAGTGGGCTCACCAGAAAAGAAAACTGGTTCTTCATGGCTCTGTGCACAGTCCTCATCTCCCTCTTCCTCCTCTTTCTCTTCTCCTCATTCCCCCAAGCCCTACCCCTCATGTCCACACAGCAGGGGTCATTGTGTCCCAGCAGAGGAGAAATCCAGTATGGCAGCACTAGGAAGGGTCTCTCGTCCTGGCCCTGTCTCTGAGGGGATGTATGAAACTTAGCTACATCTGTGACCCTTCTTCCTCTTCCTTACAGAGAAGGAACAGCGAAAGGAATCTCTGGTAGAGATTAGGCAAAGGTAAGGCTACCAGAGGAGACTTTGTAGCCAAAAGGGGCCAGTAAACCATAACAGCACACTAAAGACTGCTTCTCCTCAGCCATTCCTCAATATGCTCTGACCTTTGACCTCTGAGACATCCATATGACCCTGTCACGTTTCTGTGACATGTTCTTTTCAGGCACCAGTCCCTCCCTCGGCTGAGGGTCCTAGGTCTCATAGCCATGCAGAGTGAAGCTGAGAAGGCCCCCCCAGGGCCACCCCTGCCAGCTCTCTTGGCCCTGAGGTCATTGAGTCATAGCTCCTGAGGCAGAGGAAGCAGTGTCCAGGGAGTAAGTCACATCTCTCAGAAGACTCTGCTGTGTTCAGTTTTATTTGTGGTTCCTAAGACTTCGTTTAAAAAAACACCCTTCTGTCTAAACAAAAGCCCCAAGCCCCCAGTAAAAATCACAACATCTAGTCTAACCATCTGGGCATGAGAGTAGACGTTTCCAAGAACTCATGGACCAGCCTGTGTGGGCTACCTGGTCACTCAGGGTAGAGAAAGATGAGCTAATGTTCCTGGGACAACACAAAGTCAGGGCCGGCTCACAGCTAAGGCGTGGAAGCCGTCTTCGGGACCCCTCCTTGGGCTTGCCACCATGCCAGCCCATGTCCACTCGAGGATGACAGCCCTGGTTTTCATCCTTGAGCCAAGAGGACCTCCGAAGTTTCTACCAGAAAGGAAAGCAAAATGCCAGCAAGCGTTTCCAGAGGACAGCGTGGAAATGCTCACGGCCCTTACAAGACAGAAGGAGGAGACTCTGCCGGAACTTAGCTGCTGAAGCCCCAGTGAGATGAGTTCTAATGGGTAAGGTAAATTATTTTTCTTCTACTAACACACATTTCTTTTTCTCTCATTTTTGACCTGTTCGGTAGAATAAAAAGAGGGGAACTGGAGGGCCAAGACCCAGGGAGAATGGAGAACTGCGTAGACCTTTAATGGAGGCTCATTTTGGGTGAAGTACTCAGAGGTCCCATGGGGCCCTGAGAATTAAACGCTGTCACTCAGGTCCGAAGGCAGGGTTGTCCAGTTTGCAGACACTTGTCATAATTAAGCTAATGGCTCTGAAAATGTGCCTTGATATTAAATCTATCTCCACTGAGGAGCAGGCAGGGCTGATTAAAACCGCAGCTTGACAGTTAATGATGAACCTCTGCTTCCTGAGCTCCGGGACTGAACTGGCTAGTTTACACTAATCCTCCTTCTCCTTCCGTCTGGCAGCTGGCAGCAGGCAGCAGGAACCCCTTGACTACCCTCGCCTCCGCCTCTGAGTAGTAGGCTTTTCATCTCCAGCCACACCTCACAGGCTCCATTCTGCCTTTGAGAGAACAGAGCTTTTTGCTTGAAGGATGCTTTTGAGTTAGCATCAAGCTAGAAGTGTGGGGTTCTAGCTACAAAAGAAGGAGAAGCAGGGGCAGGGGTAGAGGCAGTGGTGGGGGCGGGGGCAGGGGCGGGGACAGGGGCGGGGGCAGAGGCTGTAGCAAGCTTTATAGATAGAGTCTTACCTGGAGGATGGAATGTCGAGGAGAGTGGCCATGCTCAGCCTGACCTTGGCGTCAGAAAAATTCAAGTTCAAGACGCTCAACTGTCTGTCTGTTTCCTGAATCTGACTTTGGCCCGGATGTTCGGGCAGCACCAGGGCAACTTGAAATAGTCAGAGGGAAATCGCTCATTCTGAACTGACTAGAAGGCTATAGATGCTCACAGCTGCTCTTGCTGGGGAGAGACTCGGTGCTTCTTGAGGGAGAAGGTGAAGACTGCAGATCTAGCCCTCCTGCTCCAGGACTCAGCTTCCACCGAAAGCGAGAACCCAACAAATTACTCTGAAGGGCTCCTGTGCACTCAGTAGTCCAGAATTTTAGCTTATAGGCTGTGATATCTCTCATTGCATCTGGTCTCATTTTTATATTATTAACCATTCTCAAGGATATTTATTGGTTTATAGTTTTGGTCCTCTCAACACAGTAGATGGATCCTTAGAAGAGGTGGCTGGCTGGTCTCCTCCATTCGGTACCGAGGACCTTCACAAGCAAATAGAAACCAGCAGTATAAAATGTACAGAGTGGATCGGGGAGATTCTGTCTCCCTGTCCTCTCCAGTGTGACAACTGAGTCCCTTTAGAAGATATCAGACAGCGTACCCTGTCCTTGGCTCTCGTGGTTCCCCTTCTAATACCCTCCCATTTCAATCTAAGGGATTCCTTGCCTGGGGCAGCACAAGTACTAGGGGGTTCACCTAGGTGAAGGAAAGAGAGGGTTCCATGTGCTTTGTTGCTCACTGTTAAAGAGGGGGGCAGCCTTGCAAAGCAGCAGCAGCAGTGTCGTCACCACGCGGCCTTGTTACACACCACGCCATTGTTTGAGCATCGGACGTCAATCTTGTTGACGGCCTGCTTGGTGCTTTGATGGACCGGTCTATACTGCGCTATTCTTCTCAAAGGCTTCTCCGTGATCCTAATACCAAACTTTGCCCTGTATTTCTCCGTTTTGGAAAAACGTGTCAACCGGCTTTAGCCCTGGGATGAGTGAGTACCAGAGCTGGAAGTAAGGTTCATGCTGGTTGTTGTTCCTGCCCATGAAGAGGACTGCCTGGTCGCCAAAGTGCAACATGAACTGTGAGCCGATGACGCCAGGTTTCAACTTCTTTTTGCATGAATTTTCTTGTTGGGCTGAATTGATTTTCTCTTTTTTTCTCCATCTGTTTGGAGCGTGGAAGGGTTACTCAGTGCTGTGCTTTCTTCTTTACATTTATTTTTAATTTTTGTTTCCTACTCTTATAAAAATGCCAGGTTGCAGGTGTAGCAGGGCACACCTATTAATCTCATCTAGTCCAGAGGCAGAGGCAAGATGATCATAAGTTCAAGGCCAGACCCTGTTTCCAATTTTAAAAGCTTTAAAGTGTTTGCCTAGCATATGCAAGGCCCCAAGCTTAACCCACAGTACTTTACAAAGACATGAGCAATGGAAGGGACCTCTTAAACCATCTTTAAAGGAGACAGAGAGACTGGAAATGGCCGGCAAAGGCCGTAAGAGCCCAGGAGGGAAAGCTACAGAGCAGCAGGGAGGTACGGAAAGAAACTAGGAATCAGGCCTGAAGAGAGGTGAGAGGCACAAAGGCAGACATGACAGTAGTCTAGTTTCCTTGTCTGCTAGCTCCCACAAAACCCCAAGGTCAGACTCCCCCCTCCAGGCACAACCCTTCCCACCCTCCAAGCGACTGTCACATGTTAGGACACCATTAGGAAAGTGACACCCAGTTAAAAGAGTCCCCTGTCCGGTGACCCGGCTGACACTCCTGTCTGACCCATCAGGGTCCCGAGTGACAGCTGCTCCCTCTCTGGGATGAGTGAGGCCTGTAATTGTGCTGAGTGGCAGGGCCTCCGATGCCCAGGCAGCCTCCCGCAAGCAGCTCACTATCATTAGCTTTCTCAGAGGGTTCGGAAGCCTTCCGCTGCCACAACAGTAATTACCAAGAGATTAGGCAGGCATTAAGCACTCCTTAATTTGACACATTGCAATGATCTCCATTCAGCCTTTCTGCTCGAATAACTCTCAACAAATATTTCAGAGGCTACCAAAATAAACAGAAGCGCTGTGTTTGCACANCTGAATCTCTCTCCTGCTTCTCTGAATGCCATCAACTCAAGGTACGGCGGCGGGTAAGATGTGGTCCTCCTGATGGAAGATGGGCAGTCAGGGCAGAGTGCAGAGGGAGGAGAAGGGAAAATGCAAGTCCATACAATGGGAAGAAATCAGCATGGTGGTAACATATGGCCTGCTCTGACTGATGATGATTTAATTGGACCCATTTTTTTTTTTTTTAAAGCAAGTAGGTACCTAAGAACCTAGTAAAAAGATAATCAGTATTTTTATGAAAGTTGCCACATTAGAAAAAAATAATAATTACGGTGAAAGGAGTTGTGTTGCTGTTGCTGGATTTTTTTCTAGTAGGTTATAACCTTAAATATTATTCATTAAGTTGCAATGGAAAAGTCGCTGTTAATATGCAATAAATCTCAGTGGGAGACTTCACGGGGGAGATAGGCTCATCTGGTAATTACAACACATTGGAAGTTCAGTATTCCCTTTTATGTATTGTCTTATACACACACATACACGTGCGCACGCACACACACACACACACACACACACACACACACACAACCCCTGATTACTTAAATTGGAGGTAGTTGGATATGGATGGCACTGTATCCCAGAGCTCTTTGCACTCCTTCGGAGAAAGATGAGAGAGACAGAGATAAAATGGGTGCCCATAAAAACGAGTGTTAAATTTCTCCGAGAAAAGCATCGTATAGAAAGAAATGTTTACTTTGGCGTGTTTCACTCCATTGTCTCTGGGTCCCATTGCTGTGGGCTTGTGGTGCGGTCCACCACAGAAGGAGCTTCAAAAGCCAGAAGTGTGGGGTGGGGGGACAGAGTTTAAACGGGCATCTCAGGGATTTCCGCAGCATCCCTCTCATCCTCTTTCAAGTAATGGTCTCCTTCCTGACATATGCCTGGTAGGGCTTCATGGCAGAGGGCAGGTACCCCTGGAGCTGGGACTTAGAATCCCCAGAGTGCGTTCTCCCCTTCTGGAAAGACATCACTTTTAACTACTATGTTGGTTAGTGTTGTTGTTGTTGTTGTTGTTGTTGTTGTTAATGGTTTGTTTTTGCCAACTTTACACAAACTAGACTTACCTAGGAAGAAGGAACTCAATTGAAGAATTGGCTTCTTCATACTGGTCGGTGGACGTGTCCATGAGGCATTTCCCTGAAGGATGAATGTAGGAGGCCCTAGCCAACTGTGGGCAGCACCACCCCTGAAAGGATTGTCCGAAGTTACAGAAGAAAGCAGGCTGAGCAAGTCAGTAAGGAGCATCCCTCCAGAATCTGCTTCAGTCTAAACCTGGGGTGTGTGTGTGTGTGTGTGTGTGTGTGTGTGTTTCTGCCTTAGAGGAGGGATTGTAACCTGTGAGGCATGTTAACCCTTTCCTCCCTGAACTTCTGCTGGTCGGCGTGTCTCATCACAGGAATAGGAAAGCAAACGTTCTTATTATTTCTTACGATGATTGCCTTTCAGGATGAGCAAAAGCATGTAGTTTACAGCTGTAGTGAGTCATGTTGGTTACCATCCATAATCCTTCTCCTGTGCTTTCTCAACCAGAGGATGATGGTTAATGACCTTTTAACTTACTATATTGTAAACAGTAATACCAAAGATTAGGGATTGGCACACTATACCCATGGGCCGAAACCATCAAGATCATTAGTGCTCAGTCCTTTGCACAAACAGTGTAGGGAGTCGTTGACTTTAGACCAAGACATAGTTGGGAAATTCATTGGATTTTTTCAAGCAACAAGAAGACAAAATGTTAAGTATATTTGAAGACAGACTTAATATTCAAAGCAACTATGAACGACCAGCTGGCATAGAGGACCAAGCTAATCAAAAGATAAGTAAAGGGGCAAACGAAACCCCACGGTGGGGTCTCATCTGTCAGTGCCTCAAAAGTAGAACCCGGTAAAGAAGAGAGGCAGAGAGTGTTCCTCCACGGCAGGTCATAAAAATGACTTTGGTGTAACAGATACATCATTGCAACAGTAGATAAGGTGTCCCCAAAGTAAAGTTTATTCTCCAGGTCGAACAAGTAACAAACTTGCCTCCTGTGCTTACAGATACCAGTCCATACCAGAAGTATTGATTCCTGTAACACAGCAGTAACAAAAAAAAAAAAAAACCCTTAACAAATTCCTAGGGGTGACGCCAAGTGGCAACATATTTCAGTTTCACTGTGGCTTTTTATTTTTACATATTTTCACTTTGAAATAGGAAGGGCGGACAATGGTTAACCCCGTTTGGTACTGAGGAAGTTTCAAGGTCAGGCAGTGAGTGTATGGTGAAACCAGTAGCCGAACCTACACAGCCCAGCTCCTGGACCCTCCTTCCCCCACTCCAAGGTTGCATTTTGAATTGTCTTTGGAATACAAGAGTTTCTCTGGGGATGAAATACTAACCCAATAAAGGAAAGTTAACACCCTTCATGGAAAACCATATTTGAAAAGTGTAAGGTGTTCAGTGTGTGGGGAGGTAAGATGAGTAGTCTTTCAGCTGAGAAACACGGCAGAGTTCATCAGGTCCCTCTCTGACTTAAGTCCATACTCACCTTCCCCTCCCGCCCTCAAGATCCTCACACTTGGTTACACACAACCATTGCAAGTGCAACTGGTCAGTACTGCAAGACGAGCTAGCTGTTTAAAAGTCATGTCTAATTCTCTGGATGCTACAGCCAACATGTTCATTTCTCCTCCCACCAGCCAGAGCCCTTGAGACTGCAAAGCTTTGCAGAACCCTGCACGTCTTTCCATCCTGAGACTACGTTGTTCTACTGGCAAAAAAGTTCTTGAAAAGAAGGTCCTTGAGTCTTTCTATCTTCAATACAGAAGAAATGTTGGCTCACACAGGGAAAGGTTTCGTGAAACCCACTGTTCACTTTTTAAATCCTACTGGCCAGTTTTTAAGCACGAGGAACCCAGGAAAATGGACAGCAGGTCCCAGAGAAGAGGAGAATTTGGGTGTGGCCAAGCCTACAGTCAGAACTTCAGAACAATCAGTGGGCCACCAGCCACTGCCTGCCCTCAGTTCCTCATAACGGATGGTTAGTGTATGAGAGTCAGTTGTCGAGACCTCAGAGATATAAAATGCCAGTGATATTCCTATGTTCAACAGGGGTGAATCGAATACTCAGGAGTTAGCCCAAGCTTTGTTGGGATGAGAGAAAACAGGAAAGCCAGGAAGAGATGTGCAAAGCTCAGGCCGGTTGGAATGCTATGGGACACATGGCTGATTTGATGTGATTGGACAGGGACATGTGGGACCTGAGGCAGGACGTGGGTTAGACCAACACTCGGCTGACATCCAGTGTTACAAAGGCGTGATCCGAAGGTAAGACGAAAGACTGACCAGCCACAAGGCCGGACAGCTAGTTATGGCATCAAGTGAAGGAAGGTCAGTTTCTCCACAGCTTTCTTAGTGACTCAGGTGGCTTGTGGTCCACAGCATCCTTCACTTACGGTTGCTTTAGCCAACAATACATTCATCAAAGTGGTTAAGCTCAGGTTTGTTAGCTTTGAACGTGGTCCCACCATAGCTCATTCATAATTTGCTTCTCTGGGGCCCTCACCTGGGAATAATTTAACCTAAAAAAAAAAATCTGCTTCTCAGCTACTTTTGTTCATTATTTCTGGTCCCACTCACTGCCTCTCAATTGCTCCAGTGGGGCTCATGAAAACCTCTTATTACTGTGTCCAAAGACAGACATATTGGCGGCACCTTTCAGCATCCCCTGGGTAGCCAGAATTCTCTTTGGTCCTTCCCTCTTTCAAGACTGCAGACACCTAGAGCTTTCCTACCCTCTGCAGATGTCTAGGGTGCAAGTGTCTGTGTTCAAAGCTAGCATACTTGCAAGGAGATGCTGCATCCCACCCTAAACTCTGTTTGGCCTGGCCCCAGTGCTTTGTCATGCAGCCTATGCAATGATAAAGGCCTGACACACAATGCTCAGTGTCTTATAGATCTCTGTCCTCATCAGCTTTAATTGCCAACTTGACAATTAAATAAGCCCCGAGTCACCTGAGAATGGAGTCTCAATTGAGGGATTGCCCAGATCACCTTGGCCTGTGGGCATGCCTGTGGGGAATTGTTTGGCTTGCTAATTTATGTCATCTGGCCCACCATGGGCTAGTGAGCCAGCCAGTGAGCAGTAAACATTTGTGGTCTCCACAGTGCTTCAGATCCTGCCCCAACTTCCTTCAGTGTTGGAGGCTAACCTATAAATTGAAATAAACTCCTTGTTCTCTGAGTTGCTTTTGTTCGAGTGTTTTATTGTAGCAACAGAATGAAAATGAATAACCTTCGAACTAAGACTTGGCACACCTCCTATGACTTAGAGACCTTGATCCGGCTCGTTAGGACTCTACTGTGCCTCTGTTTTTGACTGTTGTACTACAGGGGCTGGTGTAGGAGGTTTTCACTTCTAAGAGCTATCCCTAACTTCCCCTTTGTTACACTTTGAATAAGAACAGTCCCATACACTCAATGGCAGGACTCTTGATATGCAGCTGGTGAACCTTTTGGAAGGTTCTGGAAACTTTAGTGGGGGCTTTGCTGAAAGGAGCAAGTCACCAGGGATGGGTCCATGAGGATGTATCATCCCCGGCCTCTTTCTGGCTTACCCTCAGCTTCTGGTCCATGAGGCAAGAATCTCTTCTCCCCGTTACTCCCACTGCCACGGCAGTTTGCCGAAGAGCATGAAGACAGGTTACCATGGACCAGCCCTTCTGCGGCAGGGAGCTAAAGCGAGGCTTCCTACCACAGAGACAAGAAAAATAACCATCGCACCTCTGCGTGCTTTACCTCCTAACAAGCTCAAGCAGGTGGGGTGAATGGACCACACTCACCTCCCCCTCTGTCCAGGGAGGTCCAAACCAGAGAAGGATAATCAAGGCCTGGCTACAGCACTGTGTAAGTAATGGGCTGGGAAATCTCAGTGCCTCCTGGGGGAGGTGGAGGTGCTGAAATCCCCAGAGTTGTTGTTTTCTGTTGGGAGCTGGAAAACTGAGACACAAAAGGGGCAAACTGCAGGAAAGCATCGCTTGCTGAGAACTGGGTGGGGCAGGGCAATATGGCTCTTTGGAGATGATTTCTTTTGTTCGTGGAGGGAGATCATGGGAAGGGAGATCATGGGAAGGGAGATCAGCCCAGACTCACTGAAGAAGACCAAACGGTACCTCAGAAACTAAAAGGAAGGGGAGCTGCCACACCCCAGCTCTGAGCCTTTGCCAAGGACTGAGCTTCACCAAGCTTGGGTGTTCCCATTGGTAAGACACAAAGCAGAGGAGGCTGGCAGCACATCTTCCTTGAGGAGCTGTCAGCAGGATAAGGAAAGAAGAATGCTAAATGCCACGCTCTGCCTTCAGTGGAAGAATGGGGCTACAGGAAATCGATCCAGGAACTAGTAGACACTCTAAGCAGACAGGTTTCAGCCCGAGGAAGGGAGACCTTTTCAACTACTGCTGCTACCAAAAGATGAGATGGGGGTATTTCTTAACTCTTTGAGTCCATGTTATCAATGGTAACCAGAGAAAGGCAAGCTAGTTACCTTCCCAGGCAGTGGGTGCTGGGATTCCTGCATGGCAGGGCAGAGGATTTCTGAAATCTCTTCTTGCTTGAAGCTCCTGTAACTTTGGATTACCCTGACTGAGTGAAAGCATAGGAGACAGAACCCTTCTAGACATATAATTACCACCCTCTAAGGCTGGGAACCTGAGACCCAGACTAGCCAATAGCTAAAATACCATGGACTCAACACTATTGTCTGGTTCTGTGCTTCGCCCTGGCTTGCCTGTGTTTCTATGGATTGGTTCTTCTTTTAATAGGGAGAAAGAAAGAAGCAGATGGCCCAGGTTTACTTCGCCAAGCTCTTTAAGCAGAAAGTTTTTGTATGAGCAAGCCCCTGAACTGCCAGGAGAGCCTGTGCCCTTAAATAGTAATGAGATCTATCGCTCCCCTTTAACAAATGCATCTTCCCCGAGTGCTAAGTAAACCATCTCCGTTTGCAGTGTCAATATCAGCACAGGCCTTCCCTGCCTCTCAAGCAGCCCAAACAGATTGCAATTGGCTGCCAGTCCCGGGTCCTGTGCTCAGTGAGAGCTGTCAATGGGCATGTCAATAAGATACGGGGACTATTGATCAGCATAGGCATTTAGGGGTCATGGGTCGATGAGAACTCATGCCAAGAGATGTAGAAAATGATAGCTTTCAGATAAAGGCAGCAAAGTGAGCTTCCCAGAGGAGAAATAATATAGCTCAATTTCCTTGTTCTGCTGCTTGTCAATTTCCCTTGGTTTTCTGGGAGAGGAGAGGAGTGGGCAGGGAGAGATGGGGAGGGAGGGAGGAGGGTGGGGGATGCCAGCAACTCAAGTGTTTGACTGAAAACACTTCAAGGAATGAAAAATCAACAGCCACCATGAAACCATGCATCATCTGCCGTACCTAGCACTATCTGCATCAAAAGAAGAAGGCATGAGAGCCAGGCAAGTAGGATTTCTCAGAGAGAATGGTGCAGAGGAGGAGAACGAAGAGGATGGTGCAGAAATGGCTTTTGATGGAGCCACAAAAACCAGTTCAATAGTTCTCATCTGGTCCCAGCTCTGGGATGCTTAGCTAGATGGGATAGATCCTTCCCCCCACCCACCCCCACCCCCCACCCACCCCAGTGATAGAGTCTTTTGCTACCTCAAGATGACCTGACGGGAGGGGACAGGCTGGTTCCCTTAGCAGCAGTGTGGCTGTTCATCACCGAAACCAAACCGTGAGATGGCTCAGTTCTGATTACCCTGCCCCCTCACTACAAAGTCACCCCGTAGCTCTGTAGCCACTCTACATTCGGCAATGGGGGTCTCTGGAAAAAAAAAAAGTGATTAACTTAAAGAGAGGCCATGAGGCTAGGACCTGATCCACACATGACTGGTATACTTAAGAAAATTTGGACACGCAGGAGATTCCTAAGGGGCGTGTGCACAGAGCGAGGACCAAGAGAGGATGCCCAGAGGGGGAGGCCGTGAGCTAGCCAAGGAGTGATCTCAGGAGAATCAAAAGCGCTGAAGCCTTGGCCTTGGCTCAGGAGTCCCCAGAAATACAAACCCCAAATAAACCTGCTGTGTGACTCGCCTGACTATAGGATTTTTGTCATGGTAGCCCTAGGAAATGAATGCAATGGGCTGAAGGTATGTATCATCCATGTAAGCATGGGGAGTGGCAAATGGGGTGGTAACTATTCATGACCTGGAATTTTGAATATTTTCATACTATATAAATCGTGCATCACTTTCAACCATGAGCTGACTTAATGTCAGTTAAATGGCTCTGATAATTGATTCGTATGGAAATGTCTGTACAAATACGGGCTTGCAAACGAGCACCTTTTTAGACTTTTTTTTGTCTCCCATCCCCATCCTAGGTTTGAGAGATAATTCTAGTCACAGAAAGAAAAGCCAATAGTCACGACTGAAGCAAGTAATAGTCAATAAAATAGCAAAAAGTCACTTTCAAGTTTATAACTGGAAAACTTGATATTAAACCTCTGTGACTTCTTCCTGGACACGACCACGAACAAAGGTAACTGGCACACTGGGCCCTGCTTGTGTGCGTCTCTTCCTTTCTTAGGGAAACTCGGTGGTGGCCTCATATATACTTTGGGAATTGTCTCACTGTCTGGATTCAGATTCACATTCCAGCTTGCCCCCCAGACGACGAGATTTATCCCAAGTCCTGCCAGTCAGCCCTCGTGCTTTAATTAAACTCTGAATGAATGTTGCTTAAAGCGGTAATTCAGCATCTGTGTCTAAACGTTTCGGGTGATGTCCCAGGGATGATTTAAGGGGTGATACATTTCAAAGGGGGTAGAGCTTCGTCACCCTTCACCCTTCGTGATCGATCCTCGCCGTGTGTCAGTCTGTCCATTCTCTCTGAATGGTAAATGTTGAAGATCCATGTTTCGTTGTGCTTGATTCTCAAGATGTCATTAGGATGACAAGAAACACAACAACCGCAACAACCTTAGCAAACCCCAGAAGAAAACTGGTGGGGAGATGGCGCTAACAAGGAATATCAATAAAGTTCTGGAATCAGGCAAACAGCAAAAAAAGACAAATGGGCTGACAGACAAGAGAAAGCTGAACTCTGTGCTGGCAGAAAAGAGATTCGCCAAGAACGAGGACTCTTCACACGTAGCCCCAAAGCTCAGGAATCAGAACCACCGTGGAGCAGCGGTATAGGGCAAATGTAACAGAAAGAAGACTGATCAAATCTTTCAAACCAGGGTTCACAGATGCCCTCTTTTACCAGGTGGCCCCTTCTTTGTTGCTATGGGAGCCAGAGGCATCCCTGGAGAGTGTGTTTCTTGACGTGTCACTCTGGGATGAACAGTATCTATCTCTCCAAAGATCTGGCCAGAAACACAAATCCAGGCCCCACCACAGACAACCAAATCAGCAACTCAGGTGTCAACCAGGCCTCTGTGTGATCCTACTGCAGGCTCACATCTGACAGCAGTCTCATAGCAGACACTGAAAACATGGAGAGCCAACCGTGGAAGGGAGGAGATGGGCAGCTCTGACGGAGAGTGCTGCACCAGCTCCCCAAATCCTTTCTGCTGTTAGGGTTTCTTCTGAAGTCTCCAGTTTTCCCTTCTGAGAACAGTCATAAACCAAAAGAACTACTCTTAGGGGCTGATGGGAATTTTGTGCATGTGCATGTACATGCGTACCACCACACACATACACACCACACACACACACACACAGACACACCACACACACACACACACACACACACACACACA
>NC_034608.1:44310843-44482990 GCF_900095145.1 Mus pahari
ACACACACACCACCACACACACACACACACACACACACACACACACACACAGAGCCTATAGGCATGAGAAACTTAGTGGCTCTCACTCTTTCACTGGAAACCATGGAAGGCTGTGAAAGATGGTTTCTCTCTCTCTCTCTCTCTCTCTCTCTCTCTCTCTCTCTCTCTCTCTCTCTGGAAGTATGACCACACAAATTAGGACACTAGCAAAGTGCTGTTGGCAGGAGGGGTTAAAAAAAGAGTAGGTAGGTATGGACTGAGTGTGTCTGGAACTACAAGAGCAAAATAAGGACTTAAATATATGAAATGATTTACAAGGAACCCTTCTGAACAATTAACTGAGGAGTTGTGAGACTTAATTTAAAAAACTTTCTCAGAAAGAATGAGCTGGGGAATGCTATTTTCAAAGCCAAGAGAATGATTTAAGGGAAGTGGCCAGTAACACACACACACACACACACACCACACACGTGTGTGTGTATTTGCGTATGCATATTGTATATGTGTACACACACACATGTATACATATATTAATAATATAGGGAGAAAGTCTGAAGTAATAATGAAGACATGAACCAAGTTTAAAATCATATCAAGTGTTGCCTGAATGTGAAGCGACACAAACCCACATCTGCATGTGGTGCGAGTATAAACCGGTGCCACTACTGTGGAAAACATGTTGGCACTGGACAGACCAAAATACAGTGTGCGCCCGAGCTGCATCTTAGCCATGGCCTCTTGTTCTGTACTGTGTGAAAGTCAGCCGCACACATCAGAAGATAACGGCAACATTATCCTTCATAGGGAAAACCTGGGAAACCCAAATGAATGCATGTCAGCAGTTCAGTGGGGAAACACACTGTGGACGTTCATGCGTGGAATGGACAACAGTGGGGAAAGCCAAGTACAGATGGAATTTTAACATGAGCAGCCTTAAAATGCATAGAATTTTAACTGTTTACTTTAAAGAAATTATTACATTATTAGCCCATTTATATTAAGGTCAAGATTAAGCAAAACCAAATATGTCATCATGGACACATGTCAGATTGTTTAAAAGTATAAAAAAACAAAGAACCCAAACATAATTTAAAGTTGTGATCATTTCTAGGATGAAGGAGAATGGAGCGTATGGGGAGAATCCACTCGTGGTACTTATGAGTCGTTGATATTCTATTTTGTGATCGTGGCGGGGAGTGTCTAGGGGAGGATTTTTATTGTATTCGAACTACACATATATGTTTTTCATAAGTTATACATAGGCATGCTGTATTTTACAGTAAAAAAAATCACAAATGATGATGAATTTCTGCTACAAAAAATACTATGAGAGATATCAGATAGAACGCAATAGAGCACGTGGGGAATCTGAGGCGAGATGTGATAAATCTTCCTGTAATAGGCAGAGCCACGGATGTAAGTGGGTAAAACTCATCCATCAAAGGAATTCTTATTCCTTTAAGTTTAAAGTTTTCAGTTTCAAGTTGGATTTTAAAACGGACCCAGTAATGTAGTGTCTGTCAAAAACACACTTGGAACACCAACAAAGCAAGTTAAAATGTGAAATAATAATAGTAATAATAATAATAATAATAATAATCCTTGATAGCATAAACGAAGGCAAAGCTGGTACCGCAGTATTGAAGTATATCAACAGATATCCACAAAGTGAGGGATCAAAACCAGTGTGTAGTGGTTTGAATATGCTTAGCCCAGAGAGTAGCATTATTAGGTGGTGTGGCCTTGTTGGAAGAAGTGTGTCACTGTGGGGATATGGGAGACAGTCTTCTCCTGTTTGCCTTTGGAACAAGATGTAGAACTCTCAGCAACTCCAGTGCCCTGCCTGCCTGCACGCTGCCATGCTTTCCGCCATAATGATAATGGACAGAAGCTTCTTTGTGCAATGGGCAGCAATTAATACAATCAATTTGCCATGGGAAGAAATTAATCCTAACTGGTCAAGGAGCTGAGAATAAGGGATTGAGTCTCAGCTCTAAATAGGACATTTTCATTTTGACCTCTTGTACTCCTGCCAAGGCTCGGTGAGTATTACAGAACAGGAACCAGAAAGAATGTAGGAGCCGTAAGATGGGCAAGAGTACCATGGAATGCTGTCTTGTGGGCATGACATACTTATTACACATATGAACTCACAGTACCTGTAGTTGCCTGCACAAGACCTGCACAAGAAAAAGCTGCTCAAAATTCTAGTGTGAATGGGGAGGAGCTTACCAAACCCTTAGCTGAGGAGATACTGAAGGAAAGAGTAAAATTTTCTTTGGGAATGTGGCCGAGCTCCGGTAGATAACCCCACACCCATATACAGGCAGCATTTAATGAGATGCAGAGGTATATAAAAACATGAAAAATATCTTTTAAAAGGAGGGCATGAAGTTGGAAAGGGGAATACGTTGAGAGTTGGAGGGGGAAGTGGGGGTAGATATGATTTTAATAGTCAAGTACAACATCCTCAAATGAATAAATTTTAAAAAGTTCAAAGAATATATTTTTAAAAATGTAGAAAACAAAGTCAATCCAGTCTCATTTTTTTTGAAGTCTGTACATTTGGAAACCAAATAATATACTACTAAATTATTATTTAAATATTTTTGCATGGAATAAAATACATACAGCCAAATAATACATGAAATGCATGCCAATATTATGGTATTAACTAATGGTTTTCAGAAGGAAATTTAGAAACTTATTAGGAATCAAGAAGACTAGAAAGATGAAGAAGTTAAAAATCAAGTTAGAAATAAGGATCAGATGGATCCAAAGAAATAGGAAAGGGAATGATGAAAATAAGTAGATTGGTCATGGTTCAATTGAAACAAAACCCCAGTGACTTGAACAAGGAATGCTTAATACAAATAGTTATAAATCATTTGAAAGAAATTACCCACTGTGGGGAAAATAAGAGACTGTCTCACATCTAAAAAGACCACCCACGGAGGTCACCAACATGGGAGAGGTCATCCTCAGAGTTCGGATTCTGACCTCATTAGAGAGGGAGCGCCAGTCAGTTCTCCAGACACCAGAGCCACTCTATGGACCCATTCTTGTCTCACCTGTTAAGCTCAAGTTGGCAAGCGTGGAACCGAGGGCTCAGACTAGGACAGGGCTCAGACCTGTGGGGAACGCAAGGAGGAGGGGCCACAAAAGCTGAGGTTGGTAGGCAGGAAACTGGCCTGAAGACAATGGGGAGGGTAGTGTGTTAACCCTAACCCAACACCTGGTCCTCATGGACCTCGCTAAGCCCTCTGATGTCCTTGTGTGTGTCGTTAGAATATGTGAACCAACAAAGCCAAACAAGAGAGATGTCAAGATACTCATGATCTCAACTGAGTGTGTCGTGGCAGAACCGTAGTTGAGGGCTACTGTGAGGATACACTATGGCGCTGCCAGAGCGAAGCAAACTGCTACTGGTGGCCCTTCAGATTGGTATGGAGGTAAAAAACAAAAACAAAAACAAAAACTAAAACTAAAGCGCCACTCAGATAGATACTATGATCCAAACGCCAAGTATGGCGTTGATTTGCTCCAGTAAAGATACCCCAGACTTGGCAGCTGGGTTTGAGTCAGCGTGTTCTCCCAAAGCCATCCAACTGCAACACGAGCCAAACAGGTGAAGTGAATAGGAATGGGATAGTTATTACCTCTCCTGTTTCTTGGAGTGCTTGTACTGTGGCATAAATCTCTAAAATTTCACCCCAAACGCACGCAATATTGCCTGTGATTTACCACCTCTATGTGAGATGTTCCAGGAGGAACGAGGTTCCATCTAGCCCTGCCAACAATGATAGTTCTCATTGCATGGGCCCGGGAGCTCATGGGAGACTATTTCTGGTTTGCAAAACACGGAATACAGTGATCCACTCAAGACCAGGAGATTCATTGCACCAGGCAGGGCTGTGGGTAAACTCAGCCATCTGAGATTCAAATATCAGCCAAGGCTCCGGCTATTACCAGGTTGCTGTAGCTCTGCTTGGCCAGTGGATGAGAGACATATTTGGGTTCTCAAGAGTTAGTGTCAGGCCATATCTAATGTTTAGTATCATCAGAAGTTCTTTGTATTTCCTCTTTCCCAGTAACCCCAGGGCCCTTTGAGTTAAACTTGGAAGAAGACCAACAGAATCCACTTCTGATAATGCAGGAGTCTTTTCCCAAGCTTGCTCGTGTCTTCTTCAAGAGACTCCGAATCCGTGCATTGAATCTTGGTCTGATAAAGAAGCCACTGATCTGTGAGGTTTTTGTTAAGTTCTTCTGTTACATATATCACACCTTCTGTCAGCTGTCCCTCACCAAAAGAGCTCTATGGTGAAATTCAGAGGTGGAGGAGACTAAGATTTCAATCTACAAGATGGTAGAAGTTTGCCAGGTTATTGTGAGCTACATACAGTTTGCCCTACAGTCTTTCCACTAAGCCAGTGGCCAGAAAGGCCCAGGATCTAGCAATGGGCAGAACCGAGTACCTAGAACCTTCTGGAAGCTGCCTGGGGTGGTTGCTGCTGAGCATCTCACCCAAAGCCAGCTGGAGTGCCCATGAGCTACAAGGGACTTTTGGTGTTTGATGAAAGGTGCTTTGAAGCACCTGCCAAGGGAATGCCAAATCTTGCAAGGAATCATTCCTCCTGAGAGTCCTGTAGAACAGCTGAGTACCACCAAAGTCAGGGGGAGATGCACACTGCAAACAAGGAAAGCGCCTTCCTCCTGCATCCCTTCAGCATCCTCCACTGCCAAAGCTTCTCTTGCGTCTGCTGACAAGGTACGCGTAGGTTTGTATCTGTCACTCGGAGGGACGTGGAAGGGTGGATCCAGAGGTGAGATTCAATAAAATTGAGCTGTCACGAACTGAAGGGAAATAATAAAAGAAACAGTGAAAATTAACAACCCCAAAGACCATGGCTTGAGAAGATTAAAAGATATAGAAGTTTTAGGCAAATTTAATCAAGGTAGCAAAAGGGAGAAGACAAATTGAAAGGAACAGAAAACAATAAAGAGGCTTTATAAATGTAAAATATCATTACAATTTAAAAAAAATTCCAAAGAAGTTTCTCAGAAATTAGAACAAAGAGAGACAGACAGAGAGAGAAACAGAGACAGAGACAGACACTAGGGAGGTGGCTCAGTCAGGAAAGTCCTTACCACGCAAGCATGGAGATTTGAGTTCAGATCCCCAGCACCCGTATGAAAAGCCAGAGGTGGCAGCATATGCTATCCCACAGCAAGGAGTGTGAAGAGAGAAGGATCCTTTGGTCTTGGTGGCCACCCAGCACAGGTCAGCGGAGGAGCTCAAGGTTCAGTCTCAAAAGACATGGTAGAGAGGGATTGAAGAAGCCACCCTGTATAGACTCCTGCTCCTCCCTCCATATTCATGTGCACACACATGCATCCACACCCCCCACACACACACGCACAAAATACCACAAGTGCA
The DNA here is from genome assembly GCF_900095145.1 of Mus pahari. Taxonomy (NCBI): domain Eukaryota; kingdom Metazoa; phylum Chordata; class Mammalia; order Rodentia; family Muridae; genus Mus; species Mus pahari. The sequence continues at coordinate 44,316,281 of NC_034608.1, forward strand.
TACATACACACAGACACACACACACACACACACACACACACACACACACACCACTAAACATAATAAAAGAAACAAAGAAAAGAAGAAAGAGGAAATGACTGGAAAGGACTTAAGTTTGTCCATAGTCCTGTGTGAATTCCTGAAGTGGCGCTTCTCTTTTTCTTCCTGAATCCAGTATCTCATGACACGTTGGTGTAGCTGAGTACTGAGTTGGGCCCATCTTTGACATCACCAGAGGAGAATCTGTGGGTTCTCCTTGCTTCCACTCTCCATGGATCCTGAGACTTGCTCTTTCCTCTCTGTGTCTGGGTACCAGAAGAAGCTGCCTTCGAATCCAGATGTTTTTCTTTGTTCGTCCATTCATTGATGGTCTATTTGGGTTTTTGACACTCAGATATCTGGGAACCGATTGTTGTGTTGCATATTTAACGTCACAGTTGCTGAGGTGTCTTCCTGTTGTCATGAGCTTGCTGCCTAACTTCCTGAGTAGTCTTGTGACATAGGTGCTTCTGGTCACCCTGCTGATGGTTCACAAAGGGAGTCTTATTTCAAGGTCCCCTTGTGCTTGGGACTGGATAGCCTGTGGGCTCACCGTGAGAGAAGAGTAAGCAACTATCTCCATGCCCCCAGTTGGAACAACTTCCTTGGTGTAAATTTTGCTCCCTGTGTGATTCAGCTGGGGCTTGAATCCCCCTGGAACTGTTATCCATGTCTGTCTCCTTCCTGTGAGATTTCCAGCTCCCCTCATGTCCTGAGAGACTTCTGAGAGTCCTCTGTCTGTTAACCGCTTTTGCAGAAGCCCCTGTCTCAGCCTCTGTGTGTGGTTATCCAATGTGGGTTAGAGAAGTCATTTGATGAAGACTGTATGCAGAGGACAGGAACCCAAGGGTGGCATTTGGGATCAGTGGAGCAAAGCAGCCTCTGGTTAAGAGAAGCCAAGGTAGACAGAGAGGGGAAGACTCTCAGCCAGGGAGGACAAAGGAATTGAAACAAAGAAAGTTGTCCTCTCTAGACGGACTCCTCTCTCCTGTTAGAACGTGGCAATAAGTCTGGGTGACTGAGCTTCCCAAACAGACATCAAGTAAGGAGAGAGAGAGAGAGAGAGAGAGGGAGAGAGAGAGAGAGAGGGAGATAACATCCGCAGACCGGAACCGGAGAAACATATCCATGGAGATGTCACATGATATCTGCCATCAGCCAGACACTAAATGTACAGAGAGTTCACGTGCATCATCTGTCCTTAGCATGCTGCATGAGACAGTTCAGTGAGTGTTCCCAGTTCTTTACCCCTTCCCTTCCCCATGTGGCCTTGAGGGTAGCTCCCAACAGAGTAGAAGGAAATGCCCCTTCCCACCCGTGAGCTTTGCTCTTGGCCTTACTTGGCTAATGTGGTGTTGAGAAAAGTGACACGTGCAGACGCTTCTTGTATGTCTGCAATTTGGCAAGCCTCATGTGTTTTCGTCATCCGTTTCCAAGGTCATATGGCCAGGAACCTACTGACCCAAGCTAAAGCTTTAACCCAAGTTAAAGAACTAAACCCAACCCACAGCTGAGAGCTACATCAGGCTGACTCTCTCTGTTGTAGGCAGCTATAGATTAGAAATAAGTACTTGCAATTATAAGTCACTTTAATTTGAGGAGATGTTTGGCAATAATGACTGACTAATACATTTAGGTAAACAGGCGTAATGAAGTTCCCCATAAAACATGCAAAGCAATGGAAATACAGAGAGGTCAAACATTTGTCCGCATTCGCTGATCAAAGGAAAGGGTTAACCGTGTTTTTAGCTACCTATTCAACAGAAAAGCTCTGTAAGCGTTGACACATTCCACAGCTTAGAAGTCTAGCATTCAAACGAATAATTTTTAAGTGCTTTTTTTTTTATTATTATAAAAAAAGCAAGGGCTGAGTTTGCTAATAACCTAAGAAATCCATGTTTTCATATATGCTGCCTATTAAGTCTGTTCGTATAGTATCAGCAAACATCATGTCGCCTTGGAGAGGTTCCTAGTTTTTCCTGTGAAATGTTTTTCAACGCCCGAGTGAATCAAAATGAATGTAAATGAGGTTTATTAAGTCAACCCCACATGGTGCTGCATTGTAGCAGTTGTAGGGCTGTGACAGGTTAGTTATTGCAGTTTGAAGGAAATGTCACCAACACAGCAGTCTGCAGAATTAACTTAAAAATATATATGTATAAAATGTCTTGGGATTTTTCTTACCCTTTCAAGAATCATCTCCTGGAAAGGTGACAGGGGATGGAGAGAGGCAAAGGTCGGCTCATTCTTCTTTTTGTCAAGACTTGCTCTCTTGCTACGTGATACCTAGGGCCAGGGGTCGGGACGGTGGGTAACCTCCCAAGATTCTAAGGGCTATGGTTAATGGGCTGTGAAGAGGAAACAAAATGAGGGTGACTGGAGTTGACAGAGAATGACAGGAGCCAGCGGCAGCAGCCCAGTGTGCCCTCTGCACCCAGAATGAGTGCCACACTGTCTCAGTGGTGTGGCAGGAGAAAAACCAAGAGCATGGAGAGGCAGACAGGAGGGAGGGAGTCGGGGATGCTCATCTGTGGAGCATCAGAAGGACTGAGCATCCAGGAGTGCCTACATCTCTGGGGCTCACTGAGGGAGCAGGCTGGAGAGCCAGCTAGCCCCTTAGATGAACTGATGAGCATGGGCGGCTGGCAGAAGGGCGCTTTTGTTCAGAATGAGCATCGTGCTCAGCAGGCCCACGAGCCTCCACCTTGATAAGAGCTCCCTTCTCACACAAAAATGCTTTACAGGGGAGCTAGGTATTCCAAGCTTTGGCTTCGGAGCCTGAATTTAGCAAGCACACCTTTTCATTGGCTCCGAGACCTGGAGTGAAGGGAGCCAGAGAAACGAAGAAATGCAATGAAAGGCAACGTGGTAGACCTGGGTGGACTTTGGCGTTTTCCCAGTCTTTCTGTGGATTCCTCTCTTGGACAGACCATCCCAAATGGGTTCCAAACAGGGTCATACTCCACTGCTATTCTGCAGCTACACAGGGGAGAGCCACGTCCCCCCTTCCCCTGAGCTCTCTATATAAAGATTCCAAATCACAGAACTTGGAGGATCTGCATATTTAAATGCTTTGCATTAGAAAGACTTAATGCCAGGAAGGAAGAAGTGAATTTCTATCTTTACCCCACTGAACTTTAAAAAGTATTTTCCCCCCTCAAAATTCTATATTATTTCTATGATGCTATGCTATGAATTCCCTATATAAGCACATGTATCTAATATCTAAATTAACCTTGACCGTGGCTGGAGTCAGAAGCATTTGTTAAATGAGATTTCTGTCTATAATAAGCCCAAGACATTCATTCATTGGGAAAATATTTGTTGACTGACTGTGGTTCTATTCTCTGGGCATCTCAGAGACAAAGGCCCTGAAAGTGGCCAAATTCCTTAGAGGGTTAAGCATCAATCCTATTATGGAAATAAAGACGACCAGCGTTCGTTTCAATAATTCACTGAACGATATGGGGAGTTAATAAAACACAGGCCCCTGGGGACACAGGACAGCCAGTAAGGAGCCACACCCTCCTCAAGAGGCACATGAAGATAAAAAGGTCCATTTTGTCCTCCAGGAAAAAACCTGTTTACTATCAGGAAAAGAAAGCCAGTTCTTCAGAAATCTCTATGGCAGAAGCCTATAAAGCTGTTGTGACAGTTTGGTTTCTGTTGTGACAAACACCACAACCAAAAGCAACTTGGGCAAAGGGTTTATCTGCCTTAGAGCTTATAGTCTGGAAATCCAGGGTAGGGACAAAACTGTGGGACCTGAAACAGAAACATGGACATGTGGTTTACTGGCTTGCACCATCCAGCTTGCTTAGCTCCCTCTCTTATTAAAGCAGGGAGTCCTACCTGTGTAGGGATGGCGTGGGCTACGGGGTACTAGGCTATAAAAGCAATTAGCAAATAAGAACTGCCTCACAGACCTGGCCACAGGCCTATCTGATTGAGACAGTTCTTCAGTGGAGGCCCCCTCTTCCTCAGTGTGTCAAGTTGACGGTCAAGGTTAGCCATCACAGTTGCCAAACGTTGGAGTCCAATGGGGTGTGGGATATGGCCAGCCTCTGCTTCAGAGAGACAATCAGAGCAATTGTCCCTAGAAGGACTTATTTGTCCAAGTATCATCTGTATTAGGTGACTTGGGATTATCAGGTTCAAAGCCAGAGCTGACCTGAGGTGTCTTCCTCTAGCAGGAAGCTTCCAGGTAATAGTGCCCACGGAAAACGGGAGGCCTTACAGGTCTTAATCCAAGCGGCACCTTCAGGATACCAGTTCATTTGAAGTCTTATAGCACACCTGGAGACCAAAAATGTCTTCTCTGGGAAGGAAATCCAGTGCAAGAAAAGAAGCCAGAAGCCGGAGAACTTCCCATGTACAGCAGCAGCTAACCAAGGAGCCAGAGAGCAGCCCAGGAAACATGAATGGCCCAGGACTCCTGCCACAAAGCCAAGGAAACGACATATACTGTCAAACACCTCACTGATTCAACCTCTTGTCCCAAGACATTTTTTTTTTCCCAGCAGTTTCTGAAGGAAACCCGATCTACAAGAACTACCAAAGAACTTCCTTCAGACTAAAATAGTAACTCCATGGACAAGTGTGAGAGAGAACATCCATGTTGTCTTTATATACCAGACCTCCTCCATCGAATGCAGAAGACAGTGACAGATGGCAATACTTCCAAGGATGCAACCTGTATCAAAATAGCACAAAAAGGAGAGGAAGAAGGCTGCTGAAGTGAAGAAAATTTCCTACAACATATGGAAATTGTGTTTGGTAAGCTTCACTCAATACATGAAAGGGAGGGCTATTTGGGGAGAAGAAGGGGGTCTGACTATGGGGTCATAGGAAAGGGTGGTGGGAATGTGACCAGAGTGAATTATGCACGTACAGAAACAGTCTTTCAAAAATCAATATTTGTCCTGAACGGGATCCTCTGTGTCCTGTCTCAGAAGTGTCTTTAGTAACGGGAACTTACCTTCTCTTGGAGGCAACCAAAGGCAACAGAAACAGCCTGTATATATATATATATATATATATATATATATATATACACACACACATATATATATATATGAAGTCTCCGATTCCTCTTACCAACAACTCAGAAGGGCTTCTCATGTCCAGTACTTTAGATACCAGAGTTTTTCTTAGACAGTCTATGGCTCTTGTGGGGAGCATTGGCAGCCCAAGTGTGATAACTTCACTTAAACTATATAGGTAGAAATATGGGTATGGGTATAGGTATGGGTATGGGTATAGATATGGGTATGGCTATAGTTATGGGAATGAGTATGCATGAGTATAGGTATGGGTATAGGTATAGGTATGGATATGAGTATGGGTATAAAGTATATTTATGGTATGGGTACAGATATTGGTATAAGTATGGGTATAGATATACACATATACTTATATGTATTATATCTAATTTTGGATAAATGAAAGGTAATATGATTCTTCATGGCTTTTTCAAACATCCTTAATATTATTCCCCTATATCCTCCCCTCTCCTGTAATGACCTTCATCCCCAATTAAAGCCTACCTTCAATTGTCCCTGTTTCCCCTTTCCTACCACTGTACCCCATTGTTCCCATCCCTAGCACTTCCTACCCACTGCATGGTACCTTCCTACTGTTCTGGTTTCTCAGATGAGAGCATACACAGCCTTTCTGGGTCTGGGTTCCCTCACTCTATATAATATTTCCTAGTTTTATCCATTTACCTGGCAATTTCATGACTTGATTCCCCCTTACAGCTGAGTAGTATTCCATAATGTGCATGGGCCGCATTTTCATGATCTGTACAGCAGTTGTAAGGCATCCAGGTTGTTCCAGCGTGTCACTATTGTGACGAGGGCAGCAGCGAACATTGATGAGCAAGTGTGTCCTCATCACTTGATGGTTTCACCAGCTGTCCAGAAGCCTTTTAAGTTTTGTGAGGTCTCACCTGTCAGTTATTGGCCTTAATCCCAGAACCAACCAAACCCCTACTCAGAGAAATTCCTTCCCCACACCGGTATCCTGCACAGCACCAACCAGGTTTTCCTTTAGCGGTTTCAGAGTTTCACACCAAGACCTTTGATTCATTTGAGTTCATTTTCATGAAAGGTTATAGGACAATTTCATTATTCTACACAGGGGCATTCAGTTTCCTAAAGCTTCAGTTGAAGAAGGTATTGTTAATGTTTTTGGAATCTTTGCCAAAAATCAGATGGTCGCTCTTAGTTACGTGTGCCGGTCTTTGCATCTTCTTCTTCTTCTTCTTCTTCTTCTTCTTCTTCTTCTTCTTCTTCTTCTTCTTCTTCTTCTTCTTCTTCTTCTTCTTCTTCTTCTTCTTCTTNCAATCCAATAACTATCAGGGCAAAGTTTTGACTTGTATAGAAGAGACTCTGTCTTCTTCTTCTTCTTCTTCTTCTTCTTCTTCTTCTTCTTCTTCTTCTTCTTCTTCTTCTTCTTCTTCTTCTTCTTCTTCTTCTTCTTCTTTTCAATTGTTCTACAGGTCTTGTTGGGGGCCAGTACTGGCTGTTTTTATTGCTGTGGCTTTAGTGGACTTTTATAGTCCTGGAAGGTGCTCTGTAAGCTACCAAGGGAGGGAAGCAGCAAATAGTTCTACCCAGCTGTGAAGCCCACAAACCACAGCAATGACTAACCCGGCAAGAAACCCATCAAGGTGCAGCAGTGGCCCCCCGTATCTCGGTGGTAACCAACAGCTGTCTAATTGGATTTAAGGCTGAGAAATCATGCCAAGTACTGGACACCAAGCCAACTATCTAGGGCTGCTGAAGTCAAGGTTCTTGGAGGAGAACTTACTATCTTCTATCACTTGGCTAGACCCATCATAATTCACAACTGCATTCTAAATACTTCTCTGCATTCCCACAGATAAGCAGACCTCACAACCCTCGCCAAAGAAGCTTCTCTTTAAAGCAGATACCATTATAGAAGACCACAGCTGTCAAAATTGAGAGATCATGGTATGCCTAACACCATTTGATACATTACCAATGCACCTCCTCTAACTAAGGCTCAGGGAACATCATGGGAGAGACGTTAGAAAATGGAAAGAGCTAGAAAACCAGGCCATCTGCTGGGAAAACTCGGCTCTTAGAAATGAAAGGACACCAACTCCCTTATACCTCATCAGTGTGGCTACCTAAAGGAGAGATGGACAGTTTTAGCATCAGTATACATGCTAAAGTGGAAGGGGGAAATCTGACATGGTCCCACCCCTAGACAAAGGAGTATAGACAACTGGTGCCTGCTGAGAGAGGGAGAGTTAGTCTCTCCCAGGAATGAGGTCCCTAACTGGTTATCCAGTACTGCTAAGTGGTCAGCCCTGATACATTTCCATGCTAGCAATACTGGATAGACTCATGTATTTATATATTTATGCATATTTGTATTTATTTATCCATATAAAAATTAAAGAAAAGGTGGTCAGAAATTTGAGAGGAGGAGAGCAAGGTCATAGGGGAGTTAGAGGAAGAAAAGGGGGGAGGAAAACGATGTAATTATATTTTAATTGTAAGAGGAATATCTAAAATCTCAAATTTGAAAGGGCTGAAATCATAAGAGTGTATTTTTTGGTCGTGATGGAATTGAGTTAGAAATCAAGAACACAGGAAAAATTTGAAAATTAACAAATATGTAGAAATTAAATATTAAACTCCTAGGTGACAGATGGATTGAAATATAAGTCACAACCAAAATTTGCTAACTTCCATTAAGATAATGCTGCTGCAGAAATAATTGTTTTATTTCTGCAAATAAATAGTTTAAATAAAATAGGCAATCATCCTCTAAAAAACAGAAGAAATTAAAAATAAGGAGAAAGTTAAGTGAAAATTAATCAGTAAGGGAGAAAACTTAAAGTTGTATTGAAGATAAATGAAATAGAGACCTGCAGAGGGGAGGAAAAGTCTGAAAATCAAGAGTTATTACTTCTGAAAGGTCAACAAAAAATATCAAAACTTTAGCTATGCTTACTTACAGAAAAGACATAAGAACAAAGCAAAATTCTCAGTAAAAGATGAGCTATTAACACTGACCTTATAAGAAACAAATAATTACAAGGGAAACTATGATCTGACCAAACACCAGCAGGTTAGATAGCATCGTCAGAATGGAGAAGTCCCTAGAAACACACCGACTACAGCAACTGAATCAAGACTAAGCGTGGTGGAGAGATACACAAAGAGGTTGAATACAATCCAAAACTTCCCTCAAAGAAAATACCAGGTCCAGATGGCTTCCATGGTGAATTGTACCAAATATTTAAGGAACGATTGACAAACTCTTTGTACATACTTAATGAAAAAATGCGGGGGAGGTGAAAATACTTCCATGCTTGTTTTTGTGAACCCATGTTATGCTGATGCCCAAACCAGGCAAAGATGTCACAAAGACGAACAAGCAAGCAAACAAACAAACAAGCAGGCACACCCTTCCCAAACCATAGACCAATAGTCTTTATAAAAATAGACACACAGATCCTCACAAAATCCATTAATATGTAACACGCATGGATTCTATACCATGGCTTTATTTTTGTGTCTGGATTTTAAGCTTGGTTTAATATCTGAAAATCTTCAGTGGGATAACACCAACATTAACAGAATGGAAACAAAATCCACGGGACCGTTGCAGCATGACCAGTGAAAGCATTTGACCAAATCCAGTATCGTTTCACAATGAAAGCATCCGGAAAACTAGGAATGAAGGTATCTTCAGATTGAAAAGGGACATACATAAAAGCCAGCCGTTAATTTCATTTTTCTGTTCTAAGCACTGAGCATCTCCCCTAAAAGCAGAATCAAGAGAGTCGGTCAACATCTGCTACTTCCAACATTGTACCAGAGGTTCTAGACAAGGACACGATGGAGCAAAGCCATCTAGATCGCAGAGAAAGGGATACTAATAATTTTTATTCTTAGTCAATAGAATCACATAGAGAATCCTATGAAATCCACTCAAAATCTATTGTAACTAATAAATGAGTTCTCTGAGATTGAAAAAGATCAATATAAAAAATAATTTTAGGTGCTATTCAGGTTGCTGGGAAAGAAATAAATTAATGATCTCAGAGTGGAATCCTGCATGTTACGGCACCCACTTGCCTAGCAAGATGAGCTCCACTGGTTCAATAGGGGCATGAAGGTGATAGACTAACCAGCTCGTTTTTGATTGGATCTGAAGCTTGATCAGCAGGAAGGAGTTCAAGTCTGGCACAGCAAAGCTGGCCAATCTCAGGTGCTCGGGGGAACCTACTGATGTGGTGTTATATGGCCACTGACTTCCAAGCATGCGTTTATAGCCACAGATCTGGAGTATTATCAACTGTAGTTGGAGAAAACTTTTTATGTTTGGTAGCAAGTAGCATTTAAGGCAGAGATTTGTTATCTGTAGCTGGTCGAAGTGCCAAGCCTAAGAGACCCTGAGTATTCAGCTAGAGATGGATCATCCAGATCCACCTCCCCTCCAAGGCTCAGGAATGTCGTGGTGGGGCAGAAAGGAAAGAAGGTAAGAGCTGTCAGATGAGGAGAGATGGGAATTGCAGACTTCTGGACTTGACACGGCTGCTGCGCAAGTCCCTCACAGCAGCTGTGGTCATACGCACAAGATCAAGCCAGTCAAACTTCCGGATGAATGGCCTAGGGGCTCTGAGCCCCATACCCCGGTGGAAGAGCTATTGGCCCCTTTGATTGTTGCTGGGGGAGGGGAGAGTCACTCTCTCTTAGGGATGTAGATGCAGGTCCAGTGCCCATGCCCTAGAGGATGACCACACACTTGGGTCAATATCGGCAGATCTAACTGGACTCAGGTTATTAATAGCTAAATAAAGGGGATATGAATTTGGGAAGGTGTTAGGATGGTGGGTATCAGGGGGTTGTAAGGAAGTAACGGTAGCTGAATACAGTCAAAATACATCATTTAGACATGTGAAACTTTTCAAAGAATAAATAAAACCATTTAAAAAGAAAGATGTAGTATTAAAAAAAATCATTGTTTCTCTAATGGCAAACAACTAGACATAAAATTAAGAGAACGATTTAATTTATAGTGACAACAGAAGGTTCATATCCATAGAAAGTGAGCTGAACAAAAGAGTTTCGAACTTTGAGCACGGAGAACTACAAATATTTTTTAAAAAATAAGTTGAAGAATAAATGGAAAATGTAGTTTTATGGATCAGAAGACAACTATTATTAAGGTAACATTATTCCACATATGAATCTACAGCTTCAATGAAATCTGTACATAAATATCAGAGGTTTTGTGGGAAAATTGACAATCAGATTCTAAAATGTATGTAAAATTTTAGTGGACATAAAGCAGCCCAGACAATCTAAAAAGGAAAAAGAAAGTTAAATTAATTTTTATATCTTGCCTTCAAAACCTAATATATATATATATCTACAGTCACGAAGCTAATGTGGTGCTGGCTAAGTATAGACATTAGTGGATGGAATGGAGTTGAAAAGTCCAGAGGAAGTCCTTATAATTATAACCCAAAGGGCAGATCTTCACAGCTGATGCAGAAAGACAAGTATTTGCTGAGACCCGATGAGGTGAGAACACGCATCAGCTCTGATCATTAATGGGTTCTGGATTTTGTATCAAATGTTCTCAACTTGATTTTAATTGTTTTGCAAAAGTGTGAATATACAAAAAACAGTCTTCTGCATGTACACTAAATGGGTAGTTTTTTTTTTTTTTACCCATTACATATACTTTAAAAGCCAATGAGAATATACCAGAATCTGTGCAGCAATTGGGAGAAAGGGTGCTCACAGTGCCCCAGCCTTTAAGAAAGTATGATTTTCAAAGGGGGTGTGTGATTATCTTTCCTATAAATGCAGTTCCTACTTTAGAGAACTGTTCACCAAAGCGACCTCCTCTTTTGCATGCCTGTGTCCTGGTGCAGGGAAGTAGCTTTCCTGGTCCTCAGATGCTTAATTTTCAGATGCCCGTGCCTCGCTCCTGTGGAATTTTCTCCTGGCATTATAGAGGTCCCCCTCATTGAGTGGTTCAACCTCTTGCTGTAGAACTGTTCCCAGGACTCAGACTGGGACCTAGAAAGACTCAGGCATGGGCGGAGGAACGAGGCCATGGCATGGGAGAGCTGAGACATGCGTGTTTCTGAATGTAACTGTAAGCAGGCAGGCCCTAGGGAAGGCGATCTGAGCATGAGGCTGCAGAGAAAGCAGGCAGAAGGCAGAACGGAAGAGGAGATTCCCCCACCAGAAGGGAGCAGCCAGAGGAGAAGAAGATGGGTAGATCCCACTGAACCCTAGTCAAAGGAGCCGCAATCAACTGTGCGTTCAAAACTGCCTCTTACCCAGGCCTGGTGGCGCAGGCCTTTAATCCCAGCACTTGGGAGGCAGAGGCAGGCGGATTTCTGAGTTTGAGGCCAGCCTGGTCTACTAAGTGAGTTCCAGGACAGCCAGGGCTATACAGAGAAACCCTGTCTCGAAAAAACAAAACAAACAAAACAAAACAAAACCCTGCCTCTTGTTTTAACCTCACTGGGAGTTGTCTTCATCAATCTGACTTGGTGTAGGGGCATGTGTGTGTGTGTGTGTATGTGTGTGTGTGTGTGTGTGTGTGTGTGTGTGTGTCAGGGTTGCTTTTAAAAAGATCTTTCCAGTCGAAAGACGATCATTTTCTCCACGACTTAAGGAGATAATCCACATGCCGAGAGCCAGGTTCTCTCAGATGCCAAAGGACTCCCTCGAAGGTGGCCGGTGCTTGCCCACCTGTAGATCTCTTATGCACTTAGTTATTTCTGAGCTGTCTGTGCGCTCTGCAAGATCTCATGTCTTAGAAAACCATGCTGGGGCTGGGCCTGACTCTCTCAGAACACTAGCACTGAGTGCCTGAGAAAGTAAAGGTCGCAGGTTACAAAGCTCTGAAATGAAAATAGACCCCGGGATTGTTAGGTCTAGCCTTCTTTTATAGCTGAGAAACTCAGAGCGGATAGGTGACTTGTCCAAGGTCTCTCAGACAGCCAGGGGTGAGATTGGAAATGGGTGCCTGGTTTCTGTCTCCCTGGAGATGCACAGCCTCTAGCCGGGCGGGGCTGTCACTAGCAGACACAGAAGCATGCTTGCACCTGCTCTGGCGTGCCTCACACTCAAATTAGAAAACCTGCTGCGACCCTGATGAGGAAATTAAATTAGCTACTAATTGGTTAATTGGCAACAGGCTCTGAAAGGAACAAATTAAGTTGGGTGGAGAAACACATTCCTTAGGTCTGATCATCTTCATTATCATCTCTGGTCCACCAGACACACTGCACATGGCTCCCCAGGGGGATCTTAGAAGGGTTGCAAGCCCCTGTGGCTGTCAAGAGAATTTGTGCTTGCGCTTCCTTCCTCTGGCCTACATGCCAGCACTTTCTCGGTCCTATAAACTAGGATCTCCCGAGCTGTCATCCTCAGAATTCTGGGGTGAGGAATTCTGGTTTGTAGCATTTAGCCATTTCCGTGGTACAAGTGCATCCTGTTTATGGTCCAATCTCAAAGTACCAATATGACACTTACCAGTTCATGAGAATCCTGAGAATTTAACAATTGTCTCTCATGAAGAGGCACAAGCTGCTTCTATCTCACTACTGACTGTGTGCTGATGTTAAGAGGGACATAAGGAGGGGCTCATGATCAATAAACAAATGGGTAATTCTATGTGCTCTATAGATGCTGAGATGTTCTGCAGAAAAGAGACACACTCAATCAAGTGAGTGCTCTCCTACCAGTGGACTAGAGAACCTGTGTTTCATAGGCCTCTCTGGACGATTCTGAGGGCTCTATCACCGTAGAAATTCTGCCACACTGCTATGTCTATTACACCATCGTCAGCACGGGTATTTTGCTAAGTAGCTCAGATGAGGTGTGATGTGGACCTTATTCCCAAAACAACCAAACTAAGGTAGCACATCCCAGCTACTAGGTGGCAGGTACAAACCATTAGTACTGTACCCTTTTGGAAACTAAACCCAATCGTCAGGCTGTGGCCTGCATGCTCTGCCAAGATAAGAGCCTTCAGGCTGGGAGAGCTTTACAAAGACGAACAACTGCAGATTTGCTTTCGAACTCAGATTCCAGCGGGGCTGAGGGGTATAGGAAGAGAAGTGGAAGATGACACACACAAAAAAAAGATGAGCAAAGGATTAACTGGGAGGGAGACTGTCTCAGAGCAGGAGCTGGCAGGGCGGGGGTTACTGATTACATTCTGCTACTCTGACAAACAAGGGAGAGGGGGTGTAATTCGGCTCACGGTCTCAGAGGGTCCAGCCTGGCTGCTTGGCGGCATGTGGTTGACTCTTAGAGAGACAGGAGCCATTGGTAGAGAGAGATATCCATACAGTGTCAACTGGGAAGCAGAGGAAAGTTCTAGCCCCAAGAACACAACACTCGCTCACCACCTACCTTGAACCCATTCTTCACAATATCATTATATTGTGAACCCTCCAAGGGCTTGGTCCATTTATTGGGTTAGGCTTTTTACTTTGTGACAGTAGAAACTCCAGCACAGACGCAACATGGATTTACTAGTCCCCTGGATGGTTCTTAATCTAATCAAACTGTCTGAAATTAACTGTTGCATGCAGCGTGGTGATGAAGCAGAGACATATATGTGAGACTTTAAAGTCATTACGTTTCTTCTCAGGGCAGAGGGAAGCGGACATCCTTGGATTGGAACTGGAAAGTGCCAAAATGGCCTGCTTAGCCCTGCTGGAGGGCCGTGTGGCTCTGTCTTCTGACTTCTACATGGGTTCACAAAGGCATGGGTATCAAGAGAGGGTATTTTCCTACGGTCAGTCGTATGCTGAGCACTGCATTTAAACGGACTCAGAGCTCCCAGCATATCTTGATGGCACGCTTGACATCGACTTAGCATTTACTGAGTCTGATTTTATGTGCGATGCTGCCAAATAATGCATGATTTAAGTTCCAAAGAGATGGTGGTTGGTCCAGGCAAGAGGGACTAAATGAGATGACATGGCCATGACTAATGTTTATGGCTCTGGAATCACCAACTATTGCCTGAATCCCAGGTCTACATCACTGGGGTGTCTTCTAAACTCCACCATGTGCTATGAACTATTGCCTGTTTCCTGGATGACTAGCCGCCTGACTCTACCTGCCCTTGGGCTAAGGTGGCACAGTCAATGATGACACAGACTCAGAGAGCAGATGAGAAATGCCAAACGCCTGCGGCAGACTCATCTGAACACGGCTGCAAGCTCCTTTAGTACCCTCCACCCACACCCCACTGGTCCCCCAAAAGCATCCCTTCTAAACAGCAGTTCCTGATTGGCTGGCATCATCTGCACCAGCAATCCTTGGTCTCTCAGGCAGTCCTCAATTCGGTCCTCCTGCAGGGGATGCTTTTGTGGCTGCATGGCCCCCAGCGTTTCCATAGAGGCTGCTCCACTGTTCCTGCTACAGTGTACTTCCTAACAGATCATTGGATCTCTAACCTCCAAACAGCTCCCAGATGAAGCTGGTCTCCCTGGCTCCTCTGCACCCCGTTCGTCTCTCTGCGAACCAGCTGACCTGTCCACTGAGAATGTTCAAGCTTCCCTTTTCTCCTTCCCTAGAGGTAAAAATCTGCCTTCACAAAAATATTTGAGAGTCCTCTTCTCTAAACAGTGGGTAAACGGCAGGAGCATGACGTAAGTCTTTCCAGAGGGATTCGTATCTTCGCATTGCACCTTGAAAAGAACCTGAGGCTGGGGGAGTCAAGCTCTAATTTGGAGTTCCAGGTAACTGGGAGGACACGAGTCAGAGTATTTCTAGAGTAACTGTGTCTTGTCAGAGCCACACACACCATGGAAGGGCTGTCGGTCCCATTTAGGAGAAGAGTTAGTCCTGCCTCTGCCCTTCAGGGTCTGTCATCATCACTGTGAGCATTGCACGCTCCCATCTTTTGGTGCTTCCAGAGGAAAATAGTGAAGCCATGGCACAGGGAGTGGCTGCCAGGCCTGGTGACTCAAAAGGAAGAATATATCCTCAGTGTGACCATTATCCTGAATTCTAATCACAGGGACATCACTTTCTAGCTACATGACCTCACACCTTGGCTGATCTATAACACAGGATGGTAATAACCCTCTGACTTTGCCAACACATGGTGATAGTGGCCAGAGATGATCTTGAAGGAAATACTCAGGCCCCATCCACTACTGTGAACAGGACCCATCAGAGCCATCTTCCTATACCCCAAAACCTTTCCTTCCCATGATCCCTGTAGGCTATTATGTCTCGCAAGAAATACACCGGGGCTGCCAGGCCCAATGATAGAGCTCCCAGAGACACCAAAGTTTAGGTAAGGACAAGGCTCCTCTCTGGAGAGCGCTGGACTAGCATTGATTGGTGCTGACAGCAAGAGCAAGGGAGACATCTTTACCGACCATCCACTATCCATGGTCCTCTGGTAATTCAAATTATTTTCCAAATGTCACTGCATCTGTCTGAGCCTGACAGCTCTTCAAACCAGGGCTCTGCATCTTAGTCTGAAGCCCTGGACATATTCCTGAAGGGGCTTTTGATCTTCATTTCTTTCAGTGTGGGTGTGTGTGTGTGTGGGGGGGTGGTTCTTTGTCAGACAAAGTCCAGATTCATGAAACCCACAGACAAAAAACCTGGTGACAGTCTGGCAGGTAAGGGCAATAACACATCCAGTACAGGCACCCAGCTAGTTGGATAAGACGTGTGGCATTCTTGAAAATGAACAGTCAGGAGAAAATCCTTATACAGCTCTTCAAGACCACTGCAACATCACCCCTACTTAACTTGAAGTCTGACTTCTAGTAAGTTCCAAGGTGTGCAAGCAGAGAAATCTCTGGATATTTAAAGTAACTCTTGCATGGCTCTCTACCCACTGCGTGGGCTGGCTTGTTTAATGGAAGGACCCAGGCTCAAGGCCCCTTCACTCCTGCTTACATAAAACTCTAACAAGCTCCGTTGGTTTCTCAGTCCATCAGACTGGATGCAGCATATCCAAGAAGTTCAGGAGGAAAGAAGAGGGAAGCATGAAGCACAGCTCAAGAGCCGTCAGGAGAATTGATAGCAGCCTGACGGCGGAGAAAATGGGCAAAGTGAAGTGGCTGTGGCCGCTGGCTGGAGGCACGAGGCTGGGTCATCCCGAAAGGGTTAAAACCGGTTGTATTTCTGAGAAAGTAAGGAGGTGTGTAATGTGCACTTTAGAAAGTCTTCCATCCAGAATGGCTAAAATAAATGAAATTTTGGCTTGAGGACGAACAAGCTTGGGATTTCAGGAAAGTTCACTTTCGTGGAACGCTGCACTCCCCTGACAGCGGAAGATAAATGAGGCAGGACTAACACCTGCAAAGGCCTCCCGACTGAGCGAGGGAAGAAAATAGACGCCGCTGACCTTCCCAGCAGCCCATAATATCCTGAACCCTCTCCGAGTCCTCTCGCAGCACCCTGGCCTGTGCCCTGTTATGGGATTGGTTCTGTGTACACTGCGGTGCAGAACAGAATCTTCCCCCTTTAGTGCCCACTTGCAGACGGATCTGCTGGGCATCTTGGGAATGGCTATCGTGGAGACTGACGGCGAGTCTGTGTTGCAGGCTCTCCCTGCCTTCTCTCCCCACCCCCTTCTCTTCCTCATCTCACTCTCCACAGTTTCCTCAAAGTTGTACGTCCATCTGTCTGACAGACAGCAGTGGTCGGAGGGCACTTGGTTTTCAAGTGTGTCCGTAAATTCCTACAGGGCTTAGCAAACAAGGACCTTGCTTGTACCATGCACTCTGTACTCATAGCCTCCAATGGCAGCTTCAACTGCAGCCTGGAAATAATTTCAGACCTTGCTCTAGACTGGATGCTATGCTAGTGGTTATTCTTAGCCTTGGCTTGCACGTGAGGGCCATCTGGACAACCTTAAGAAACCCAGATATCCAAGGGCCCTCTAACACTTAGCAATTAGTTCCAATTGACCAGGGGTGGCCTTACCATTTTTCAAGTACTGCCCGATGATTCAAATGTGCAGCAGAGTTGAGAGCCACTAGCTTACCCAGAAACAAAATAAGAATAGACAGGATAGGGGCCCTAAGGAAGAATTTCATTTCCTGACACATCTGCTCAAATAGATCTGCCATGATTTTGAGGATAGCTTTGAACCAAATAAGGCCCAGAGTCTATCTTTAAAATGTGGATACTAAACAGAAGAGCAGAGAGGCACATTTGCATGCTGTGCATGCAAAGGCATTGAGACGCTGACAGCAGAGACCAGGATCAAATTGCAAGGGAAACAGACAAGTGATCCATCAGAAATGATTTTGAGGAACAGAGTTTGGGCTCAGTGGGCTCAGCAAGAAGAGCTGAGTTCCTGAGGCCATGCAATAAACATGTCTGGCTGAGTGACTGAACACAGAAGAAACACAGAGCGGCCATTAGTGATACATAGCCACCTAGTGCCTGGGACAGAAACAGCTAGGCAGCCCCTGTCGGCTTGCTCTGCCTCCTGTATTAGGGAAGAAGCCGTCTACTGCATAGTAGGACTCATCGTGCAGGTGATCTGGGCTTCTGCATGAAGCAAGGTGGACAAGACCTTTCAGGGATCCCTCTGGAACTGACTTCACAGACGGACCACTCAGACGGAACAGACCTGATCTTGTCTGGAGAATTTTCAGGCACAAAAACAAACCCATCTTCTCACAATGTTAATTTACCGAAAATCTCTTCTCCTAGATGCAGCTAAAGATCTCTGTGCTCAGATTACCGGCCTGTACTACCCTGTTGGCCTCAAAATCCAAATAGAAATCACTCACTTGATTTATCTCGGATCCCTTACAACCAACAAAGATATATGGAAGCCACAAACCCCCAAAACAAAAAACAAAACAAAACAAAAAGCCAAAACCAAAAACAAACCAAAAACCTTGGCTTGGATGTAACTCTCATAAGATGCTTCTACCATGCACCAGGCCCCAGATTTGATCCCAGCATTGCAAAAAACAAAACCGAAACCTCTGAACTCTACCAGAGAAAAGAAACCTGGAAGACCTAAGCCAAGGCAGGAAGCATGACTAGTGAGATTAACACCCAACCCCAGGCCTGTCTTGGGCTCAAAGCACTGATCAGTAGGCTGAAGCAACTTGCTTAGGTATGTCCTAGTCACCAGTGTGAAGGAGTTCACAGCATCAAACGGCCATGCAAGATAAACATAAGCATTCCTGGAACTCAAAGTAGACAGAAATACGTCCTCAGCCCCTGGCAGAAAGCTCTGTGATTTAATGAGTGATATCCTCAGAAGAGCACTAACGTAAACATGGCAATGGGCTTCAAAGGTCTATGTGTGAAAGCATCCCCTTGGTGTAGACTGATGCCACAGTGTCAAATGGTTAGCCAACAAACAAGCAAGCAAGCAAGCAAGCAAACAAACAAGCGAACAAGCAAGCCTCCTCATACAGGAAATCAGCACACATCTTCTGAGCACCAAGGTCTGGTTTAATTAAAAAGTCCCTTTTAGAGGAAGGAGAGTGAGCAGAAAACCTTCATTGTATATGTGAGAAAAGTCAAGCTCAAAACACTTCGCCAGACGACACAGAACATAGTCTCCCCATCTACCGCAAGACAGAACAAAAACTTGAACAAAAGGTTTTGTTGGTCAGAAATGGACTTTTCCAACAAGCCTGTGTTCTAATTCAAACAATATGACTGGAGGTGGCTTCTGGGAGAGGAGACAGCGTGGCTGTTGTCTGCAGGACCAGAGGAAGCCCTCCTGGGAACCCCCAGCTCAGCCCTCCATTTGCTAATGCGATGCAGCCCTTCCCTACATGGCTGTCCCGCTTTTCTATGGGAATCAGGTGCATGTCTGTGATGTAACCATGGTGCCCACCTGCCTGGGTAAGGCTTCTGTCTCAAGGTGGCTCCTTGCCTCTGCAACAAAGCACTCTACATTCTGCATGTGCCCCAAGTTGCCTAGAGCCAGCCTCAGCAGTCTCCCACCCCTGCACCCCTGATTCTCCTGTCTGCTTCGGGTGCACTTAGCCTCGGGAGTGGGAGGAGAGCGGCAGAAGTCATCTGTCCAGGGAAGAGGAAGAAAGAGAAGAAAAACGGCCCCCACTGAAAGCTTTCCAATCACTCCAGCCACCGCCGTCTCTAATTCTTTTCTTAAAGTATAAAATCATTCTTCCACCGATCTCACTAGTGGTCAGAGCTCAGTACAGGCCCATCCGTCACGGGGCTGATTTGGTTCAGCAGGTGTTGGCTGGGCAATCATTCATTTCGGGCTAATCTGCTAGCGGCTGTCGGGGCTTATGGAGTATTTATTGAGTTTGTGTCAGGTCGGGATGACCAATAGCCAACAGCCGGTGGATACGCACTGACATTGATGATATTGCTGAATTAAACGAGGTGATGTATACTCAACTTGCTTAGAGCCAGACTTGGACCTTGGGATCATTTTATAACCTCATGCAGACAATCCCTGGGCTTTCCTTTTCAAAGAAAGCATTACACACTTGGCGTTTCTATTTAAGGAGATAAATACGTGGGTCCCGGCAAAGGTAGTCATGTCTGTATTTAAACGAACAGGAGTGTTTCTTGGGGAAGACGTGGGGGAACAAATAAGATCCAGGCATTTGGCAGATGGCCCTGGATGTACTGCCAAGGCCCGTTGGAGTCACAGAATTTGGGTTATGGGCCTCAGCAGAAGGAGACATGCAGTGGGAACCCTCACTAAGAAGCAGAACATAAATCTGGCCTTTGGTGTCATAAGATGTGGCAGACAAGACACTTGAGTTTGGCACTGGATTTAAAGAGCAAAATCCTAAACCTCTCATATTCTCCCGGGTTTTTTTTTTTTTTTTTCTATTCGAACACAATACAAGGTACAGATTTATGAGCCAGTGTGAAGCCTTAGGAGCTGTATGCTGATGCTGGAGACAGTTTCTCACACTCATCTCGTCCTTTTCTTCTCCTAGAACCAGTCCTTTCCTTTCCCTATTCATTCTCATCATTGTCCAAGGCAAGATACGGTATTTCCACCATGGCACCTATACCAGCAGGGAGGGTAGTGTCGCAAAACTATGGGATGTGAATGGAGACGAGTATAGGGGGACAGGGGGCTAGGGAGTAGAGCAAGGGAGGAGGCCCATCAGAAACCAAAGGTATAGAAAGATGCCATAATGAAGCCTGTTGCTTGTGATGCTAACTGTAAAACTAATACACCATGGGGGATGGGAAATGGGAAATCAACAACAACATTAAAGCCAACACCACAAACATCGCCTAAAATTTAATATTTTATATGAAATTTTACACACGTCTGAATTCTTTTCCCGTCACTGTGACAAAATGTTCCTATAAAAGCAACTTCATGGAGAAAGGGCTTATTTTAGCCCACAGTTCAAGGGCAGTCTATCATGTCCAGGAAGCCAAGGTGACGGCCGTCAGAAGCGGATAGTTAAATCGAACACAGTCAAGAGATACAAGGGGACAGGAACATGCTAGCGTTCCGCTCATTGTCTGCCATTTACACAGTCCAGGATCCCTGCACAGGGAATGATCCTAATGAGATGTGTGTTCTCATCTCTTAACCCAATCAAGATACCCCCTCACAGGCGTGCATAAAGGCCTGCCTCCCAGGGAAGTCTGACTTCTGTTGACAACAAACAGTGACCATCACCAACAGCAGCCATCTCATTAGTAGACATACTGGCCTTCATCTTTAACAAATGATAAAATTATAGGTACACAAAACTATCTCACGGAAGTGACGCGTTCTAATAGTTCTAATATGCAGAATTTGAATGGCAGCCTCAGGTTTAGATGCTCCCCGGCAACCTCTACCAAATGTCCATTTGCATTAGGTTAATGCCATTCTTATGACTTGGTCCCAAGGCCATGTTTTTCAAGATCTTCACTGGGAATGAGCAGGGGGCCTTTGGCTCTGCTCTCAGCCAGCCAGCAAGCCAGGACAGGTGGGTGTTATACAAGGTCTATAGCATCATGTCATTGGGCGGTATGTTTGTCCTGACTGGGCCCCTGCCTCTCATTCCAGAGAATGTTTGTGACCATGTAGGTGCTCTCCCAGTTCCCCTCTGACCTGGCGTCCATGGCTTTGTGACTAATTCAGAACAGGCTCCCCTGGAGTGATGCCTCTCATTCCTTTAGAGGAATTAGTGTCCAGTGGTACAGGCTGAGGCTACTTCTTACTGAGTAGCTCAGCAGGGTTGATTTTGAAAGTCCATAGGGAACCTGGACTGAAGTCTTGTCTTTCCAGCTGACCAGCAAGCAGCAGCTTCCATGTATTGAACACCTACCTGCTCTGGACCAGGGGCTGGGAGAGTGCTACTCCACATGTTACAAAAATGGAAACTGAAGCTCCAAGAGATGACATGAATCAGCAAGGCCATGCATCGAGCAGACTTCACCCTCCTCATCTGCTGGTTGCCCACTGCATTCCTGTCCTCCTTGAGCAGTGCGGGTGGCCTGTACTCCACCACACGGGGCTGTCCCAACTTCAGTTAGGACAACATCTCCCTCCATCCTTGGGCTTTTCAGAGACCTGCTATGAAACAGAATGGAGGGTTTTACACCTCCTCTCTCTCTCACACTCCTTCTCTCTGTCTGCCCCTCACCACAGGAAAGAGGAGAATTAACCCAGACAGTAAAAGAAGGAAAGAAGGACAGGAGCCTGCATAAAGATCCCCTCCCCCAGCCCCAGTAATCAATGAGCAAGCATATCACATTGTATCGGTCTGTGAATAGGAGTGCCTGATGTGTGGTGTGACTATCTGCTCCTACACACACACACACACACACACACACACACACAGAGAGAGAGAGAGAGAGAGAGAGAGAGAGAGAGAGAGAGAGAGAGACATAGACACAGACACACACAAACACACACAGACATACACATACACAAACACAAACAGACACATAGGCACACATACAGACACACACAGACACAGACACAAACACACACAGAGACATACACAAACAGGCATACACAAACACACAGACAGACATGCACAGATACACACACTCACAGACACACACGTGCGCGCGCGCGCACACACACACACACACACACACACACCCTAGTTTGCTAGGTGCTCTTGGCAATGGGGTGTCTGTGATGTTCCCCCATGATGGAAATTGAATTTAGGTTACAGAACATCATCTGGCCCAATTGCCACTGAATTATTCCACACAAAATATCAAAGTTAATTTTTGGGGCTGTCAGCCCAGTTGATAAGTTGGGCGGCTGTCAGCCCGGCTGCTCCTGCCTTCAGTGCCAGAGAAGAGTATGAAAGTCACGCAATCCAAACAGCGACCTTGGCTGGGCACAGGGGTTAGATTATCCGGATGATTAAATGCCAAGGCGAAGGTTCCGGAGTCAGGATTTGAATACCTGTTTACATGTGGGATAACAGATAGCCGCTCGCTGACAGCAAGGTTGTAATTCACTCCCCTGCAGTACAGCAACCCCCATAAAACATCCAGGCCCTGCTTGGAGAGGCTGCTCCTGGCAGCCATGATTTAGGGCAGGGATCCATTCACAGGCTATCTAATCTATTGTCTTTTATTGCATGCACTACTCAGGCACTCACTCTCCGCTCTCCCTCTTGCAACTTTGTTTGCTTCAAGAAGCACTAGGCGATTTAATCTCCCTTAAAGGAACACTATTCTAAAGTGCTGCTTTGATTTGAAGATAGTTAAGGGTTCTTTGTGCTGTATAGTCCAATAAAAAAATATCCAAAGGGTTGCCACTGTAGAAATATGTATCCTCAACCCCAGTCCTGTATATCAGCAGGACCCTGTCCTATGTTGTTTTCCATCCCAATTGCAAGCTTCCATCTTAAACACCCCTAAAATCTCCCCCTCTGGGAAAGCAGCAGGGCTACCTCTTTGCTTCCCTTCTGACTAATTGTCCTGGGCTATCCGGTGTTGAAATAATCCATAATTGCTTAATCTATCCACGTCTGTGTGGCAAGAAAACGGAGAGGCACTTTAGAAAGATCAATCATCTAAAATCATTGAGCAGCATATTGGAAGAAGAGTCATCATGGGTTCCCAGCTGAGAAAATGATGGCGGAGAGATAAAGGCTCAGAGAAAAGGCTGGCTCTGTCTCCATAGCTTTTTGATTCTGAGATAGATTGCCAGGAACACTCACTGCCCTCCGTTTGTGCTAAACAAAGATAATAGTGTTGGAAGTCACCGACACATAAATGATACAACAATCAAATAAGCGACCCCTGCCCCTTGTCTCCTGCCGGCATTAGCACACTGATAGATTAGGCGCCATGGCGGGAGAAAAACCTTACCATGGGGACTGGGATCACCAGTAACTCAGTGGGAAAGAGAAGCTGGAGGTCCCAAAGCAGCCCATAAAACCTGAAAATGCTCCATACACTCCCTAGAAATGAGAGAAGTTAGAACTGGAGAAAGATCGGTGGAATAGGGTTGGTTCTGCCCCACGAATCAAGCTAGTAGCCATTCAATTGATGGGCACGAGAAAGCTCGGACTGCTTGTGTGAGAGGTGCCACTGTTTGCTTGACCTGCCATGTCTCTTCCCAGAGCCCTAGTCTTCGTGCAAACCAGTGGTCCACAGTCCCGGATTCTCAGGATGCTGGAAGGAGAAATGTCCACAAGACAAAGATAAGCCAGCAGGCTAGCCACCCAGATGTGGAGACAGAGAAGTGGAGACAGAGAGATGATATCAAAAGAACCTCCTCTTCTCCCACCAGAGGGACTGGATCCAGACAGAAGCTGGTGCAGTGTGCTCACATGTATGCCATCCGTGGCCTCAAGATACAAAATGCAGTGTACGTCAGAGTAACTTCAGCCGTACATGGGGCTCAGAGCCACAGCCACAACAGGTGTCCCCCAAGAACCCAGCTTCTTGATCTTGGTCACTCCACCTCTGTCAGCCCTCCCAAGCCCTCTCTGCAGAGGCTGAAATCTAGCTTCCCTAAACCACGTAATCCCAAACAGTTGGTCTGCGGCTAAAGGGAGGATAAGTGAGCCCCGAGGGCCTGCTCGTGTGCTGAGTGGAGGAAGGCTAAAGATGCTTAAGTCCCATGCTTCCTGCCTGGCCTCCATCCTCTAGGAGAGGCAAAGAGAGGCAGGAGAGCAGAATGCTGGAGAAGTAAGTGAGTCTCTGTCAGGTGAGTAAACAGTCTGCAACCGAGGAACACACGAACAGAACTTGGTGGCAGAACATCCCGGAGAGTCCTGAGAGTATTGGGCCACACTGTCCTGGGAGCTTGGCAGCAGGAAGAATGTAGCCAGAGAACTCAAATCCATATTTGTGTGTATTTGTCGCCCCCTCAGCCCCTCTCCCCATCCCCATCCCCACCCCCCACACAATGACCCAGTAGACAAGGTAGAGTTGGACTCAGTGCACACTCAGTGGAAGACTGGGGAGTACCTTGTTTTCCCTCACGAGACCAGAGAGCCGACGTGCACTGGGCCACCAGATTCGCTGGTGCAGCATGCTCTCTAGTCCATAGATCTGTAACAGGTCAATAAAGTGAGATGAACGAAGGATGTGTGGTATGGTGCGGTGTGGTGTGGTGTGGTGTGATGCGGGGTGGGTATGGTGAGGTCTGGTGTGGTGCAGTGTGGTGAAGTGCAGTGCACTGTGGTGCTGTAAGGTCTGTTGTGGTGTGGTGTGGTGCGGTGCGGTGCGGTGCGGTGCGGTGTGGTGCAGTGTGGTGCAGTGATGCAGTGTGGTGAGGTGAGGTGTGGTGTTGTGTGGTATGGATTAAGGATGTTTAGTTCAGGCTCAGGTATTTTAACACTGGCTACTCAGCTGCCGATGCTTTGGGGTGGGGAAGCTGTGGAGATGGGGTGTGGGGTTGCCGGAGGAAGCTGGTCACTGCGGAGATGGGGTGTGGGGTTGCCGGAGGAAGCTGGTCACTGCGGAGATGGGGTGTNTTGCCGGAGGAAGCTGGTCACTGCGGAGATGGGGTGTGGGGTTGCCGGAGGAAGCTGGTCACTGCGGAGATGGGGTGTGGGGTTGCCGGAGGAAGTTGGTCACTGAAAGTGGAGGTCAGCTTTGAGGGTTGTAGACTGCTTCCAACATTTTTGATTTCTGACTGCCCCTTGGCCCCAAGGGTTCAACCGTGAACCACTCGTGCTACCATGCTTTCTCTACCACAATAACTGTACCCCCACCCCAAACCTAAAGTAAAATAAATCCTTTTGACCCTTGGGTTGTGTCTTGTTGATAACAAAAAGTAAAATTAGCCAAGACAGTGGTCTAGAGAGACAGCTTTTTTTTTTTTTTTTTTAAACAGGAAAGCAGTAAGGAAATAGGAGTTAGTAGGGACAGGCACAAAGCGATGGCAAAATAGATAATAAGAAGGAGAGACTGGGAATCAGATCTAAGAAGAAGGCTCAGACAGGAAAATGCCTGGCTTGCAACCATGAGGGCCCTTGCTCAGACCCCCAGCTATGCATAAAAAGCCAGGCATGGTGACATATGCCTAGAATGCTAGTGTTGAGGTCAGGGAGAGTAAAGACAGGCAGCTTTTTAATGTTCACTGGCCAGGTAACCCATCAGAAAAAAAGTCAATGATTTTCAGACACACCGAGAGACCTTAGCTCAGAAAATAAGGTCGTGACTGAGGAAAGACACCGAGCTTTCTGGCTATTTTATTTGGTTCCTGGGCCTCCAGGTCTCATCTAACTCTGTTCCACTCTGATATCTTCCACCCCCCCCCCATACTAGGTATGAATGAGGAAAGATTAGGGGGGAGGTGTAGACCTCTTTCAGCCCACAGAATAGAGCATGTCCTGCTGCTGAGGAGCACTGACTTCCTTGGGGCAAGTTCAATC
This sequence comes from Mus pahari, assembly GCF_900095145.1. Lineage (NCBI taxonomy): Eukaryota > Metazoa > Chordata > Mammalia > Rodentia > Muridae > Mus > Mus pahari. The sequence goes on from NC_034608.1 coordinate 44,342,148, forward strand.
TTTATCAGGATCTCCAACTTCTTCTTCTAAAACAACAACCGGAATCAGCCGGGAGCAGCCTCCTCCTTCTCTTCCTCTTCCTCCTCTCCCTCCTCTTCTTTCCTCTGCTTCCTCCTCTTCCTCCTCTCCCTTCTCTTCTTCTTCCTCCTCTCCCTCCTCCTCTTCCTCCTCCTCCCTCTTTCTTCTCCCCCTTCTCTTCTTATTTTTCCTCCTACTCCTTCTCTTTGTCCTCCCCTTTCCCTTCCTTCTCCTCCTCCTCCCCTCCTCCTCTTCCTCCTCCTCAGCACCATACTACCCCTCTCATGATGCTGGCATTTATTTCCTCTCCAGAATCCCCAGAATTAAACTATCTGCAGCTAACAAAAACTATGCCCATCCTAGAGCATGAAACAATCAAGGTTAATAGCGAGGGACAAACTGAAACAGCCCCATATCCCATACCTGGGATTAAAACAAAACCATATTGATATAATATAACTGTTTTTTAAAAAGATATTTTCTTTATTTAGATTTCAAATATTGTCACCTTTCCTGGTTCCCCCTCCGAAAACCCCCTATCCCCTCTCCCCTCCCCCTGCTCACCAACCCACCCACTCCCTATTTCTGGCCCTGGCTTTCCCCTATACTGGGGCATAGACCCTTCACAGGGCCAAGGGACTCTTCTCCTATTGATGACCGACTAGACCATCCTCTGCTCCATATGAGCTGGAGCCATGAGTCCCACAATGTGTTTTCTTTGGTTGGTGGTTTAGTCCCAGGGAGCTCTGGGGGTACGGGTTAGTTCATATTGTTGTTCTGCAAACCCCTTCAGCTCCTTGGGTACTTTCTCTAGCTCCTTCATTGGAGACTCTGTGCTCAGTCCAATGGATGGCTATGAGCATCCACTTCTGTATTTGTCAGGCACTGGCAGAGCCTCTCAGAAGACAGCTATATCAGGCTCCTATCAGCAAGCTCTTGTTGGCATCTGCCATAGTGTCTGAGTTTGGTGGTTGTTTATGGGATGGATCCCCAGGTAGGGCAGTCTCTGGATGGTCTTTCGTTCAGTCTCCGCTCCATACTTTGTCTCTGTAACTCCTTCCATGGGTATTTTGTTCTCCCTTCTAAGAAGGATCAAAGTATCCATACTTTGGTCTTCCTTCTTCTTGAGTTTCATGTGGTTTGTGAATTGTATCTTGGGTATTCTGAGCTTCTGGGCTAATATCCACTTATCAGTGAGTGTCTATCATGTGTGTTCTTTTGTGATTGGGTTACCTCACTCAGGATGATATCCTCCAGATCCATCCATTTGCCTAAGATTTCATAAATTCATTGCATAACTGGGTTTTAAAGAAACCAAATTGTCACTACAACCTGGTATTGACTTCTGTCTTCCATGTGCCCACGTGCACAAAACTGACACTAACAACTGCATATTCAAAAATTAAATACATCCCCACACACAGAGAGAGGAGAAGGAAAGCAAAAGAGAGGTAGAAAACAAGACAGAGGTACAAGGTATAAAAGATCACAAACTGAGCACTATTGATGTGTTTGCACCAGATTCCTAAACTGGGCACTACTGGTGTACTTGTACAAGATTCCTGGATTGTGATTGGTAATCAGGTATAGCAGGAATGGCAGGACTGCCTCTATGTAAAGGAAGGGGGCAGACAGCCACAAAAGCATCTCCTGCAGGAGGTCCTGACTGAGGATTGCTGATGCAGACAATGCCAGCCAATCAGGATCTGCTGTTTAGAAGGGATGCTTTCTTAGGACCAATGGAGTGGAGGGAATTAAAGGAGCTTGCAATGGTGTTCAGACAGCATGTTTCTCACCTGCTCCAGGAGTCTGTGTTGTTGTCTCTGTGCCACCTCATCTCCAACCCTCAAGGGCAGGTAGGGTCTGGCAGCTAGTATTCCAGGGCACAGGCAACAATCAGGCAATCTGCCTTTTCTAAGAGGTAGAACAGAATGAGGAGCTGAGTGTCAGAACTAAAGTGGATATATCTTGGAAAACACAGACAAATGGGAGACAAGACATTGGAGAAAAGTGGGAAAGGGGGTGAGCAGAGAAGCTGCCGTCTCCCTTCCCACCTCGCAAAGAACAGGGAGACCACCTTGTGCTCCTCCGCCATAGCCCAGACAACCCTGCTCATCACCTCTTCAAGGTGCTGCAACTTCTCCAAGACTAGGAATATGAATACTGGCACCAGGGCCAGCACCTGATGCCACCAAAGGAATCTGAACTTCCTGTTGTGTTTTCATATTCTTACTGGACAGATAAGGCCGTCCGGAAGTGAGAGTTTGAAATGTTGTTTTTTGCCATGCAAAGCTGGGGGGTGGCGCGGGGGGGGGGCATATGCTCACGTTCACTTCTCCTGGTTCCAGAAATTGTCTCATTTTATTGGCTCCTGGGCCAGCAACTGGTGAGGCATCTTCTCTCAAGTGCTCTTGCCTCTAAGCCTAACATATTTTATTTAGATTGCTTAGTCTGGACACAGAATTGCTAAATTTCAAATACAAAGAAAGACGGTGGTAGTTAGAGAAATAGCAAAATGTCTAAGATAAACTAACAGAAAAAAAAACCTAATGAGGAAGACTATAAACTCAGATAAGGTTAAAAGTTCTTGTTTTTAAATGAGAATATAAGGCACATACTATTTTGTGAGTAAATTTATATTTATTCACCATATTTAGAGATGTCAATAGTAACTGTGTTAATCTATTAATTTAAATTGAATAATATTTCAGCATTTTAGTAAGTAAACATTTTGAATCCCTATATACAATAAAAGTATATAGATAGCTAAGTCAATTTTAATAATAAAAAGAATAATTCAAAAGGGTAGTACAGTAAAACTAGGCAAATATACTCTAAAACAATAAGGATTTCAAGTGTATGTGTTTATGTATGGAAATGTGACATATGACAGAATATTACTGCAGACCAGTGGGAAATAATGGGTTTTTAAATAGATGTCAGGATGCCTCCTTGCTGTATGGAGGAAAACTCAAATGCAGCAAAATCTCTGGATGACTTATGGATCGAAATGCAAAAGAAGAAAGTATAATTATGATTTTTCATGTAGGATACTGTCTTGTGATTGCGGTGAAGAACTTAAAAGCACAATCGTATGAAATGTGAAATGTTTTATAAATCAAATCATATAAATATAAATCTATTCCATGAAAAATATTATAGATGAAGTAATAAATGGGCATGGGAGAGAACATAGTCACGTTCAACGTTGAAAATTAGCAAATAGATGTTATAAGACCAGTTTTTCCAAGTCAACAAGAAAAGGCGAAACCAAGGTACATATTGGGGAAAGGAGGTTGATAAACAACTCACAGTGGTGAGAGGCAGGCCACCCAAGGCTCTCTCAGAGGGCCTTGAGACAAAAAGCCAAAGAGAGCTTCGTTCTATGGCTTTGCCCAGGGGCAGACTTAGCAAGGTCCAGTCTGGGGCTGGGGTGGTGACCTTGAAGGAGTTAAGATTTCAATTCCTAGGAACTCCCCCCCACCACCACCACTGAGGAGACTGGAGTTATCAATCCCAAGGCCTCTCTCTACTACGTGCTCAGTCCCTGACACATTTGAGATATCCTGTGCATCTCAGTCAGTGTTCTATTGCCGTGAAGAGACACTGTGACATTGACAACTCTTACAAAGGGAACACATTTAATTGGAGCTGGCTTACAGTTTCAGAGGTTTAGTTTATTATGGTCAGAGCAGGAAGCATGGTGGCCCACAGGCAGACACGGTGCTGGAGAAGTAGCTGAGATGTATACATCTGGAATGGTGGTATAGAGAAAAGTCACTGAAGGATAGATAACAAGCTGGTCCACCCATATCGGAAGAGGAGATCCAAAAGCAATCACATCCACAGGATGTGCGAGAGAGTGATGCACCTGGCTAGAGCTTCTGAAATCTCAAAGCCACCCCCAATGACATACTTCCTCCAACAAGGCCACACCTACTCTAACAAGGCCACACCTCCTAGTAGCGCTACTCCCTATGGGCCTATGGGAGCCATTTTCATAGAAACCACCACACTGTTACTCTTGAGCAACACTGGTTGATTAGATTCCTGGCACCTCTGTCCCATTATGTGATAGCTTTCTGCTGACTCCATCCCATCTCTCCCCTAAAAACTGTATATAAGATGCTGTCCTTCTTAATATGCCTGGTTGGTTTAAGATTCAGCTTGTGTCAGGCCTCCTGAGCCTACCTTTTCTATCTTCTTAACATCTGGTCCCCTGTTCCTTCCTCCTGAAGACTTTGTCACTGAAGGATAACACGTTGGACCATCCGGATCAGAAGAGGAGATCCAAAAGCAATCACATCTGAAGGGGCAGCCAGCTGCATAGCAACAGAACAGTAAGATGGGATTCTGAGCATTTTTATCTGTTCTTTTACAGTATTGGGAGTTGAATCCAGGGGCCCTGTGTATGCTAGGTCACCTCCTACCATTGAGCTATATTCCCCAGCCTCAAGACACTGGTTTTGGCCATTCAAATCCCTTCAATGATGACACCTGCTCGAAAGACCAGGAAGAACCAAAACGCTCCCATACCTTTTCTGGGGTTAGATACTGCTATGCTTGCGGTGGAGGCCAATGTGGCAGGGTTTAGTAAAGGTAAAATTATTTGGATTCTAAGACCCAGAAATTCTCCAGTGTTTTAATCACACAGCCATATCAATAGCAGGGAGGGAACCTAGGCAGTGAAAAGAGTCTATCTCAAGGAAACACCTATAGTGTGAATAGCACTATAGGAGCCTGTGTCCCAGTTAAGAGCCATGAGCTATAGGTGCATAGTCATACAGTTAGACTTTTAAAGCCAAATGTTGGCTCCCACTTCTGGGTGTGGTGCAGTGTCTGAGGTCAGACACCACTACAGAGAATAATCAGAAAAAAATCCACAGTGGAAACACTAATTCCAAGTGCTCTAAAAGTTTCGTAGGGCAGCCACTAAAGCATTTTGACAGGGTTGACAGTGACTCTATTCATAGCTACATCCTCAGCGGATACACACACACACACACACACACATATGTGTTCACAGGCATGTATATGAATGTTTACAGCACCACTATGCATAGTCACTCTAAGCTGTATATGATGCCACACATCTGAATCCTAGCATTTAGCAGCCTGACCTGGAGGATCTTGAGATTGTCCTCGGTTAGTAGTATTCCACATTGTTAACATGAGCAGAATGAACACATTTTTCTTCTGGTATATTCAGAGAATGTACCAGAACATTGAAATGAAATGAACCAATGAAAACAAATGAATGGCATGTAGCAAATGTAATATTTAATAAAGGAAGCCAAATTAGAAAGTAGCATATTGAAAATGGTTGTAAAAATCAAAAGCAGGTAAAAAAAATTAACCTAATTTGAATAACTTCATGAAAATTTACTAAGCTGGAGTTACTATATGTGTCCTTTTCCGTATGCCCATTATATATTCAGTAAGAATTTATGTAATAAAAACTAGCATCTTGGCACACCAGTGGATTGATTCTACCCCTCAAATACCTGCAGAAAGAAGATTAGGTTAATGAGAACAACAGTGGGGAATCACTTAGAATAAGCAGTAGAAACAAGGAACAGAGAAGAGCCCATTTCAGGTCCCCATGGGATATAGTGGATGAGGTAGGAATGTGGTGATTTCAGTATTAACAGACATGAAATATCTTTTTGCTGTTCCACCGCCATGGCCAGTAATCCCTTTCAGTCATGATCTTGATTTCATAGAGCAAGTAGCAATAAAGGAATAGAGGGTATGTAGGACTGAGGGAGCGAGAGTTGGACAGGAAGAAATGAGAGGGAGAGTATCATCAGACAGCTGACCTGAAGACCAGTTTAGTCTAGAATGCCTCTTCCATATTTGATCACATCTTTAAGAGGATAAGCTGTGAGAGAGGTCAGAGCTGGGGGGTTCCCTGATTTTCCCAGGGTTAGTACAGCCTGCTGGTATGATTAGTAGGTGTAGATATGTTATTTTTTTCTTCGCAAACTTCAAAGCCTTTTCTTAGTGCACATTGGGAAGCAGCCTCATTCAGTGGGAAATGACCTAATGCGGGCAAGACAGTCACCGGTTCCCAGAATATAATGCTTCCATACCAAAAGCATAGAAAATATTCTCGATAAACTCAGAGGAAAACCGTCCAGACCTTGGGAAAGAGACGCCTAACCAAGTACATAAGCTATACAGAACACCAAGTAGAGGGTGCCAGAAAAGAAATGTGCCACATCTTATTACAGTTGTAATACAAAACAAAACATACAGAAGAAAGAAAGCGCATTGAAAGTTGCAAGAGAGAAACATACAAGCAGCCTGTTAGAGAGTTCTCACAGTTCTGGGAGGAGCTTCTCGGAGAAAAAAAAAAGTCATGAATAGCTTTACCTAACTATGAACACTGGAAGCTAGAATACAGACACGTCACGCAGCACGTGCCCATTGGCAGAACACTAGCATGACTTCTATGGGGTTAACCAATCATGTTCTGGTCAGATCTGAGGTCTGCTCCATGGGAAGGAGACCATGTCTGGTACTGTAAACCTGGCCCATGGTTGAGATGGTCATAGGCCTTAGTAGGGAAGCTTCCACTATTACGATGCTACATGAACCTGATGTGCCATTATTTTTTTTTTTTACCAGAAGAATTATGTTTTACATCCCTATCAAAGGTGACCAGAGAGGTTCCCTATTGCTGTAGGCAGTGGCAACTGCAGATGCTTGTAAGTGGTCAAAGTGTGGAGAGTAAGGAATGATTGAAGAGTGGACCTTCTGTACATACCACAACCTCCATAGCTCAGTGAACGCTGTAGAAGCCAGGGTAGAAAGAATGTAAGAGCTCAATAAAAGAGGAAGTGAAAGACATGCCACCTTTGGAATGTGACTGGAATTGGACCCTTGACCTCACAGTAGCTATAATAACTAGTACAAGATTAGGCCCATCCATGTTCAGTCAAATGCAGGTAGACTGAAAGTCCCTTCAGCTCTGTCCCCAGGAGAATCTATAGGCAGATATTAGTAGCTAATGGGGAGAAGCTCAAGAGGCCTCATCCCTTCTGAGTATCTCTGAGGCATCTCTTTCCCTAGATATGGGAAATGTTCCTGTATGAGTTTTAGAAAATATTTTCTATGCTTTGGTGTGAAATTCTTCTCCTTTTGCATCTGTAATTCATAGACTTTTGTCTTTTTGTAGCTCCCTAAAAAAAAATCTCACATTTTCTATCTGCAGTTTTTAAAATTTAGCATTGACCTTGACTGCATAATCTAATTGTTCTCTTCTTCAAGCCCTAATGTTTTGTCTTCTACACAATCCATTCTATTTGTGAGGTTTTTGCTGAGCTCTTTATGTGACTTACTGAATTCTTCATTTCCAGTACTGTTTCAGTTGAGACTTCCCCTATATCTTTACTGAATTCTATGCCCATATGTTAAATTGACTTACTTACTCATTCTGCTGTTGCTAGAATTTGCTGTGTCCTCTTTTAACTCCTTAAACACAACAAAAGAAACTACTGACAGGATAAACAGACAGCCTAAATAATTAGAGAAAAATCTTTAACCACTTTCAGACACCGGACTAATATCTAAAATTTACAAAGAACTCAGGAAACTAGATACCAAGGAAATAAAACGACCAATCAACAAATGAGCCAATGAAGTGCACAGACAGTCTACAAAAGAAGAAATACAAGTGACCAATAACTACTTTTAAGTGTGTCCAACATTCCTAGCCATCAAGGAAATGCAAATTAAAACTACTGATATAACCCCTCACCCCAGTTATGATAGCTATCATCAAAACATATAACAACAAATGCCAGAGAGGACATTAAAAAACAGAAATCTTTATTCATTGCTGGTGGGGTGCAAATTGATATAGCCATTATGGAAATCAGCTTGGATGTTCCTCAAGAACGTATCCAGAGACCGCCCCACCTTGGGCTCCATCCCATTTGCAGACCCCAAACCCTGACACTATTGCTGATACCAGGAAGTGCTCATAGACAGGAGCCTGCTATGACTGTCCTCATAGAGGCTCTGCTAGCAGCTGACAAAAGACAGATGCAGACACTCACAGCCAACCATCAGACTGAGCCTGGGACCCCAATGGAAGAGTAGGGGAAGAAGTGAAAGGGATTGCAACCCCACAGGAAGAGCAGCAATATCAACTAACCAGACTCCTCTCCCTCCCAGAGCTCCCAGGGACTAGACCATGAACCAGAGTATACATGGATGGATCCATGGCTCCAACTACATATGTAGTAGAGGATTGCCTTATTTGGCATCAATGGGAGAGGAGGCCCTTGGTCCTGTGAAGGCTTGTTGCCCCAGTGTAAAGGGATGCTAGAGGGGTGATCCTGGGTGGGTGGGTGGGTGCCTCATTTTTAGAGGCAAAGGGGAGGGGGGATGGGATGGGGGTTTTGTGGAGGGGAGACTGGGAAGGATGACAACATTTGAAATGTAAGTAAATAAAATAACCACTTAACAATAATAATAAAAATAGATTCAGCTACTCAACTCCTGTGCATGTACCTAGAGAACCTTGTATCCTAATATAGAAATGTTTGCATGTCAATGTTTATTGTTTCTATTTCCAGAGAGCAAGGGAATAGGGGCAGCCTAGATAGTCTTCAGCAGATGAAATGGAAAATGAAGGTGTGGTACCTGTACAAATGGAATATTATTCAGATATAAAGAAAAATGAAGTCATGAAATTTACACGGAAATTGGATGGACCTGGAAGTATAGTGTTAAACAAGGTGACCCAAATCCAGAAAGAAAGAAAGAAAGAAAGAAAGAAAGAAAGAAAGAAAGAAAGAAAGAAAGAAAGAAAGAAAGAAAGCATGTTCTCTCTCACATGAGGATCTTAGTCTACATTGCATACGTGTATATATGTAGAGGCTGTTAGTGTGGGAGTAGCAGTCAGAAAAGGGACCAGGAAAGGGTAATGTTGATGAAGAGGAAGAACGGACTGCAGGAAGAGGATATAAAATGAATGATTTCTCTAATTCCAACTCTCTCATAGTTTTTCCTCTTTTCTTTTCTGTGTATGGATATTTTTGCCTGATATGTCTGGGTCCCTTAAGCATGCATGGTGACCACAGAAACCAGAAGAGGACAGGAGATCCCCTGAAACCGGGACTCCAGAAGGTTGTGAGCCACCTTCAGTGCTAGGAAATGAACCCAGTCCCCTGGAAGAACAGTGAGTCTTCTTAAACACTGGGAAATTTCTGTAGCTTCAGGTTTTCTTTTCTGATTGGTGGGAAACTACACAAAAATATAACTGATCATGGAGTTGTAAAGCCTTAGACTGTCCTCAGCTCCAGGTTGTCCATCCTCATGGATTAGAAGTTCACAGAGCGGCCTAGACATAGTGTTTGGTCTGAATGGTTACCTTAGGTTTAGCTGTGTGGTTTATTTTTATTCATGAGTTCATTACATTCCTACATTTGATTTTTATCTAAGCCACCATTATTGATGGACCATGACTTTGTGGTTGGTGGTTTGGGGGAGAGGTGTAGAGATTTTTCTTGTTATTTGTGTTTTGGAATGGGGACTCAAGCATCAAGAGCGTTACAGGTTGAGAGGTTTTGATTTTGATCCATTTAAGGTCACCTTTCTTCTTTCAATGGAGATGTTTGCAATGTTCAAGGGGGATTAAGTTGTAATAGGGCGAGGTGTCATCTTCCTGTGTTCAGGTCACCGAGTTCTTTCTTTAATTCTTCCATGAGGGTTGAGTATTGTTTGTAGTACTGGTCACTATTTAGGGGTTAAACTCACTAAGAAAATAAAATAATAGTCAGCTACACAACAATATCACCCTAAGTTCCATTGTTTTAGAAAGTAAATAGTGGCAATATTATGTGTCCATATGTATTAGTTGTTGCAGTCATGGATATGGGAAAAAGAAAAGAAAAGAAAAAGAAAGAAAAGAAAGGAAAGGAAAGAAAAGAAAGGAAAAGCTGGAACATACATACTGAGTGTAGCTGTTAGTTAGATTAATATAAAGAAATGGGGTGGGAGAAAATATGAGGAAGGACTGAGAGAAAAAAGTCGGGGAGTATGGGAATTGAGCTGTGGCAAGACTGAAAGAAGGGGTACAGATATAGACAGATAATCTCTGTGCCTCCACGTGTCTTGAGCACCCATCGGATGCATGTGTTTCCAGTTTTAACTCTACTTTCTATATCTAAAGATTATTTGTTTTGTTTCCTCTGAGTCCCCCTACAGGGACTGTATTTACTAAGAATTACTTTTTCTGCAGCTGTTTATCAGGGTAGACTTATTTGAATTCCCACTTTGCCAATAAATAAAGCAGGGGAGACCATTTGTGTTATACTTGTAAGTTCCATAAGGTTCAGAGACCAAGCTGTTGGAGAAGGTATGGTTTGTAGATTATTTAAAGAGTATGAAGGAAATGTAGGGGGGGGCTGTAAAGTATGAGGGCGAAGGAAGGCATTTTGGTTGGAGTATAAAAGGGAACAGGGAGACTAGGACCTATGCAGAAAGTAGAGAAAACTTTGTAACAGGGCAGTCCTGATCCATGCCGATAAGAAATGGCTTAACCATCAAGATCCAAAGTTGCACATACTTATGTTAAAAACAACCAATTAGAAAGAGAAACTAAGCTACTGAAACATTAAGAAAAAAAAAAAGAGGAGTCAAAACAAATAAAAATACCGATATATTCCAAATATGCATTTGAATAAACAAGTAAACACATGCACAAGCACCCGTATACTTGCACATACAGAGTAGTTTGAAGGAGGACATACTGGCCCCAAACCTTCCCTTCAAGTGGAATGGTGTGATTTACACACTCCTAGGCTTATCTTCTGTATTAGTGTGCAGAGGCAGAGGGACTGATGGCTTAGTAGATGGACCAAATTAAGCCCTTCCCACTGATGACCACTGTAGGCATAGACCCCTTCCTATTAGTTACCTGGCCTGCATGCCCTCACCTCCTCAGCCAGGCATGTAAATAAAGGGATGGACTTCCCACCACAGGCCTGTGAAGGGATGTGGCAAGCTCACTGAGTATCTTCATAACGCAACCCAGGAAGGCGGAGGAGTGGCTTCTGCCTTCCATAGACCACAGATTTCCTGGGCTCACAGGTTTCCCACTCTTAGTATTTAACTCTGCTTGGGTCTGCACCCCATGTTTGCCGATCAACAGTGGAGGGTTCACTTCTGGATTTGGGGGACCGTACCTGCATGACGTGCAGTCATGAGATGATGGTGACTCGTGGATGGGTTGACTGAGGTGGTCACAGCTAGGCTCAGAGGCTGCTTCCGTGACGAAGGAGAGAACACCGCTGGGTGTCGTTCCAGCCACTGCTGTACACTGCTAAGAACTGTAGCATCAGTGAGTGGCTATGTGGCTGAGGGTGGTGGTAGGTTGCGTCCATGGGCACAGTGGTCACCAAGAATCCCTGTGATGTGGAAGGTTGCTTATGGTGAGACTGTTGTAGGCTTTACATAGCGAAGGCATCAGGTCCGACTGGAGCCTGCCTGTGGTGGCAACTGGCCAGGCATGTCAACTCTCTTAGTTAGGCTTTTACTGCTGTGAACAGACAACAATGACTAAGGCAACTCGTATAAGGCCAACATTTAATTGGGGCTGGCTTACAGGTTCAGAGGTTCAGTCCATTATCATCAAGGTGGGAGCATGGCAGCATCCAGACAGGCATGGTGCAAGAGGAGCTGAGAGTTCCACACCTTCATCTGAAGGCTGTTAGCAGAAGACTGGCTTCCAGGCAGCTAGGGTGAAGGTCTTAAAGCCCACACCCACAGTGATACAACTAATCCAACAAGGCCACATCTCCTAATTAGTGCCATTCCCTGGGCCAAACATATACAAACCATCATATCAACAAGTAGCAATTGCTATGGCTGCAGTATGTACCAGCTCAGATCGTGGAGAAAATTCATTAGTGTGATGAATAAATGTCTCCTCTCCTGTCCTCATCTCTTCATCCTCCTTCTCTTCCTTCCCACATTGCTCTTCTTGAGACAGGGTCTCATGTGTCCCAGGTTGGCCTTGAACTCACTATGTAGCCAGGACTGACCTTGACTTTTTGATGTTCTTGCTTCCTTCTCTCCAGTCCTGGGAGTACAGGTATGAGCTACCCCACCTGCTTTGTCAACTCTTTCTTACTTTTCTCTTGTCTTGTGTTTAGAAAAAGACTTGTGTAGACTTGTTCTGTCCCCGAATCTCATGTTGCTTATCACATGGCATCACGAAGCTTAGGTTCATACATCAAATCTGCCTCCTTTTAGGAATCTCTTTTGCCCTACCCAGTTTCATGGCCCTGGATCAGGATGGCACAAGAAAGGGATATTGTTTGTCCTTATTATTTTGTTTGTCCAGTTCAGATTTTGCTAAGGGCTTGTACTCGCTACCTCACTGTAAACCCTACCAACGCTTTCAACATAATCCCAGCTTTGTAAGTGAGCATGCTGACGCCCCAGATATTTGATGATCGCTCAAGGTCAGAGGTTGGACCTCCGTCGGCCTGAGCCTTCTGCCAGACATCCTGCTGCATGACCTGATCATAAAATGTCCCCCACTGGCTCATGTGTGATCCTCAGACAGATGCCAATGCTAGTTTGGAACATGGTGAAGGTTTTAAGAGGTGGGACCTAGCTGAAGGAAGTAGGTCACCAAGACCAGGCCTTGAAGATGATGGCTTGTCCCTGGTCTCTTCCCTTCTCTCAACTTCCTGTCTGCCATGAAGTGAGCAGATTATAACACACGCTCCTGCTGCTCTGATGCTTTCTCAAGGCATTCGGGAATAGCACAGACTGAGGCGCTGAAGTTAGGAGCCAAAGCAGATCCTCCATCCTCTTACTTAGATTGTGTTGCCTATTTTGTTACAGTGGTGATGAATCTAATAGAGAGAATGCCTTATTCTATCAAGTAACAATCATTCTAAGGACAAAAAGAAACACTTGTGAGACATTAAGCTCTATAGTGTGACTGATAAGTGTAAAGCCCCACCCCTTGATTCTGGATCCTACAACCCACTTAATTACACCAATGAGATATCCTGAATGGGATGGACATCTTTATTCCATACTACTTTGCCAAGAGACCAGAAGCACCATTGAGTATTTGCTATTTAGTGAAAAACACTGTCTAGCTTAGGATACCCTCTTCTAGAAGTAACCTCCAGTTTTGCAAGTAAAGATTACAAATAAACATCTCTGGATCTGGTAAAGACTTTCCAGCTCCCCCGTTACCGGCCTGTGCAGACATATATCCTATCCAAAAAAAAAAAAAAAAAAAAATCCAGCTTTTGGAAGCCAGGATCAACAGGTGTGAGCGGGTTTGCTTGAAGCAGATGCTGAACACGATGCGCCAAAGAGGAAAGGCAGTTGATCACGCTTCTGGCTGAATACTTGGCTAGCACGGAGTTCTCTTATCAAGCCCCCCTCCAACACCTCCAAATGGCCTGGGCAGTCCTGTGGCTGTTTGTTCTTAGTTCTAGCAATAAGAATAGGTGATTTCCATTCAACAAACTCTGTTAGATTTAAGTTGGTCAACAGCAACCTGAATGCTAGGTCAACATGCCCCATCATTATGGTCCATTCTTTGATATAGGTAATGTCATGACCATGGAGAGACTGCAGTTACCAGGCAGTTTATTCTATTTTGTCTGTGGCTATTGTCAAGCAGTTCTTGACAGACTAACTAGGATTGATGTTGACAAAGCTGTCCTTATCTTCTCTCAAAAAAAAACCAAAAACCAAAAAACAAAAAACAAAACAAAAAAACCCCCGCATCTATCAATAGAACCCATGATCTTTTGAGAACCCACCATAATCAAGAGTGGACTAGATATTTTGCATTTATTATCTCATCTCATTCTTGTAACTTTATAGTTGGGGTCTCTACAACACGAGGAACTGTATGAAAGGGTCTCAGCATTAGGAGGTCGAGAACTAGTCGTTTAAAGCTTTTATGATTTGACTACATGGCCCACAGCCTCATGTATTTGAACAGTGGGTTCCCAGGTAGAATCATTGTTTCAGAAGATGGTTGAACATTTGTGCGATGACAGAAGTGTGCATCTGCTGGCAGGCCTTGGGCTATGAACCAGCCCTGCTTCCATCCTTAGCTGACCCACCGAGATGTTGGGAAACAGCCTCCAGCGCTCATGGCCAAGCCCTCCTGTTATGTGGACACTACTGTTAGTGGCTATGATGGACACTCCTGTTACCATAAGCTAAAGCAAACCCTCCCTTCCTGAGGTTACCTGTGTCATACAGTCTCTCACCATGCCGAGAAGAGTAACCCATGTGAAGCTGAACATCCTGAACCACATTTCAAAGACGCTGCTCTGGAGTTCAGATAGACAAAAGATGTGGCCCAAGTGAGTGATGCTAATACGCATTGTACTGGTTAATTTTGTGTCAACTTGACACAAGCTGGAGTTATCACAGAGAAAGGTGCTTCAGTTGGGGAAATGCCTCCATGAGATCCAGCTGTAAGGCATTTTCTCAATTAGTGATCAAGGCGGGGAGGGCCCCTTGTGGGTGGCGCCATCTCTGGGCTGGTAGTCTTGGGTTCTATAAGAGAGCAGGCTGAGCAAGCCAGGGGAGGCATGCCAGTCAAGAATATCCCTCCATGGCCTCTGCATCAGCTCCTGCTTTCTGAACTGCTTGAGTTCCAGTCCTGACATCCTTTGATGATGAACAGCAGTATGGAAATGTAAGCTGAATAAACCCTTTCCTCCCCAACTTGCTTCTTGGTCATGATGTTTGTGCAGGAATAGAAACCCTGACTAAGACATGCATCAAGCTAAGACTGCACAGGGAACACTGACAGTGAATGGCGAAGCTAAAGTTTACAGTGGATTAGAGAGAAACCGTGCGCGTTACCTTCCAGAGAACATGACGGTGGGTTCATCTGGCATGCTTAGGACACTGTGCACTCTCTCATGGCACAGGCAAATGGACTCCAATGACCACTTGCGGAAAATAGAAACGGGGAGCTCGCCAGTCCCGGGCTAACAAGTTGAATAATTGACAGCCCTCACTGGAGGGAGCTAAAAGTGTGACTTGAAAGGTTTTCTTCTCAGTTTATCCGAGTTTGAATCATCCTTATATTCTCTGCAGCATCTTGCACAAGGCTTTGCAGTGATTAGGTGCTAAATAAATATTTGTAGGGGGAAAGAAAGGGAGATAGAAACTAAACTCTTTAGGCAACAGCAAGAAAGAAGAGCAGGGAAAATGAAAACAGAGTGAGCGTTGGCGAAGGGTCCTTTACACCTTCCAAGGTGTCAGTCAGTCCACTGCTTGGTTCTCAGCACCTCTTCCTTGGGAAAACTGTTACCAGCACCTAGTCCTTCTCCATGAACCAACATGCCTAGCCAACCGTTTAACATGTAATAGTCTATGGAGGGACCATTTCCAGATGAGCCTGTCATGGTCACGCAGCACTGGACCTGAATCTCCCCAGTTACTGCATAAGGTGAGAAGGGAGAGAATCTGCGTTATTCTGCTCTGGATTCTTGGGCACACCCAAGGCACTGCCCTGTTTCAAGGCGGGGCTTCATAAACCTAGCTTGCTAAACAAGCTCTTCTAGAACAGACACTCCGTAAATTCTCCTAATGACCGCATGTCCCATGACCCACCGTTTACATTTCAGGCACCATAAACAATAGCCCCCACTCGATGCAGGCCAGATGGGGGTCACCCTGGCAGGATAGGGACACAGCCCCTCTTTAAGGAGTTCTTGAGCCCTGTAAGGTAACTACAGGACCTGACTTTCTCCTCTTTACCAGATACTTTGCTAAGGCCCCTTGGGGAGGGATCCAAGCTGGAGTGATAGCCTGTTTTCTTTAAGTGAGAGTGAAGCCTTACTCTGAATGCTACAGGAGCTCCTTGGAGCTTGAAGTGTTCAATTTTACTTCGCTCTGCCCCCAGTATAATCCATTGAAAGGGCACTGTCCTTCAGGCCTTTCAGCTGAGCTGACAGCTGCCCGCTGATTAATTGACAGGTTAAAAAGATTGATTCCACATGTCAGAGCTGTAACCCTGCCAGAACAATACAGCTGTCACTTGGGCTGTAAAACAGACGCTTACATTAGCAGTCCTGACAGAGCTGCGTGCGGACACATGCACCTGCCTTTATGGAGAGCCGAAATGCACGGCCAGGCTAAGATTAATGGTCTTGAGAGCAGTGTTGGAAGAACAAATAAATGTTTCTGATGGAAACAGGGGGGGGGGCAGCCATGCTGCCTTGGCACGTTCTGGGTCCACAGATGGCGGTCAGCGACATGCCATCAATGGTGCAGGGTACCAGGTAGGGTTTCAACAGTTGTCTACACTCGCCACCTGTACTTCTAAGACCTGGTTGCTCCAACACTCATTTGCATGCAGCTCCCTGCCTTCACAGCTCAGCTGAAACTATTTCTTATCACAAGGCTAAGCCCCTTCAGGGCAGCAGTGTGCACACAATCAGACTACTGTCAGGCCAGTGTGGCCATACAATGGTTATTTAAAATCTCAGTGAACAAGAACAATTAATACGCAAAATGGCCAAAACTTACAAATGTCAAAGCAGGCCAGACCCCCAAGGTCTGTAGGGTAGTGGTTCTCAACCTTCCCAATGCTGGGAGCCTTGAGTAGAGCTCCTCCTGTTGCGGTGACCACCCACACCATAAAATTATTTTAGTTGGTACTTTGTAACTGTAATGTTGCTACTGTTAGGAATGATAACGTAAACATTCTTGGAGATAGAGGTTTGTCCAAGGGGTCCTGACCCACAGTTTGAGAACCTCTGCCCTGGGGCCACCAAGGATGCCTGAACATGCGTAGGCTTTTCCAGAGCAGTTCTGAGCAGTTTAAATGTCTTCAAGGAGCTTCAAAAGAGAACTGCCTTGGCATAATCCTTCCATTTTTAAAGTTGAAACAGACTGAAGTGGCCACGAGATAATTAGAACAGCCGGCGTCAAATCTTCCCTAAAGACTTCTGGGGAAAAACCCAGGTTTCACATCCCTCCCACCTCTGCCCTTCTTCCAGATGCACAGAGTTGCTTTTTGGGTAAGTGACCAGGTGACTGAGCTACCTCCACAGATCAGAACAACAGCCAGGGTCACTCCCCGACCCTGTGAGAACTCAGAATCTTTGCAAAATACTTAGTCATTTTGTATGTTGCACTCTAAGTACCCCACAGTTTTCCATCTTGAAAATGGCGCTTCGCTCAAAATGTAAAATTCTGTTGCATTGGAGTAATGTTTTATAAGCTTGGCTACAAATTACAAGCATTTGAGAAATGCTGAGAGAATTTAGTACTGGGTTCTACGGCAGGGCTCGTAAATCAGAATTTTAAGCATTGGGTTTGGGAGTCTATAATTCTAGTGAGTGTCCCAACTGATTCTCATGCAACCTGGTAGCCTCAGCTGCTGCGCCCACTCTTAAGTCTCACTTGATAAACTTTTGTCTATGAGGAACAGGCTCTACGCAGAGGACTCTGGGAATGTTTTTGTTAGCCAAAAACTGCCAGAGAAGATTCACTCTGCACTATAGCTGGCAGAAGGCCATCAGCAGGCCAACCTACTGATCAGTGGATAAATGTGGATGGGTAGTATTTATTAATAATTTAAAGTGTGATGAATGTTTTCAGTTTCAAGAGACCTCAAGAAGCAAATTATAGCCTGAGTTTTCTAACACTCATGTCGAAGTGACGAGCCAAGACAGGAAAGAATATGAGACTTCCCCAGGTCGGTCTGGTCCTGTCAAAAGGTAAAGAAATAACGATGCCATCTTAAATTGAGAGGAAGAAGCCCTGGGTCTCAGAAAAGGAAGATGATGGCAAGTCGCCAAGAAAGGACTTCCACCTGGGCTGTTCATGAGCAATGGCACTAGGCATGGTGGAGTAGAACAGTCTGAAAAAGAGTCCGGCATCCTTATTTCCACCCCAGCTCTCTTCGTTCCCATGACCAAGGACAGATAGATCCAGCCCTTGTGTGTGTTAGACTTTTTGCTGCTATGACACATGTATGAAATTATTATTTATTAGTCATTTATTTTGAGTGTGAATGTATGCACATGTTATTGCGGGGCATATACTTCTGTGTGAGAATGTGCACATGTGTGTGGATCAGGGGTCAGCCTTAGGTGTTGTTCCCCAGGCACCATCCTGTCCTTTGAGGTGGGGTATCTCACTGCATTTAGCTCACTGAGAAAGCTAGACTTGCCGGCCAGCAAGTCCCAAGCGACTTCGTAGAAGTTATGTAAATGTCCCCTTCTCGCCACACAGCGTATAGTACTTTTCTATTTTCACTTAAAGGAAGCACTTCATGTAGATTGCTGGTGCCACTACCATTGCTCGATGGAGTCATTATTCAATGGAATGAGGCCCATCTGGATACACGCACTGTGATGCTGCAGCAGTCCGATAGCCATGGCAGCATCCAAGTAGCTAATAGGTGTCTACCATGTACCACACGGATACACTGAACGAAGAGGTGAACCACATCCAAGACAGGGCAAAGCAGGAAGATCACAGTTTATCAAGCAGTTCAGAAGAGAATTCAAACAACAAGCCTGCAGAGTATTTATTTCTGGGATTTTTTCCCATTGAATATTTTTGGATCCTAGTTGTGTCTGGATAACTGACCTGATGGGAAGTCAAATCTCAGATAAGAGATGCTGAACTGTATGTGCCTTTGCTGAAAATACTCCCAGTGTGTGTGACTCGGCTTCCTCTGAGCCCACCTCACCCTTTTCTTCTCCATGCTAAACCACCACACACGTCACTTAGCATCACCCCACACAGCAGTTTCAGATACCCACCAGCCTGTCATTTAGTTCCAGCTGCTGTCCAGGAAACTGGGGTTCAAAGAGGGATGTGGTAGGAGACTGGGCACAGCCAGACTTTTCTCCTTACTTTCCACTCCCCGGCCTGAGTTTCTCTTGAGAAAGGTTCTAACCCCGGCTGGGTGGCCCCAGAGAAATGAGATTTGGGCCTGAACAGGCTTTGCCATAAGTCTCTTCAAAGCTTTTATGGTGAGATTCAATATAGATATACAGATCAATTATCTTAAAAGCAGCGAGGAGGCCCATCAAATATTTCTAACTTTAAACAGGTTTATTTCTATCTGCACTTATCCCTGCTATTTAAACTCCATTGCTTGCAGTTAATCTTATGTAATGCAGCATAAGAGGGCTTATTTACTTTCTAATGACATCAATTGGCCATAAATATCAGACATCCAAGGTTCGTTGAAGCTGTGGGGACAGTTTTCCATTCTTCCTTGACATTTGACTATTTGCAGAGCTTTCTCCTCTGTTTGTTCTTGTGTGACTCACTTATCGGCTGTCATAGGCCCGTGTTCGATTTATTTAAATTGAATGAATAAGTACATTAGGCGAGGCTGTCAGGAGGAGAGAGAATGGGACTCACTGGGATGAGTGATAAGTCAACATTGCAAGAGCGAGTCTCAGCAAAAGTGCACAGATCAAACTACTAACTGGAGGTGAGAGACAGCAGAGGCCTGCCAGGTGCACAGACATCCGGGCCCTGTGGCTCGGAGGACCGGGTGTTCCCTGTGTCTGAGGAACAAATCCCAGGAAAGCGAGAGGAAGAATCGTTGCAACCAGAGTGGACGCTGGATCTACACATGATTCAAAGCCTCCCCCCCCCCATGAAATTAGCTAGCATCTGAGGAGGTTTAGAATCAAACATTTCGTCCACGCCACTGTTTAATCCTTATTAATAGTTGTGCATCCCTCACCCCATTTAGTAGATCCGCACCCCTCACCCCATTTTATAGGCTAGCATCTTGAGGCTCACAGCTCATCAACCCCACCTGAGGGTACTGGACCCTGGATGCTGTATTCTCCTTACCTCACTCCATCACCTGCTCTCTTTCCGACTCCACTTGAAAACCGGAGACCGGCACCAGGCACGGACATATCTCTGCATGGGTTCATCGCACAGCGAACTTGGTGGCTTTCTAGAGAGGACAAAGGAAGCTCTTTAACTGGAGTGTGGCTGCATGCTTGTCTTTGGTTGAGATTCTTCTCACACCTCCATCTCACTTGAGGACCCCGATATCTAAGGCACTTCTCTCTCATTATACTCTTAGCCTTGGCGAGTACTTGTGTGGAAGATTAAACCACAGTCCCATGTAACCTTCATTTCAACCAGGGTCTGCTGCATAGAAGCTAGTTGTCCACAGCTACATCTTCTAAACATTCCATTTCCTCCAGTCATTAGAAGTATATGGCTGTCACTGGGGAATGTGTCAATAATTCAGACCCCTAAATTTCTCTGACATTCTTGATAGAAAGGAGTAGGGACAACTCCTACTGTGGAGAAAGGTGGGGTCTCTCTCAAGTGTCAATCTATTTCCTTGCATGCATTCTTTTATTCATTCAATACCTGAGTACTGCACTAGTCACTGAAAATTCAATGATAGAGAATATAGCTGAGGTCCTTGCAGAGACTGACATGAACCCAGTGGTCACATTGGTGATCATGCAATCATAATTATCTTGTGGAGTAATGTGCCTAGGAGCAGAAGTAAAAGAAGGAGAGGACCAAGCATATTTCCTCCTTTAGCTGAGAATTTATTTAAGCCCAGGAAGCCAGGGACAGTGGCCTCAGATAAGGCTGGCTGATCGTGTGGGTACTGAGCAGCAAAGGGCCTTCTAGATCAGTCACTCCTTTGTTCTTTAGCAAATCAATAGGAAGGGACTGGAGACTAAAGCAACGGGGACAATGAATACAGTGCAGACTGGACTGGCAAAAGGCAGTTTGGAGGATCTGTAGCAACTGAGATGAGAAAGACAGTGGTGGTCGAAGCGAGTGGGGTGGTGGTGGAGATCAAGGGCAGGGAGATGGGTGAGCCGATAGGACTTGGTGATGACCTGCAATACGGGGTGCAGAGAGTTGTATTTCAACAGATGTCAGTTAGACACTGGTACTCAGTGAGGTATCCCCTCAAATAGGCACTAGAAAGCTTTCAAAATTCTTAGTAAAATCTTCAAACAATGCCATTCAACACTCTGAGGGCTATGGTTGCCTCTCCCCCCTCTCCTTTTCTCTCTGTACTGATATATTTAAGATTAATGATCCCATGAAAATACCACTTGTAAAATCACATGTCTCAAAATATACAGAAGCCTCCAGCTCCCTGGTTGAGGTGCTCCCTCACCTCCTGGCTCCCTAATAGAAGTGCTCCTTCACCTCCCAGGTCCCCGGTAGAGGTGCTTCTCTGTCTCATAAGACTCCTACTGGAGACCTGTCAAGATCCCCAAGAGGCACACAAGGACTTTCATTCTCTAGGGAATATTGCAAACCCCAAATTGTTGCTGACCGATAACCAGTGACCGTCACACTTGGACTGGTCAACACTGTATTCATTTCCAACAATCTCAAACTTAAGAAACACGAGTTTCTAAAAACAGCTGGACTCAGTCAGCCCCTTTCCGTAATAGTGAATTGGATAGAATTTCTGTCAAGTCATCTACAAGCGCCCAAGACAAATTGTTCAGAGCTTTCACAGACAAAATACCATGTTAATGTCCAATGAATTCTATTTTTATCATAAATCAGCAAAACAAAAAAACTTTTTTTTTTTACTTCCCAAAATACACATGGGGAAGTTTTGAAAAGTTCATCAAGTTGCCTGTGTGTGTTAAGACTTACAGCTAATGGCGAGGTTGTGGAGAAATAGGAACACTCCTCCATTGCTGGTGGGATTGCAAGCTTGTTCAACCACTCTGGAAATCAGTCTGGCGGTTCCTCAGAAAATTAGACATAGTACTACCGGAGGATCCTGCTATACCTCTTCTGGGCATATACCCAGAAGATCTTCCAACTGGTAATAAGGACACATGCTCCACTATGTTCATAGCAGCCTTATTTATAATAGCCAGAAGTTGGAAAGAACCCAGATGTCCCTCAATAGAGGAATGGATACAGAAACTGTGGTACATTTACACAATGGAGTACTACTCAGCCATAAAAAACAATGAATTTATGAAATTCTTGGGCAAATGGATGTATTTGGAGGATATCATCCTTAGTGAGGTAACCCAATCACAAAAGAAGTCACTAGATATGTACTCACTGATAAGCGGATATTAGCCCAGAAACTTGGAATATCCAAGACACATTATGGAAAACAGAAGAAAATCAAGAAGGATGAACATTTGTGGATACTTCATTCCTCCTTAGAATGAGGAACATAACCCCCATGAAAAATTATAGGTACAGCGACAAAGTTTGGAGCTGGGATGAAGGGATGGACTATCCAGAGAGGACCCCATTCGGAGTCCATCCCATCATCGGCCACCAAACCTAGATACTAATGCTCATGCTCATGCCGGCAAGATAATGCTGAAGGGACCCTGATATTGTGGCCTCTTGTGAGGCTACGCCAGTGCCTGGTAAACACCGAAATGGATGATCACAGCCAGCTACTGGATGGAACACAGGGTCCCCAATGCAGGAACTAGAGAAAGTACCCAAGTACCTGAAGGGGGCTGCAACCCTGTAGGTGGAACAACAACAGGAACTAACTAGTACCCCCTGGGTTTGTGTTTCTAGCTGCATTTGTAGCAGAAGATGACCTAATCAGCCATCAGTGGGAATAGAGGCTCCTTGGTCTTCCAAACTCCATATGACCTAGCACAAGGCAAGGCCTGGGCCAAGTAGTGGGAGTGGGTGGGTAGGGGAACAGAGGTGGGGGGAGGGGTATGGGAATCTTTCGGGATAGCATTTGAAATGTAAATAAAGAAAATAATAATAATAAAAAATAAAAAAATAAAAAAATAAAAAAAAGACTTACAGCTAAGTTGTCTCCCTGGCTCTGTACACTCTTTTCGTCCTTTGTCTTTGATAATTTTGCTGAAGGTTTTCTACTTGATTGTTCATTATCCCCCCAAAAAGGTAGATTACAGATAGGCTGTTGCTGCAGCCACAAGTCCTATGAATTGCCAGAAGACTCCTGTGTGTAGATTTTGAGATTCGCTTAGCTAGGATGAGGTTTTATCTAGCTAGTTCCAGTTAAGGGAACAAACCTGTCTCATTCAAAGTCTGATAAGAAGGCGTGACCTTCAACCCATAGGCTTTGATAACCAGGGAATGACCTGAGCCAAACAACACCTTGTTTGATCACCCTGTCTTACTTTTGCCCACCTCTCCAGCATCCGAGTCCCATCAGCTGATCAACACAAGCTTCACTTCCTTCATGAAACCATCCGTCTGTGACAGCCTTGGTACCAGATGTAGACAAGAAGATTCATCTTCTTAGACAGGGCTGACAGCTATCACCATGTGTGTGGGGAATATTTTAGGAGAAGACGACCCAAGCCAAATCCTTCTCGGCTAATAGATGTTGGTGATGGTCTCCTCCAGTCAGAAGGAGAGTTCAAGGCTGAGGACGAAGCTGCTTTCAGGACTCAACCACACAGTGGGGAGATTGGCATTGTCCAGCCTGAAGCCCAGCAAACCGAATCCTTAGGACTCAGAAAGAGCTACAGGCATAAAGCCACATACCCATATTAACCAGGTAGAAAAGTGGGAAAAAGAAACATCTCCAAAGAAAGATGTATTCCCCCCCCCAACAAAAAAAATATTATCTCTGAGTAGAATACAGATTTGCAATGTCCTGGGATGCCATTAGCAGATAGACTGAGCATAGGAAGCCCTTGGGAGGATACAAAGTAAGAAATGAAAAGAGCCATGGATGGGGAGGAACAGAGCCCTCTGACTGTATGCTTGCCTGTCCTTTCTCAACTAAATCAACATGGTAGACACTTTAGGTGACAGAAACCCATGCCCCATGTCCTAATTGGGAAAGAATTGGGCCCACCATCCCACTTCTCCAAACTTCGGGCCCTTAATTTTCATCTTGTGTAACTGGTGACATTAGCTGGCTGGGATACCCACCAAATCCGGGAATTCCTCCATCCTTCCGCACAGAGGGAGCTGGAGGCAGGAAGCAAAGGAATCCACGTGTCTTGAGCAGCCCTCCCCATGCCACCTGGAAATACTGGCACCTCCCCAAAGGGCTGCCTTTCCAAGAGCCAAGGAAATCCCAAAGCTGTGCCTTTAGGCCACAAATAAGGCAGGCGATCTGGCTCTCCTCCATATCACCAAGCTAAAATGTCCACTGTGACCTTGGCATTGCTTAGGCCATAGATGGCCCTGAGCTTTTCCCACCCCTCCCTGGCTCACCTTCCTCTAGAAAAACAGCTCACTTATTGGGGTGGAGGACTCTTGCCTTCTCACCCTTTGTAGGCGCCAGGCCAGGCAAGGACGAGCCCCCTGCAAGGCAGGCTCAGGATCCGAGCCAGGGGTGTGCACACAATCTTGGGAGACAGATGGCCCAGCGTGTGGGCCGGCAGATAGAGGCTCCTGCTCCTGTCAAGATGACACTCAAAAGTACATCCCCGTCATCGCAGGTTGTCAGTGGTGTGTCAGCGCAAGATGCCGTGTGTGTTTTTGGACACTCTGTAAGTTCGGGAGACTGAGCTGGATCCCACTTCCATAGCAACGACAAAATTCTAGCCCCAGTCTTTGAGTTAGTGTCAGACAACACGGGGGGAGTGGCAGGCAGAGAGGAATGTCACTCGAGCAGAGAGCAGCATCGCTGCGGCGAGGGTGGGCAGGAGGCCTGTTTCTGGAAGTCTGCGTGGAGACCGTGTGTGGGCACAAAATGACAGAAGGCAGGAGCTAATGGCTGAACTCAGGGGAAAAGCAATCTGCTGACTTGAGCATGCTGGGAATATGGGGTTTCCTGAGCCTTGGAACTTTCCAAAATCCCTTAGGGTCTTCTGGGTTCAGAAGAAACTCCCTGTTGGTTCAAACTTTATGAAACACATTGGAGTAGCTGACTTGAAGATATAAAGGGAAGGAATTGAATATGAAAGATAAAAGACTAGATTCCCCCAGGACAGTAACAAGACATAGATGACAAATATGTGTGGCTTTTTCAAAAGGAGCTACTTTTATACAAACTCTGAAAAATAGGGTTATGTATGCCTAGATGGCCAAGGTTTTTGTGTAGCCATGAAAGAAGACTGTGGTAACAACCCATTCATACAGCATCTTCGCTTGTTCCCCTTTACTAGTTAGTCACTGCATCTTTGAATCTTAGCATCTGGGGACCAGACAGCCTCTGTGCTGTCTGAATTCTGCCAAGTACTAGCTATGCCATCTTGGGTAAGTCACTTCTCTCCAGGTCTCACTTCTCTTACCCCACAGCAGAGAGATGCTGAAGTAGAAGGATAGCTTGCTATAGGAACTTGGCCATGGTTGGCGTGGCAAGGGCTTTTCTCGATTAGAGAAAGACTATTTTATCCGTGAAAGCATAGGACTGAATGATACCTTTGTTTCCCATGGGTTCATGCCTTAATCACTGGGGGTGGGGTGGGGGGGCAACATTAAATTCTGAAGATACGATTAGATGGTTGGGAGGGGAAGCTTCCCCTCCTTTATCTAGGCAAGCCCAGTGCAATCATGGAGACTTTTGTAAGGGAAAGAAGGAAGCAGGAGATAGAGGAAGAGAAGATGTAATGAACAGTAGAGGTTGGAATTGTAAGATGACTGGGATCATGGGCAAAGGAGTCTTCGCAGCCAGTAAAAGCTGGCAAAGGCCAGGAAGCAAATTATCCTAGAATACACAGAAGTAACACATTTCTGCAGACACCTTGAGTTTAGCAAGTATCTTAGTTAGGGTTTTACTGCTGTGAACAGACACCATGAGCAAGGCAACTCTCATAAGGCCAACATTTAATTGAAGCTGGCTTACAGGTTCAGAGGTTCAGTCCATTATCATCAAGGCAGGAACATGGCAGCATCTAGACAGGCGTGGTGCAGGCAGAGCTGAGAGAGTTCTACATCTTCATCTGAAGGCTGCTAGCACAATATTGGCTTCCAGGCAGCCACAATGAGGGTCGTAAAGCCCACGCCCACAATGACACACCTACGCCAACAAGGCTACATCTCCTAATAGTGCCACTCACTGGGCCCAACATCTACAAAACATCACAGCAAGCAAGGTGAATATCTACCACGCAGAACCATAAGACATGCAATTCTGGGTCGAAAAGTCATTATTATGGTAATAAGCCATTATTTTGCACTTGTGGCAGCAATAAGAAACTACACTCTCCTACAATATAATCTGGCTCAAAAACCCTCCTCTCCTCGCCTTATGAGTGAAGAAGCTGGCAAAGTCGGGTGTGCTCTTTGTGTCCCGCTAGAGTTCCTAGCAGTGCTCTGCACAGAGACATCATCTGCTCACTACTCATATGTTTATTTCATTTAGCAGTAAACAAAGAAAAGAGTTGAGCAGTCTCCCATTTGCAGTGTTTTTTGAACAAGCGTAAGATGATTCAGCCAGAGAAGAAATCTAGCAGTGAGCACCCACATTCTTCCCATGTGAGCCGTGAAGCTGGAAGGCTTCTGTCCTCAGTCCTGGTGTTTATATGTTCTAATCATCCTGGAGCAGCCTCTGCTGCAATGGCTTGGGTGTCTACCTCATGTCAAACGTCAGATAGGGGTGGGCACTCCCTCATAATGTAGGGCAGAGGGGAGCTAAGCCAGAGGTTTCCAGATCACAGAGGAGATGCTGAGATATCAGAGCATGTTTCTCAACCAGTATACTTTGTGAAAACATTTCATAGATTCTGAGAATGGGGGCATGAATAAAGTAATCTCCGCTCCACACTAAAGGGAGTTTACTGTCCACGGGCACAGCTATGGGAAGCAAATGACCACAAGACAAGATTTCAAACAGAAAGTTTATGCAAGTTAAGCAAAATTCCTCAAGTTAAGCTGCAGGAATTTTTAAATCAAAGAATCAGGGTGAATAAATGTGAAAATGGAAGGGAAAAATCCGAACCACTCACTAATCAGTATTATAAAATTGTATTCGTATATAAATTACAGGAGACCCGTAAGAGAATTCACTCAACATTGTCAAAGTCATTTATGAAAAAATAAGAACCAAATCCGAACAAAACAACAACAACAACAACACCATAAACCCAACTAGCATCATTCTTAATAGCAAGAGGTCAAGGCAAAGGTTAATATGCCTGTTTTCAATGCTGTTAACAGCCAACTAATTCTACTTAAAATAATTAGAGATGCAAAAAGTAAGAAGCAATCCAAACTGGAAGCAAGTAAATGAAACCAAATTTATCCAGGGATAGTGTAAATCTATATATGGAAAACCCAACATCTCAAAGAAGCTAATATGACTAATATATAAATTTAGCAAAGTTGTAGCGTACAAGTAAGCACACAAAATTACCGTGGTTTTGTAAACTTAAAATGGACAATCCGAAAAGAAAATTAAGGAAACAATTTAATTTATAATAACATCTAAAATATAAATTATCCCCAAATAAGTTTAGATAAGGAAGTAAAATACTTGTGCACTAAAAACTGTAAAATATTACTGAAAGAAATCAAATACCTAGCTTAATGGAAATATATCCCATGTTTATGAAATGAAAAATTAAGATGTGAAAATGCTAGTACTATTCAATGTCCTCTGGACTCAGTATCTAACAAAAATCTCAACAATATAAAAGCTAATCATTAGCTGCACTGGCCTTGTAAAAGGTTATAGGTACTTAAGACACTCTCAGTGGGAAAAGAGAAACTTGGAAGACTTACATCTAAAACTTACTACAAAACCTGAAAAAGTGTCTGTTCCTTGTTCCAAACAGCAATTAAATTGGTTATTACAGAATATCGATATTTGGCCTATTGCATACCATCATTTTGAATAAAATTGATAATCATTATCCTAAAGATAAGTTAAAATTAATTTTATGCATGCTTTTGTATCTTCTATAAATTCATGCATGCATGCTTCCCATTTACTGTATTTAAAAACAGCCCTTCTATGGGAGAAAAGTATACATGAATCAGATCACATGTTTATTCTTTTGAGTTTCCTCCTGCTTCAGCACAGATAGTTTGATTGTGTGCTGTAGATGGTGTTTTAAAATGTTGAATAATCAAGCTTTAATAGTCAATTTATAGCACAAAACTTACAATTGCTTTAAAATTGTTTGTCCCTCAGATACTATGAATTCTCAAATTTGCAATTGTTAATGCATATACCACTCATTAAAAAAATGCTGTTCTTTTAAGAAGACTGTTTTTGGACAATTAAGAATTTGTTCTAGATTGCCTGGACAAGACCTCTTAAGACCATGCCACGCTAGATTTATATCCCAGGCAGATTATAGACCTTACACAAGAATAATTGGCCATATAACCTCATTCTTTACATCATCAAAATAGTAATGGCTTAAGATAATATTTTGGTATTTTTAGANAATGTGCATGTCAAATTGTAAAAATTTGTTTTTAGTGTCCTCAGTTTCTAACTGTTTCCACATAATGGTGTTAATACTTGAGGACTTATACTTAATCAATTGCTGAAAATGGATAGTCTTATTTCTGATTAATAAATAAAATATGCACATGTGACTATTTAATACCTTTTCAAACTTTCTAGTTACAACTGCTCTACAAGAGAAACAACTGAAAGTGCAATTAGTCATTGCCTATGTTAAATTTTTTTTTAATATACTTGGTGTTCCAAATTAGATTAAAGCAGATATTGGAACTAGCTATAACAGTCAAGTATTTGAGATGTTTTGTTAACAATTTAATGTTACCCCTGTTACTGAGACTTTTTATAATTCTCAAAGACAAGGTATTGTGGAACTTTAAAAACTATATCTTCTTAAGAAACAAAGGGGAGGAATTATATACTCATGCACATTATTTAAATCAAATTTTTATTTTTAAAATTTTAAAATTTGGATGTCAAAGAACTTACTAAATGCCTTATAGTATCTTAAAACTAGACAAAGTCATGTCCAGGTGAGATGAAAAGGATCTACTTATTGGCATATGGCTTGATCCTGAATAGGTACCCTGTATGGGGAAGAGGGCATGCTTATGTTTTCTCCACAGAATGCTGCAGGAGCATGACAACTGCCAGAATGATTTGTATGACAGGCTGACCTGTGAGTTTGCTTAGTACCCTGACTGTGGTGACAAGAAAGCTAATTTGGGTATATGTTTTTGACCCACTTTTGCTTGCCTTTGTCCCAGATTGGACAAGCTAAGCTGCCTTGCTTCAAGCTTGGTAACCTTATGGGACAGAGAACATTAGAGACCATGGAAATTGACTTAGAAAAATTAGTCATAAGGAGGAGTTATAATGATTCTTTTCTTTCCTTTAATGTGACCAGTTATTCTAACTCAATCTTGGACTGGTCTAGTTATAATTCCACTATTAGAGATTCCTGTTATGAAGATAGCTAAAAATCTTTATTAGCTAGCAGAGTTAACTTGGAGCTTAGCCTATTTACATGAGTATAAACAACCTTTCTGTTGATTCTCAAAGCCACCTCTCCTACACCAGGAGGCCAGAGTTTGAGCTTGATTGTTGCTAATTTGCAACTGAATAGAGTACCTGGACTTCCCCAAGACAGCTTTTATCCTGTTGATTTTCAGTTCTCTTGGCTTTGTATTTCAAGCAGGTCAGTCAACTCCCAACAGGCTCCTCTTCAGCAAGCAAGCAGCCTTGCCTTCAGCAAATGCAGGTGGCAGAAATTCATTGATATGAATAAACATATTATATATATATATATATATATATATATATATATATATATATAGTGGCTTTGGTCTGATTGGAATAAAGTGTGCTATGAGGACCAGTTAGCCAATGATGGGCAACCAGATTTCTGAACTATATTCATTCTAAGACAGAGGTATATGCTAAGAGGCCATGGTCTATTAATAATACACCACAGAGCCATGTTTGTGCAAAACAAACACAAGCAAGCTGCATATATTCTCCTTGATGGATAAGAATAGTTCATGGAAAATCTGAGTTCCCAAGACAGGCACAGCTGCCAGCCACCTTAATTCCCAGGCAGGACTATGGCGCATAAATAAACTTTATGCCCCAGTCCAGCTAAATTTTATTATATATTTAGGGAGGAATTGTAGAATCCCCCAGCCTTGAAGCAGGCTGATTCAGACCTTGCTGCCACTGAGAATAAGACCACCTGGGGTGGAGCCTTCTGACCTAGATGGCTTTATTGTTCTGTCACCTGCAGCTACTCTTCTCCAAGACACCACTACAGCTGAGAGGTTGAACCTGTCTTCCTGAGATATTCCTGAGATAGCGGACAACCTGTAGACTTGGCGACCTAATGCTAACAGCTCTGACAGACTAGTGCTAACAACTTAGCAACAAAGCATCAAGAAGCCTGGCTTGGCAGGGGATGGGCTTTCCCTCTATATAAGCACAGACTCTTAGTAAACATTGGGCCTTGATCAGAGATCTGTCTTTGTCTTGTTACATCTCTCACTGTTCTCTCTGGCCTCCCACTCAGGAATCCAGTTAGTGTGGCCACAGGCGGCTACACAAAACATCTGTGATACTTGTATATACAGGACACACATATATGCTAGTGAAATGGAATTGAAAATCTGGAAATGGGTAACATTCACACAGTTTCTATGAAATCATGTCAAGGTGGCCAAGTCCATTCTGTGAGGAAAGAATCAACTCTCTCTCAAATGGTGCAAGAACAACTTGATTTTTCCCTGGCAGAAGAATGAGACTTGAGCATGTCTTATACTGTACGAAAGCCTTAGCTTTAGCTAGATGAGCCACCTAAATACAAGAGCTAAGAAGGAAAAATAAGAGGTACTTTATAACTCTGGGTTTCATGAAACATCCTTAGACATGATACCAAAATCGTGAGCAACAAATAAAACAGAAAACTTTATACATTAAACAATATTATCAAGAAACTGAAAAGACAACCCAGAGAATAGAATAAAATATTTACAAATTATATATCTAAATGGGATTTAATATCCAGAAGACATAGTTAACATCTACAACTCAAAGAGTGAAAAGAGTACATGATTTTTAAAGTGGACAAAGGACTTGAATAGATATTTCTCAAAGATATTAAGATGGCAAAAACTGAAGGAAAAATGCTTAACATCATCAGATTCTAGGGAAATAAGATTTAAAATATCACATTGATCTAGTTACTGTTTATTATCTCTAGAATGGCTATAATTTTTAAAATATAAAATATGCATAGGCCACTTTCATCTTAAGGGAATAGTGAGATATTTAGATAGTAGACATATGTAGTGGTTTAAAGAGAATGCCCTCCATTGGCTTAGATACTTGATCAAAGTCTTGGGTCCCCAGTGTGTAGCACTGTTTGGGAAGGTTTACAGGGTGTGATCTTATTAAAGGAAGTACATCACTGGGAGCGAGTCAAGCTTTGAGAGTTTAAAGTCTCAGACTACTTTCAGGTTACTCTTCTTGCTTTCTGTTTGCAGGTAAAGAAACTATCCCTCAGCTTCACACTCCTGGCCCTGAACTTGCCACTAGCTACTGGGTTTTCCTGCCATGATGAACTTTGACCCCATGGAATCAGAAGCCCAAATAAACTCTTTCTTCCTTGAATTGCCTTAGTCATGATGTCTTAGCACACAAATAGAAAAGTCACCTATCCTAATAGGTGATAACCACAGAAAGTCACAGGTGTTAGGGACAATGGAAACTTGAATGGGTCTAACCGAAGAAGGGTTCATTCAAGAAGGCTCAGCATCAAAGAGGGATGCTCAGATCTAAAGCTGAGTGAGAACTCTGTAGAAACCACAGCTTAAGACAAAAAGCACAAGAAATATACTACTTTCAGTAGCAATTAATTTAAAGGAGAGAGAGAGAGAGAGAGAGAGAGAGAAAGAGACAGACAGACAGACAGACAGACAGGAACTGTAGCACTTATGCAAGCAGAAAAAGAAGCAGAAACTGAAGTGGAAGGGATTCAAGAATACCATTAATGGAGGACTCTGAGCAGATTTGCTTACAACGCAGGAATCATAGAATCCAGATACACATACAATGGCCTCAAAAATCCCCTCTTGAATGGGGCAGAGACAAGAATCCTTTTTGAAAGACCACTGATCCCCTGTGACTGGGTGGTTCTAGAGGTAAAGGTTTCTTCTTGCACAGCCCAATCTGAGAACTCAGGTCAAGTGTCCAGGGACTCTGAGACCTGACCTACAGAATTTCTCTAACCATTCTTCTCTAGTATTTCTCTAAGAAGAAACACTCAGAGTAAGAATTTAAGTGTTTCAGTTGTTAGAAATCTAGTCTGATCTATAGCCTAGAGCAAATCTCACTAGGTCCCCAGAAGATGAATGAGCAGTATAAAGACCTTAAAGGTACTAGGTGGGAGGGATAGCCTTCCTTATAGGCCTACCAAAATCCAGAGAGAGAGAAACAGAGTAATAATAATCACTGCCCTGTCCTTTATTTGCAAAGCAAACAAGGCAAAGATTAACACAGAAATGGAAAGACCAAAAAGACTCTGCTTCTATTAGAAGTCATCAACCCAACCAGCCAACAAAGAAATGTTAGGATTGCATAGCAACGGACTCTGTACCTAATACCCTTCAAGTGAGGCATAGAGATAGAATCTGCACATGCATCCTTTACAGCTCCATTGGAGCAAGGATCCTAATTCAGGTTAGTGAGAATGTTCCACTCTTGATATGTGATCAAGCTGTCCTGCCTCAAGGAAGAGCCCTGGAGACTTGGTTTAAGCAAAATCCCATGTCTGTGATGTTTTTCTCTTGGTGATTTTCTATGTACTGGCTTCTATCTGGACCTTAACTCTACTTTCTCATCTATCCTTCCTGTATTTGTAAATAAAGAGCATCTCTGTATGTTAGTTATGTCCCCGTACTACAGACCTCCTGAATTAAATCCTTAACCACAAAACAAAAAGAAACTACAAAAATACATACAAACCCAAAGAGATTGAAAAACATACTCTTAAGTGATAGTTTATCAGAAAGATCAGGAGTGAATCTAAAAGTCCTGTAATTAAATGAAAATAAAAATTTTAACACATAAGACCTGTAGGATGAAAACAGTTCTAAAATGGTCATTTATGGCTATAAATGCCTAAACTAAGAAGTTAGAGAGCTCTCAAGTAAATAATTATGTATGTCATGGTGTTAGAAAAAGAAGAACAAGTTAAATTCAAAGAGAGTAGATGGAAATAAATATTAAAAAGTCAGAAATTAATGAAATAGGAACTAGAAATAATGTAAAATATCAATAAAACAGTTGACTCTTTGAAAACAAACACATTGAAAATCCCTTAATCAAATTAGCAAAAAAAAAAAAAAAAGAAGAAAGAAAGAAAGAAAGAAAGAAATTAAAGAAGGCCCAAATCAATAAAATTAAGACATGAAAACAGAAGCAATAAAACAATAACTAAGGAATGTTAGAGAATCATTAGTGAATAACTAATAACTTGAAAGTCTATATTCTAATAAACGGGAAAATCTTAAGAGAAATGGATACATTGATTTGATGTCCTGCCAAAATTAAACCTGATGATATAAACAACTTAAGCATCTTGTAACAAGCATTATAGCATAATAAGATCTCTCAAAAAGTTAAAAAAGAAAACAAACAAACAAACATACAATCCCAGACTTGAATGATTTTACCACTGATTTCCCCAAGATCTTGAGAGAACTCCTGAAACTTCTCCGAATGTGTATAAGGATGAAACACAACCAACCTCATTTCA
This sequence comes from Mus pahari, assembly GCF_900095145.1. NCBI lineage: Eukaryota > Metazoa > Chordata > Mammalia > Rodentia > Muridae > Mus > Mus pahari. The sequence continues at coordinate 44,375,807 of NC_034608.1, forward strand.
TGGAGTCAGTATTGTCCTACTAAATGCTATCTAAGGATACAACACAAAAAAATGAGAGGTCATATCTTCTTTATAATCATAGATGCAAAGAATCTCAACAAAATGTCTACAAGTCAAACTCAATAACACACTGAATTGATCATTCTCCATGAGCAACTTGGCTTCAGTACAAGGNCTAGAGAATAGTTCAAATATGCAAGTCATTAAATACATCACATATGCATAACTTAAGGAAGGTTATAATAAGCAGGGATCGCATGATTATCTCCATCAGTGCAGAAAAGCCCTTTGATAGAGTTAAACATCTCCCCATAATTAAAAGCAATGAAGGAACTAAGCATAGAAGGAACACAGCTCAAAAAATAAAGGTTATAGGCAAAAGATCCATCATAACATACTTACACTCATACTATAGAACTATAATCTTATAGCNTAGGAAAAATGCAAAGCATTGCCTCNAAAGTCAAGAATGAATCATGGATGCCTACATTCTCCAATTTTATTCAATATATGCTTGAACTCTTAGCTAGAGAAGTAATACAAGAGAAAAATAAAAGCTTTCAAATANGAANGAAGTCAAATTATCCTATCTATAGAATATGATCNTGTACGCAGNGATCCGAATGACTCCTTTGGAAAACTAATAAACAACGTTCTTCAAAGTAACAAGTTACAAAGTCAACTTGTAAAAAGCAGTAGCTTTTGTAAATGTCAAGAATGANCATGCCCAGGAGAGACTCAGGGGGAATCTCATCTGCTGCANCATCAAAGCATAAGCAAATAACTCAAATACTTAAGTATAAGCCTAACCAGGGAAGAGAAATATATCTACAGCAAAGTTTTTAAATGCTTAATAGAGAACTTGAAGGAGACCTAGAAGATGGAATGACCTCCCCTGATACTGGATGAGCAGAACTTTTATTGTGAAAATGGCTACATTTTCAAAAAGCAATCTACATATCCTCTTCAATACCATCAAAAGTCAGAGGAAATTTACCTACAATTGAAAATTATTCTTAAAATTTATGAACTACTAAAGAAGAAAGAAGAGCTATCATAACCTCAATGCCATAGTGACAAAAACAACATGGTACTGGCACCAAAACAGTGACCCAGACTAGAAACAGAAGCCCCAGAGGTAAACCTACCTANCTATAGCCCCAGGGGTTTTGGTAAAGATGCTTTGATGGAGACCCAAACANTGGAGAAAAGACATCTTCTTCAGCAAATTTATGCTCAGACATTGAACACCCACATGTAGAAGAATGAAATTAGATTCCTATTCCTACCATGGTACAAAAATAAGTTCAAATTGGATCAAAGACCTTAGTGTAAGTCCAAAAACTGAAAATGCCAGNGGGAGCACAGGTGAAATAACTGAAGATGTATTCATGGTCAAGTATTTTCTGAAGAAGATCCTGATAGTTCAGGGAATAATAACAGAAACTGACAAACAGAATTACATAAAATAGAANGATTCTGCATAGTTAAGGAAGCAACTAANTAAAGAGATAGCCTAAAGAATAGGAGGGAATCCTTGCTTTAGCTACATGTCTGACAAAAGATTAATATATATTATATATAAAGAACCCAGAAAGCTAAATATCAAAAATTACAAAACTCAAATCCAACCAATGGATGGGGTAATGNAATCAACACACAGCTCTCAAAACATGAACACAAACGGACAATAAACATGTTTGAAGTGTTTATTATCATATTGACAAACCAGGAAAAAAATTTTTTTATAATTTAGGTCCCATATCCCCACAGTCAAAATAACAATCATTAAGAAAACAAATAATAGAAAGGATTTACTCCACACTGGCTGTCTTAGTCAGGGGTTTCTGTTCCTGCACAAACACCACGACCAAGAAGCAAGGTGGGGAGGAAAGGGTTTATTCAGCTTACACTTCCACATTGCTGTTCATCNCNAAAGGAAGTCAGGACTGGAATTCAAGCAGGTCAGAAAGCAGGAGCTGATGCAGAGGCCATGTTCCTTACTGGTTTGCTTCCCCTGGCTTGCTCAGCTTGCTTTCTTATAGAACTCAGGACTACTGGCCCAGGGATGACACTGCCCTCAGTGGGCGCTCCCCNCTTGATCACAAATTGAGAAAATGCTTTACAGCTGGATCTCATGGAGCCATTTCCTCAAGGGAGGCTCCTTTCTCTGTGATAACTCCAGCTTGTGTCAAGTTGGCACACAGAACCAGCCAGCACACTGGCTATTGGAATTACCCCAGCATCTGTGGAATCTGTGTGAAGGTGTTTATGATCAAGCACTACCACTCCTGGGAATATACCTTAGAAGAATCTGAGTGAGCATACTACAGGAATATCTGACCATCCATGTGTATTTCTTAAGGCACTATGTATAACAGTAATGATAATGGAATCAGTCTAGGTATCTATCAATAAATTAGTTGATTTTTAAAATGTGATGTGGTTGTTGGAGTAAGAATGGACTTCATAGGTTCATATGTTTGAATGCTTGATCATTAGGGAGTGGTGTGACTTGAGAGTGATTAGGGGGTGTGACCTTGTTAGGAGTAGGTGTGGCCTTGTTGGAGTAGGTGTGGCCTTGTTGAAGCAAGTACGTCATTGGGGATGGGGTTTTGAGATTTCGGAAGCCCAAGCCAAACCCAGTCTCTCTCTGCCTGCTGCCTGCCAATCTTGATGCAGAACTCTCACTCAGCTCCTTATCCAGCATCATGTCTGCATGTGTGTCACCATGTTGATAATTCATTAAACCTCTGAAATGGTAAGCAAGTCCCAATTAAATGGTTTTCTTCATAAGGGTTGCCATGATCATGGTGTATCTTCACGGCAATAGAACACTGACTAAGATATATGGTAAATGTATACAATAGACTTTTTCTCTAGTCGTAAAGAGGAGTGGGAATGTCATTTGCAAGGAAATGAATTCATCTGAAGATCATCATATTAATCAAAGGAAGGCAGACCCAGGAAGACAAGTAAACGTTTTGTCTCATATGTAGATTCCAAGTCTTATATAGATACCTGAATGCAAAAGTAAGACTATCTCTGGGAGGGATTCGGGGGAACAGCAAGGGAGAGTAGCCTGCCAGCATACAGAATACACATGGACAAAATTGTCTTTTTAAAACCCATGATATATACGATGAATATATGTGAAGAAAGAAAAATTGTAAATATTTTCTATATAAGGTCAAAATAGTAAGTGTCGGTGAGGACATGATGTACCACCAATGAATCTTGAAAGCTTTACTCTAAGTGAAATACGCTAGACACAGAAGGACAACTAGTGTATGGCTGCACATAGCCGAAGTTAATACGCACGAGTAAACCATGAAAAGCAGACATTTTAGATCATATATTTAACTACGATTCAAAAAACAAAAACAAAAACAAAAAACCTGTTACAGAGCTGTACAGGGGCAAGAAGGCAAACAAGATGACCTGAGAGATCCAAGTGTGTTCTGGGAACATGTGAATACATGTGAATAACGGATGGTCCACCGGGCTAACATCTAATTGGGAGCTGGTCCTGAGCCTTGCTAGACAGTAGGGCAACTAGAGCGCATGCTGTAGGCTTTTCTCTGTGCACCCTCCGACTTTCACATGGAAATCCGATTCAAGTGGGGGAGTAACTGCAGATACAGAGCTCACTGAAAAGCTCTTAGGGGAATACAATCCGACACAGCAAGTCCCTGACAGGACCCAGGTGGGCTGCGAGAGAGAGGCAGAGACTACATCCGCATGCTTTAGGGCAGCAAAGAAAAGGGTAAAGAAAGAAAAATGGCTCCAAGATTCTGATCCACTGTTTCTTCCCTATTTGAATAGCTCTGAGGCTCAGAGCAGAGCACCTGTCAAATACCAAACTGAGACCCCCCAATCCACATCTTCTTACTCCTGAGCCTTTTACGTGCCGCCCTTGAGTCATGTGACTTAGGTTTCCTTTTGCTGGAAACCTCACTATACAATCTGATCAGTTTGGGGCTGGGGAGGTTCACTGGGATAGCTTCATTTCTTCTATTTGTCACTCCTTCAAGCATTGCATGGGACAGTCTGTCTGGTGCAAGGGATTAGTCCCTGCTCCACAGAGTTCCCCAAGTCACGTCCTTTCCCTGGTACCCATTATGGCTCTGCCTGCAGATCACCTGTTTCTGTGATCGGAGGTGAGCTTAGCCGGGTCAAGGCTAAGCTTGTAGCTAGTTGTAAATTAATTGCCACGGTTTCGTCATTACTAATCTTGTCTGGTTTCACGATTAGAGGCCAATGACATATTAATTAGTCACTGTAATTAGCAAGTGTCAGTGAAGATCTGGGGCTCCACGGCTCAGACACATTTGATAGTGGGGGCCATTCAAAGCCACCCTGCCTCCTGTCACATCTGTCTTTATACAGCCCATTATCCAACCCTGAATACGTTGCATGCGTGGTACTGGTTCCCCCTCCCCTGCTGGGTAAACAAAACTTTTCTTATTAATAATATGCAAATAGAACAATTAAACGATCAGATGGGTGACCTGGCACAGAAAATAACACGAGGGTAAGAGCTTTCAGGGAAGCCAGAGAAGCTTGAGAACAGAATCCAAATTTCAACTATGCCATGGCTGGTATGTGACCTTAGGCAAGTCATCTCACCTGTCCCATTAGAACTAAGCCTCTGTACCTGCCAGATCTGAAACAAGAGATGGAATTTTGTTGTAGTGCTGGCTGTCCATTGACCTCTAGGCCACCATCACATAGACCTGACAGTGAACTCATGAGGTTACCCAGTAGAGCTCCAACGAAGATCAGGCTTACATTGATTACGAAGGCTATTAAGTACTCAAGTACATATATATTTCTTGCTCTACGATATTTTTTTCTTGTAAATGAATATTGAACGCTGTACAGACTGGTTTGGTGGCAACTTGACACAAGTTATAGTCATCAGAGAGGAAGGACCCTCTGTTGAGGAAATGCCTCCATGAGATGCAGCCGTAAAACATTTTCTCAATTAATGATTAGTGGGGGGAGAGCCCTGTCCCTTGTGGGTGGTGCCATCCCTGGCCTAGTGGTCCTGGGTTCTATAAGAAAACAGGATGGACAAGCCAGGGGAAATAAGTCAGTAAGCAGAACCACTCCATGGCCTCTGCATCAGCTCCTGCTTCCAGGTTCCTGTCCTGTCTGAGTTCCTGTCCTGGTAGCAATAGGGAAGTGTTAGCCAAATAAACCATTTTCTCCCCAACTTGCATTTTTGCCATAGTGTTTCTTTTCAGCAACAGAAACCCTAACTTAGACAAACACTAAAAGCAAAATTGCCCAAGAATGTGTCTTGTTTCATATTCTTAGGGAATAAATCATCAATTTATTACATTTGGATCTTTCTTGATAGGGGGTCCCCAGAGGAATACAGGTAAACTGTGGGCCTGGTGGTGCCATCAATGGCCCTCCTCCTCACAAATCCCTCTTCTGCAGTGAGGTCATCCTCAGTCCACTGGCCATTAACTTTCCTGTCCTACCAGGTCAAGCATAGCAAGAGAACCTAAAAAAAAATCCAAACAACCTAGCAGTCTTTGTTTTATTTGTTTTGTTTTTTGTTTGTTCATTCATTCGATTGTTTGTTTGAGAGAGAGTTTCTCTGTGTAGTCCTGGCTGTCCTGGAACTCTGTAAACTAGGCTGGCCTCAAACTCACTGTGATCCACCTGCCTCTGCTTCCCAAGTGCTGATATCAAACATGTGTGCCACCACCACACAGGTAGCTGAACCTACCAGTCTTAAACTGACTGTATAAGAATAGTTTCCTCTGGATCATGTGTGCCCAAACTCTTGCCACATTCTAATGACACAAGCAGACACAGGATACTTCCAATGATGGCCAAAAGAAGAAGGACGCTTTCTTTGTTCCTTTTGGGAGGTCTTCTTGACCCTAATTTTTCATATTATGTGTGTGGCATGTCTACATTTCTACGTGTGTGTGTGTATGTGTGTGTGTGTGTGTGTGTGTGTGTGTGTGTGCTCACGAAGGTCTATATGGAAACCCAATGTTGATGTTCATATCACCAATTGTTTGTAACCTTACTCCCTAAGGCAAGGCCTCTCAGTGGAGACAAGGGATTATTGACACAGGTTGTCTGGCTAACCTGCTTGCTCTGGGGACCATCTGTCTCTACCTTTCGTGCTTTGGAATTGAAGGCTGACTTCCATATCCTCCTGGTATTTATGGGAGTTCTTGGATCTCTCCTTCACAGGCAGTAAGCGTGTATCCACTGAGCCAGCTACCCACTTCCCTCTTGACTTAACATGGTTGTGATGGTTTGAATGAGAATGACCCTCATAGGCTTATCTACATGAATGCTTGGTCTCTAACTGGTGGAACTGCTTGGGAATAACTAGGAGGTGTGGCCTTGTTGGGAGAGGTATGTCTCACCCATTCTCATATTACAGTAGGTGATGACTTCTTCATCAGGATAAATCCTGTTCCATTAGAGAGCCTTCCAGTAACTTTTGTATGACTGTGCCCAATACTAGCATTTAAAACAACTTAAGAGAGAAATGATATATTTGGACTCACGGTTTCATAAACTTTTTGTCCCCCATACTGTTGAACATCATGACAATGGCAGAGATGTGCAGAGGATAGAGGTTCAAGTCATAGTAGACTAAGGAGAAGAGGGTGGCCATAACCATGAGCTGACCAATAACCTTCAAAGGCACTCTCCTAACATACCTACTTCTGCCAACCAAACTCAATGCCCCAATGGCTCCCCAGCCACATGGAATAGCACCATTGCCTGAGGAACAACTATCCAAGCAGGAGTCTGTGGGAGACAGCCAGATTCAAACCCTAGCAAGAGCTTTCCAATCAACGCATCAGGTGGTGGTGTGAAGAGGCATCCATGATGGTTGTTCATGTCTTACAGCCACAGCTATCACTGAACCCTCCATTAATGTCTGACCATAGTTGCTAGACAATCAGACCTTTCATTTTCATCTCTTATAGAGAGAACCTAGACAATTGAGACAGTTGAGTGTTTTGACCTATTGTGGTTAGATTCTTGTAGCATAGTCAAATAGCAAGTATGTTGGTAGCATGTAGTAAATAGCAGTGGTGAGCAGTTCACATGTCAGTCAGATTCATGTATTACCTTTGTCCAATCAAACCCTTTTCTAGTTAGATCCTCCCAGTCAGGCCTACTGGGACTTAGTCTTTAGGTTCAATCTCCAACTTCAGGCTAATATAGCCAGTTGTGTTCTAAGACGCCAGTTTATGGCATTCTGTTCAGCCTTGAAGTCTTCCATTGCATCCTTTTTCTGTGATCAGAAACAAATTCACATCTTTACTGCAGTCTCTTGTAGCTCTACCAGCTTATCCGATCGTTCCCGCCAGCAATGTAATAAGATTCTCTTTGTCTCACATGGCATCCCTCTCTTGAATCCTCATGTCAGATCCTAAGATTGCTGTCCCGGCTTGCTTTTTTTTTTTTTTTGGTCTGGTTTATCTTTTCTCATCAATCCTTCGATTTGCATTCCCCCTGTTTCATTTATGTTTGTCCCCTGGAGACAATAAGTCGTTGATCTTTTTAAATCCAATATGAGAATTTGTCTTTTGAAAACAGGCAAAATCCATAATGTAAAACTTAGCATTGTAACCGTTTCTCCGTGTGCAGTTCAGCGGCGTTGTGCAGATTCACATTGAGCATGACCATCACAGCCATCCATCCACAGGACGCTTTCCGTCCTACAGAACAGAAACACAACACTCTGGGAGCAGCCGCAATCCATTCACCTTCCGTCTCTATAAATTAAACTTCCTGAGGTGCTCAGAAAAAAAAAGGGGGGAATCACTCACTTTCTGTCTTTCTGTGGCTGGCTTGTTTCATTTATCATAATATCCACAAGGTTTCCGCATGTCATAAGCTTGTGCCAGAATTTACTTCCATAGAAGGGAAGAGTTAATTGACCATTGTGCGTATACCCACAGTTTGTTTATCGGATCACTCATCAGTGAACATATGAGTTGCTCTAGTTTTGACAATGGTAATTAACAGTACCCTAAAGATGAGTATGCAAATATCTTTCAACGCCCTGCTTCTGCTTCTCTAGGTTATATACCCTGAGGAGATGTCACTATTCCAAGTTTTAATCTTGTGGAAAGTTGCCATACTTGTCCACAAAGGCTACATGATTTTATATCCACCAATAGTGGACACAGTTACCAGATTCGCCCACATTCTTATAAGCATTGTCACCTATGTCAAGTTCTTTATCCCTGGGTCTTCTATAAAATTATACCATTTTTAGTTCTGGTTTTCATCTTTCTTAGAATTAGAGGAGGAATTTCTCAGTGTATTTCCCTTCTAATTCTGTTAATTACCTTTATATATTATATTTTCTACTTCAATACATTTTGTACATACTTTTCCTTGGTTTTATGCTACTTTTCGCTAGTATTTTCCTTTATTTTAGACATTTTTTATTTTGCTTATTTAAGCCTTTTTCTCATGTATTCTAGGAATTTCACTTCAATTGGTATGTAATATTCAGTTTCTACCTTTCTTCTTTTATCGGTTATGTCTCTGGTACTTCAGTGTTTTAACCTGTAAGCTTTTTCTATGGGGATTGATGCTTTCCACTATGTTTATGATGTGCCCATACCAAAGGCCAGCCATTCCTCATGCTCTAGTCAACCCACAGTTCCATCTTTGTTTTACTTTGTACAAACTGGACATCACCCTGTGGGAGTCTGGTACTCTAGTTTTCCACTTACTGTAGTGGGACAAGAGACCAATGTTTCAGGCACATACAAGACATGCAATAGCAAACTTCAAATGATGATGTCCCATTATCTCCTCCTTATCTCCATCGTAGAGAATTCTTCTGCAACAGACACACACACACACACACACACACACACACACACACACACACACACACACATAAACACACATGTGAACATATACATATACATGCATGTGTGCTGATACACATGTACATATGCACAACACAAATACACATGTGTACATATATGTACACATATGTGTACACATTAAACACATACACATATGTACATATGCATATACATTCATGCATATACTCACACATATACATATATACATGTGCATACACATATATACACATACACACATACATGTGCATACACGCTCACACACATGTACATAAAGTGCACTCACGTGCACACACACACACACACACACACACACACACCAGTTGACCACCACCTCACAAGTCCTCCCTAGTTCTTATATGACAAATTTACCAATACTATGTTGTTACCTTCCATACTGTTAGGTATTTCTTGAGTCAAATGTCTTTTGGGGGCCAAAGGCTACTTGACATTAGTTGGAAAGTAATCACATTATTGAACACTCTATGTCTCTGAATAGAAATCCTTAGAGGTTGTCCACAACAACTTGTTACTCTTGTACAACTTGTATGCTAATTGCATTCATGACAAAACACAAACCATGTTCCCTGTGTGTTCATATGTCTCAAGGTTCCAACCACCAATATATCTCCACTTTTCCAGTCACCTACTGTGTTTAAAGATAATCTCACTTGGTCCTCACATCAACCAGGTGAGAAAAGCAAAACAGGCAACATGGTCCACCTTTTGCCTCAATGAGAAATAAAGGCCCAAGAATTAAAGGAGCTATACAAGGACGATGCAAGCGCGGCAGGTTTATTTGTAATTTCCCTATTGCAACTTATAGAAGAAAAGGTTTGCTTGGGCGCATAGTCCTGGAAGGTTAAGAGTCCTTCACCATCATGGCAGAGGAATGACAGCAGGCAGGGACGATGACTGGAGCAAGCAGAAAGCAGAAAGACGAACTAAGAATGGTATGGATCTTTAAGCTCTCAAAGTCTGCTTCTAGTGACATACCTCCAATAAAGCCACCTCTCCTAAAGCCCCCCAAACAATGCTATCAACATGGGACCAAATATCCAAATACATGATGCCCGTGTGGGCCGTTCTCACTCAAACCACTGCAGCGGGTTTGCCCTCTATGTATGGTGGCTTTCAACCTCTTGGGACAGTATTCGAAGAGTCAGGTTTCTAGCTTGGGAAGTCAATTTATTTGTGTTAGCCATGTTGGGAAGGAGACTCAGGAGTGTTCATCATATGGCCCCAATGAAGCTAGGAAACATTTGATACCATAACATAACCTTGCATCTCTTACCATACTTCGGCTGTAGTTTCTGGTGATGGGCATTGTGTTCAACGGTATGGCTAGTTTCCCATGCTCCACTGGGTAATTTTACACCAGTGCTTATGTGGACAGCCTGGTTAAACTTAGTGGGTCATATGACAAAAGCAAAACAAAAAAACAATTACATACAAACAGGATGTTACTTGCTGGGAGAGGATTGGTTGGAGTGGGGAAGGTAAAAGAAGGTGAGATGGGAATATATTATATACATGTAAGAAATTGTCAAGGAATAAATCAAACAATAACCCTGGGTCTCACAAATGCCCCACTATGATCATCTTGTTTTACTATTTCTCCTTTTAGCAGGGGACCAATGATGAATATCGGGGGAGTGAAATGATGGAGAAGGAGGCCTGTGTAGGGCTGCTGACAACTCTTAGGCACCACAGTTCCATTATACCAACTGCTGCAGCCTTGGATCAATCTTGACTCTTCTCTTTCTTCCACACTTCAGTCCAATCCATCAGCAAATTCTACCAGTTCTGCCTACAGTAAATGTCCAGCGTCTGACTCACCACTGCCACCCCAAGTACCTCCCTGGCTTTTGCAAGACTTGCTTTTTTGTACTGCCACCGAACATCGACATAACAACAAGAAAGAACGTTTTAAACAACAATCATATCCTGGCACTGTTCAGCTAAAAGCCCTCATGTTATTGAGTAAAAGGAGCCAGATCTCTAAATAGAGTCCCAGAGGCCTTACATGTCCTTACTACCTGTCACTTAGATCTCTTCTCTGTGGACCACTGTCTCAGTTACTGTGCTGTTGCTGTGAAGAGACACCGGGATCAAAGCAACTTATAAAAGCAAGCATTTAATTGGGGCCTTCCTCAGCTCATTTTGTGTTGGTCAGCTATTTCTGGGAAAGGGGCCTGCCCTGAAATGTGATTTAAAAACCCAGTAAGACACCATTGGAGAAACTGATTTTCCCTTTCCTAGTGGGCATCAATTGCAAATAGCATCTTGGTTAAAGATGTGACCCCGGGCTCACTTCCCCCTTTCTGGCTTGAACATGTGCTGTCACAGTCTCTGTGAGTCAATAGGTGTAGCAGTCCTGTTGTGTCAGCAAGATGCTGTTCCCTTGGTATCATCCATCCCCTGCGGCTCTTACACTCTTTCTGCCTCCTCTTCTGCATAGACTCCTGAGTCTTGAGGGAAGGAGTTTGATGGAGACATCCCATTTAGACCCGAGTGCTCCAGTCTCTCACCCTTGGTACATCGCCCAGTAGTGGCTCTCTGGGTTAATTCTAATCTACTCCCAGGAGCTTCTCTGACTTGGGTTTATTTAAGCCTCCCACGGGAGAATCTCAAGTCCTGCACACTTGTTAACAGAGATCTTCCCAGAGGCACTGACCCACGCACAGGCACAGCAGAATGCCATTGGAAGCGAGGTAGTCCCAACTGATGCTTCTTGTTTTCCTTTCTGGACTAGGATGCAAAGCCAAGAAGGCAATGTTATCAACTGCTGTTTGTTTGTATACGTGTTTCTTTGTGTGTACATATGTGTGTCGGTTTCATGTGTGTATAATGTATGTACATGTGTGGGTTTACACACATGGTGAGTCCAAAGGAAAGCATGGGTGACTCCTCTATCACTTGCTGTCTTGTTCCTTGGAGACAGGGTGTCTTCTTAGCATCTGTGTGTTTTACAGCTACAGTGGCATCCAGCAAACCTCAGGGATCTTCTTGATGCCACTGGGCTCCCTGCTGGAGTTATAAGCACACATGGGCTCATACTCAGCTTGATGCCACTGGGCTCACTGCTGGAGTTATGAGCACACACGGGCTCATACTCAGCTTGATGCCACTGGGCTCACTGCTGGAGTTATGAGCACACATGGGCTCATACTCAGCTTGATGCCACTGGACTCACTGCTAGAGATATGAGCACACATGGGCTCATACTCAGCTTCTGGGTTGGTGCTGGGATCCGAAGCTCCAACCCTCATGCTTGAGCAGAAAGAGTTCCTAACCACTGATTCATCTCTCCAGTCCCTGTTTCAGCTTTTATTTATTTATTTATTTATTTATTTATTTATTTATTTATTTATTTATTTATTTTGGATAGTGCATTTCTCCACAGCTTTTATTTATTTATTTATTTATTTATTTTGGATAGTGCATTCCTCCACAGACCCAGGTTAACCTTGAACTCATGGCGTGCTCCTCCTGCTTCAGCCTCCCAAGCACGGAGACTAAGGGCATGTACCCTGCGTGTGCCCAGCTCAGAGGGTTGGTTATTTTTATTCATTGCCGTATGTTAGTGTCTAGAAAATTTCCCCATCACACCCTGGTCGATCAATAAATAGTGTTAATTAATGGATGACCGAGCAAATGCAATTCTGAGAGGCAGTTATCTGGAAATAGTTTATTTAAGCCCCCGGAGCACATCGCCTGCCACTCTAAAGCAGGCTGCAGCTTTCTTTGCATTCACATAGCATGGAAAAAGAAAGAGTTCTATTATCAAGCGCGGGAGGTGATTTCAATTTTAATTTAAAAAATGAATTTTGGACATTTACAAGGCACAGTGGTGATTTTTTTTTTTTTTTGAGTTTTCCACACACCTTTGCCTCACATGGGAGAATCTCAAGTCCTGGGCTTCTGCACACTTGTTAACAGAAATCTTCCCAGAGGCCCTTGGTCTTGCGAAGATCATATGCCCCAGTACAGGGGAATGCCAGGGCCAGGAGGCAGGAGTGTGTGGGTTGGAGAGCGGGGTGGGGAGAGGGTATAGGAGACTTTCAGGATAACGTTTGAAACATAAATGAAGAAAATATCTAATAAAAAAATTTAAAAAACAGAGATCCCCCCATCCTCACTCCTGTTTCCTTAAAATGTTCTTGTTTTTATTCTGATTTCTTCTCTCCCCCACATCATCATCCCAGCAATTGATCTCCTTCAGCATGCATAGCTCAAACAGAAATCCTACAGCATCTTTAGACCCTACAAGATTTCCAACACAGATTGCAGCCTGTAAGCCACAGTTCACAGTGCAGTATCCTTTTAGATTCCTTTATAAACAGATCCCAGGGAAAGATCAGCCATTAGCCAGCTCATCCAGAAACAGAGCCAGAAGCTCATAGTGACCCTCAGAAAGAGCTAGGAAGAAATCAATAGCAGGGTCTCAGGGAGCCAAGTATGTGCTACAAGGAGAACAGAGTGGGGTGGACGGATGCAAGACAGCATCAGAAGCAGACCTTTCTCCCAACAGTCCCATGGGCTATGCTTTCTGGGATAGCTGGAGGCAAATTCAAGGCCATCTAACCCAGCAATAGTTTCAGAGCGGTGGGTGTGCACCACTCTACACTGGGGAGACTCTTCAAGACTTCCCTGGCTGTGAGTTCCATATACTTTCATGGTAGCTGTGATGGTTTGTATATGCTTGGCCCAGGGAGTGGCACTATTAGGAGGTGTGGCCTTGTTGGAGTAGGTGTGTCACTGGGCATGTGGGTTTAAGACCCTGGTCCTAGCTGCCTGGAAGCCAGTCTTCTGTTTACCTTCAGAACAAGATGTTGAACTCAGCTCCTCCTGCATCATGCCTGCCTGGACGCTGCCATGCTGCTGCCTTGACGATAATGGACTGAATCTCTGAACCTGTAAGAACATCGGTGTTTTTAAAATTAAGTTATTCTAAAACAGGTACTGTGGCATGTGCCCATCATCTGAGACAGGAAGTTTATAAGTTCAAGGCTAGTCAGGACTACTCGGCAACTTCAAAAGCAGCTGGGTAATGTAGGCAGACCCCGCTTCAAAATGTAAGATTGTTGGTCAGTGACTGAGTGCTTACCAAGCATACCTAAGCTTTTAAGTCCAATCTCGGTACCCAGTACCAAGCGCCCCTCCCCCCCCCTCTCTCCACCTTGTACAGTTATCAGGAAGCCATCTTTGGCTAAGGTGTATTTTCCCATTAACAAAGAGATTTTCTTTCAGATAAGTTAAGTATCTGGATGGAAATATCTGGGGGAGAGGAATTGAAGAGTATGCACGTATATACATACATACATACATATATATATATATATATATATATATATATATATATATGTGTGTGTGTGTGTGTGTGTGTGTGTATGTGTGTGTGTGTGTGTGTGTATAGGTATAGGTATATGAAGAGTATTGAGACATATTTTTTCTTTCTATTTTTTTTTTAAGTGGGAAACCAAGAAGGCCAATCAAGCAAAGTATGTGCCAATTATCCATCCTATGACAGAACACTTCACAAACCACCAGTTTTCATGTGCGTCATCTCATTAGATAGGGAGATGTGATCATACCATTGGGCACACAACCATATCATGCTCAGAAAGAAACTCATTTGGCCACTTCCACCCAACTAAAATCTGAGCTCGAGTCCACATCTCGAGATGCTAAATCCGTTGGTCCTTCCGCCATGCTTCTCTGTGCTGCCCTCTAGGCTGACTCCAAGACCATGTACTTTCTGCTTAGATATATTATGAAATGATCTGTAACAATGCAGTCTAGATGGGGCAGGAGCTGAAAGCCTGAGGGATTTAAATGCAAATTGCACGCCAGTGTCAATCTTGCTTGCCAGAGCGAATTCTCACCAGACAGGGCTGGTGACAGGACCTGATCCCTCCTTCCCTTTGTCGTCAGTCTCTGCATATTGCAGAGAAGGCCTTGACAGCAAAAAACGAGATGGGGCTTGGGCTCCAGTCTGCACCTTTGCAAAAGCCCTAGAAGAACAATGCAGGGGGTTGCGGAGGGTGTGCTTGCTGTACACACAGGCTGGCCTTTGGCAAACCCTACCCAGTCTGCAGTTGAGGTCTGATCTCAGGCGAGCTGTGTGGCTCCTCTGAACTTTGCTCAACTAGAATGTTGAGGATTACTGTGAATGGGTATTATTTTACTTACCTTAAAAGCTAATTGCAAAGCTGGGTACTTAGTCTAGCGGCCGAGCACTTGATGCCTGGAACCTATGAGGCCTAGTTTCCCTTCCTGTTACTAGAAAGGAACCAGGAGTGTGGGTGGTGCTGGCGGTGGTACAATGCCTAAGCATGTGTTGGATCTGAAGGATCAAGCACTTGTTCTAGAACCCTAGTGATCTCGATATTTTATGACCTCAATAAAAATTAAGGCTGTCTGAGTCTAACACATCACAGCACCTGGTGACCTGGGATCAAGGGTCAGGACTCAGCTTTATCATCTAGACACAACAAGCTTCCATTTTCTCATCTCTAGGAGAGGCGTGATGGTCTCATCTTCCCTGGAGATGGTGTGAGGGAGTATGATGGGTGGGATGGGATGGGGGATGGGGGATGGGGGATGGGGGATGGGGGTGGAGGATGGGGGATGGGGGATGGGGGGTGGGGGCTGGGGGATGGGGGTGGAGGATGGGGGGTGGGATGGGGGTGGGGGGTGGGGGATGGGGGATGGGGGGTGGGGGCTGGGGGATGGGGGTGGAGGATGGGGGGTGGGATGGGGGTGGGGGGTGGAGGATGGGGGATAGGGGAACGGGGGTTGTAGGAGGGACCTGCTGCTCTTATGAGACTGGGTTTCTTTGCAGTTCCCACAGCAAGCTTATTCAAGGCTGGCCTCTCTTTGGTTAGCTCCTCCGTCCCTGAGACCCTAGTGGAGGATGCTTGGAACTGCCCCTGGGCCCATGGCAAGGGAGCTCTCATTCAACATCAGGAGTAGGAGGAGACGTCAGCCCTGTCTAAGGAGCTGCTAACCAGAGAGGGCTTATTAGTCCATGGCCAGGACCCAAGGAGAGCAGCGTAGGCTCTTCCGGGCACTTGTCCATTGTATGGTGAGAGACAGGCAACTGTGCAGACAGGAAAGCCCGAGTTCCAGTTTGGTTCGATAGACATAGAACCCTAATGAGCTGTCCACAGGACTACAGCGGTAAGAATCGATATCCCAATGAACAGGCTGGAAGGCAAAGGCCAGCAGGACAATCCCTGGCTGCCCATGTCACACGTCTTCCAGGACTGTGGAAGAAGCGAGGCAGGCCCTACAAGTGCAGACAGCCTTGAACTAAGTCATCCTCCTGTAGGCCCAGTCTGTTTCCCTACAGTAAATTTCTGAATGGACCCCTGTTGGCTCAGACCCCTTTACACACTCCATTCAGTGGGAAGGGCGACTGTGGCTGGGTCCTTCCAAAGTAAAGCAAGAACGGTGATGTTCTTCTCATCTGAAAGCTACCACTGAAGCCTCCTGCCTTCCCACCCCGGTAAGGAGGTAGTTAGGTTCCCAGTCCCACACAGTGCACTCAGACCCTACCTGGCTGTGCAGCCCACACCAGCACAGGAGTGAGCAGGGACAGTGGCCCTCACCTGGAGAGGCGGAGCTTGTTGCAAGTACCCAATGTCAGTAGATATAACTTTCTTAGTGCACTTCAGAGGCAGGGCCACGTGCTGACACCACAGCGGGGCTGCATGGTGAAAACACACTTATATTACAACACTTGCATAGTCAAGCAAGTGTTGGGAGGGGCTGAAATCTTCCAGAGGTCTCTGCCCCACGCCAGATCCAGTTTGTTTGTTTGTTTGTTTGTTTGTTTTTTTAAATAGGAACTAACTCCGTGATACAATTAAAATGGCTTTGGTAGGATGAATGGATTTCAGAACAGTCTATAGTCAAAGTAGGTGTCCCTGTCACAGGCAAAGAGCTACCCCAGCTGGGCCTCCCCTGCTTCTCTCCTCCATGTTGGCCCCCTGAGGCTGTTGTTGTACCACATGGGGAGGGTGACAGAGTCACCTTCACAGGACTTCAGGGGCACATCCATTTTCCTCTCCTGCCCTGCATCTACTGAACAGCATCCTGGTCATGATGTGCAGTACAGCTCCCAACCAGTTTCCCCACTGCCCATGGGGGCATCCGACTGGATCTCAATATGCACACGACACGTGCCTACACGTCTGTCCCTTTGTAGTAGAGGGGGACTGTCATATAGCCGCAGCTAAGAGCATAAGCCAGTGAGCCTTTCTTGTGTGTCTTCCTTGTCTTCAGCCAGAGTCGGCATAATGTCAAGTCTAATGGGGAAAAAAGTTCAGAGGAAGTGGGGACAAAGCAATTTTTTTTTCTTGCTGGAAGTTTAAAATTGCCCCAGCTTCTGAAAGCCACTGTGGTTGTGGGTGCCCTGTCTGTCGTCCATCCTTACACCCCCACCTGCTTACTCCCTCATCATGATCATAGAGTCACATGGTTACTGTTACTACAGTTTAATGATACAGGAAGAAGAACAGTCTCGAGGTCATCATGACCTTCCAGCGTCCCTGCCCATCCAGAAACGATGTCTGCTTCCGCTGCTGAGTGCCAGTTCGTCTGCCCCGTGTTTGTTGAAATCATGGCGTGAGGCATGTCCCCCGCCCCCACCTCTGCTAACTCCGTTCTCCTCCGGAGAAAACATCCCTTTATGTCTTTGTTTGGTTTACCATCTTCATTCTGCACAGAAGTGTGTTCCCAGTCTCCCTCCATGTGCCTCAATGTACTCAAGGACAGAGAAGCCAGCCAACCGTCAACATGGTAAAGCCATTTCAGAGACTCCAGAAACATCACCTCTGAAGGCCCAAAGGCCTGAAAATTATTGTCTTCATCTATCCAATGACAAATCACTTGTGACTCCACGAAGAAGACTCATTGGTTTGTCCAGGGCTCTGCTTGATTGAGAAGTACCCACAGTAGAGCGTGCCTCCAGGCATCCAGAGCTTCAGAGAGAGGCAGCATGGGAGATCTGTACTTAAGTGTCGGCATTGGTTCCAGTGACGTAAGCAAGTTGGGGAAGAGGCTTTGTGGAGGCTGGTGTTCAGGCAGGAAGAACTCATCTTGGGGTATCATTGTCTCAATGGAGTTGGGTGGGCTCTGAAAACAGAGATATCTGTGGGCCCCTGAGTGGCCTGTCCTGGAGGTGGCTCTAAAGGTGACTTGAAAGAGGTGGCTTGAGGGAGTAAGGGAGGGGAAGGGGAAGGGCCAGGGAGTCTGACAGTGACAATAAGATCACCAGAAGACAGTCTTCTGCTCAGCTGCAGGTCTAGAGGCTGCACCTCGGTGTAACTGGCGTCAGACAAACTTCTAGTGCCATCTGCCTCGGAGGAGGCCTGATGAAGCTTGCAGCTGCCCTAGGCATTAGCTGACTATGCTCTGAGCCACATTCCCCTGCCTCTTTTGCTTGGTTTCTGTATGGAATAATCTGTGATTAATTGATTTTCTGTCACTCTTTTAGTACAGAAAATTAATTTCAGAGCAACCTTGTTTTTGCAGGGTATGAATCCTCCACACGTGGAGTAATTTGGTTCCTCCATTATTCATGAGAGGAAATAGTGACAGAGTGTGCAACAGAGACTGCCCCAAGGCCACAAAGTGATAGTCTGTGTTACTGATACAACTGTATTCCACCAGAGCCTCTAAATAATTCACATCGACAACTCAATTTGGGCCTGCACGAAGCTCACGATGTGGGCCTGGGGCTGTAAGATTTGGGAGATTCTCAATGACAGAAAAACAGGCAGGGAGTCCAGAAGCCACAGGGCTTACAGGATGACATCTCCTTGTATCTGATGCTGTAGCCTGTGTGTCTGGGAAACCTGCTGATGAAGGTCACACTTAATTAGGAGAGAGCCAGAAACACAGTGTAGGACCATAGGGGGACTGAGAACATAGCCACAACAAGGCCAAAGCTGGCTCCAAAGAGTCAAGACTCAGGGGCAACTCTGCTCCAGTGGATTTCCTTTCCCAGCCCTTGATGGTTCTGTTCACCTTGCTTTGCTTGTTTTACACTTAGCAGTCAGTCACATTCATCTAGTACGTTTATGGGATACTGATCTCAGGGCAAAGGATATGGCTCAGGATGCAGGGGCTTGCCGCTCATGAAGGACAACCTGAGTTCTATTCCAGAATTTACGTGAAGGAGGAAGGAGAGATGCAAGTCCACAAGAATACCTCAGGGTGCACAATGCATGCAAACACACACACACACACACACACACACACACACACACACACACACACACACTAGTTCTACCAACATCTCAATAAGCTTGAAAGAGTACCCTGAGCCTGAGCCATCACAGTCCTACAGGCACCTTGATTTAGCCTAGAGAGAACCTGGTGGAGGAACCAGATAACCCAGGCCTGGACTCCTGTCCCAGGAACTGAGATTATAAATGAGCACGATTTTAAGCCATGGTAACTTGTTAGGCAGCAATAGAAAACCAATATATTATTCCACCACACTAATTAATGGTGGTGCCTGCCCCATTTCCAAAGTTTGCAATGCCACAGCCTACCCACGATGGCATGCCAAGTACCTTGCCTTCACATCATGCTCGATTAAGTGCTCCCCAAAGGACCCTTCAGCAAGCAATGCTTGGGGCGGGAGAGGAAGGAAGGGCTTTGTGGGTGTCTACCATAATCAGGGAGCTGAAGGTCATACAGAGAGCCAGAGCAGAGCAAGGACTCAAGTTCTGGCCTTTGTCTGCCAAGAGGAGAGAGCTTTCCTCTATGCCACATACCCACCCCCATCCTGGCCAAGAAAAAGAGTTGTTTAAAACTAAAGTCCCTGGGGCTTCGTGCTTGCTGAGGACTATTGCTCCCCACAAACAAGAAAGGAGAGCGGAGTGGTTGAAAGGTGGGTGCTAACAAGCTTTTAGCTCCCTCTGTGGCTTGGATGTGGGTATAAAAGGCTTCATTTCCCAGAGAGGAAGCACAGGGAGGTGCTCTGGACTCTTAAGAGGCAGTGGATTCTAAAGAGACATCCAAGATTATTGGGGACTTGACCCAAAGGACCCTGTGGGAACCCAGTTTTCTTCCTTCTCCCACTTTCCTCTGCTCATGACACTCAGGATAAGACCAATTCTTCTACCAACTCAGACGTCTGCTCATCAGAGTCCACACCTGTAAGGCCATGGTTTTGAATCTGAACCGCAACACTACATGCTAAACAAATCCCTCTCATTATAAGCTAAATGGCAGGTATTTCGTTGTAGAAATGTGAGGCTCACTAATATAGAGCCTCTTCTTCATCCTCCTAATTGTGTTTCCCAAATCAATCCTTCAGTTTAATACTGGGAAGGGCAGGGCAGTGAAAAGCCAGACTTATTCTAGGATCCGAAGCCAGGCCTGTTCTAAGATCCAAGTCTCGCTCCATTCCAGGGCTCCCTGCCGAGTCCAGACAGATGAGTGCAACCAGCTTTCCTGCCCTCCCTTGACCCAAGGAGGCTGACATCCAGCCAAACCACTCATCAACAGACTGGCTGTCATTTGTCACTCATGATGTCAGATCAAATCCAAGCCGCAATTAGAAAGGCAGATTGCGACATTGTGCCCTTTATTACTGGTGTTTCTGGGGGACATGAGCAACAAGAAGTCCCCAGAGAGGAGCCGTAAAAGAAAAATGAAAAGAAACAAGAAACACACTTTTCTTCCCCCTCCCCTCGATCTTCACAGCACAGCCATTTTGTAATGGGCACTGTATGAGCAGTCACGCACAAGCCCAGTAACCTCTTTCCAAATGGTAATAAATCCCCCCGGACCCTGACACACTTGTAATTTACAACTTGGCTAAAATGAACATTATTTCAAGCTAAGTGTATTCTCAGAGGTGCCGGAGACTGTGGCAGCGTTCCTGCTGACAGAGGGGTTTCTTTTGAAATGTCATGCCTTCACTTTCATTACTTCCAAATAATTGCCTGGAAAGATCGGCTGCTGGACAGGAGGTCCACTTTACATCATCATCATCATCAAGGGAAACCCCTCTGGGAGCTGGTTCCAGCCTGAGGAGGGCTGAGCTCTCAATATCCACCTTTCTGCTGTGCAGAAATGGTACCTTCATGGCTCCATGGGCAAGCTTTGGATGTGATGGAACATAATCTAGAGATAGAAATATGACCCACCATCACTGCTGCCACTACACAGTATCCTTTTTATCCTTTGCACCATGCCATTGCTCCCAACCCTGTGTGTGGCTCTTGTTGGTCAGTGCTTACTGAAGGACATACGTTTCTGTATCATGGAAACTCCATCTATGGTTAAGAAGATGGAAGAACGGGAAGATGGGTTCATTAGCTGGGTTCAAGAGGAGAGTTTCCCATCCTGGTCTCACAAGCATACTGTAGATTTCAGAAATCATCCATTCAGATCAAATGGATTTTGGAGATCTACCTTTGGTCATGGTGGTATAGAACAAATCACCACAACATGTAATGGCTTACGTATTGTTTTTTGAATTGTTCGTATGGTAGGGTTCAGCAGTGTGGTTGTCCTTTCCAGTGTGACTGTTGGGGCCACATTGGGGCTGTAGTCATCTGGTGCCCAGGGGTAGAAGACAGGAGGGCAGGACTCAGCTGAGTAAGGTAGAATCTTGGACCTTTCCAACAGATAGATGACTTCTCCATATGGTCTTTCCAGGTGGAGTCTTCTACAAGTTAGCTAGACTTCCAACCTGGTGTCTGAGAACTCAAAGAAACACATAGGGATAAAAGCCACTAGGTCTAATATAGGGTCACACTTTGTCACATTCTACTGCCTGTACTGAGCCATGCAGAAAGTTTAGATTCTACACCAGTGTGAAGAGCTATCGTTTATCCAGGCAAGTTTTAAAAACTAACTTGCTATTGGGAAGATGAGAAGAACCGAGCAAGAAGCCATATACCCTCTAGGAAATATCTCCAAATGGCGACCACCAATTCTAATCCTCCCTTGAGAATGAGGACAGACTCTGTGTTCTAAACCATATACCTACCTGTGCACTGTACACCAAGATAGATGCTGCAGCTCTGAGATGAGCAATCTGTTCCAAGCAAGCAGATGTTACGTTCCATGAGCATAGGGTATCACTGTATAAAAGTCTCCCTCTCTCCCTACAGCTTCTACTATAGCAAGTTCAAAACTCCATGGACCTCACCCGGCTCCTGAAGACCTAAAGACTTGAAGGTTTGCCATCAGTTCATCAACCAGACAATATCCTGCTCCTGCCCCCCAGCCCAGATCAGGTCCTAAACATGAGTCTAGACCTTAAATCTGTTATAAACCTTGGATTCTTTAATCAGGAACCCGGCCACAGCCAGAGATTTGAGGGGTCTTTCCTGAGGATTTGGGGTTTAGCACCCCACCTTACAAAACTCTGATTGCACTTGGATTTTTCTCCGAGTTTTGTTCTTTTGAATATTCTAATTTCTTCTTACATTTTTCATTTATTTGTACAATATATTCTGATCATGTCCATCTTTCATTATGCCCCCTCTAACTCCCCAGAGTGCCCTTCAAACCCATCACCCTCCCAATTTCACATCCTCTCTTTTTTTTGTTATTAAGAACTGCCTGAGTTTGATGAGCTGCACTTTGGTTTTGAGCACGGTGATGGTACACATGTGAGCTTGCATGAGTGCTCAGTTTTCCCTTGAGGTTGGTGGGGTTATCTTTCTCGATGAACATTGCACATCCTGTGCCTAAATGGCTACTGTATAAATGTCTATACCAACCTAACCAAACAGTAGAGTCAGGATAGCTAAAGAGTCAGTCTATTCTTCCCATCTGATTTTGGCACTGGGTTTGGGTATTTCATGTGGAAAGTGGTTCTGGACTAAAATGTCTGAGAGCTAGTCATTGTTACAACCATTCCATTTAATTGCCATGGATAATACCAGACTATGGTAGATGAGGGATGTGCTGAGCTGCTGTTTAAACAACTGCTAGGGTTCAAATAGAACTGGTTGAGAAACGTTCCCAAGTTAAAAGCAGAAGGAAATTTACTGAACTGTTTAAACAACTGCTAGGGTTCAAATAGAACTGGGTGAGAAACGTTCCCAAGTTAAAAGCAGAAGGAAATTTACTGAACTGTTATGTCCAGGATGTGTGTGTGTGTGTGTGTGTGTGTGTGTGTGTGTGTGTGTGTGTGTGTATGAGCTTGCATGCTTCTCTTGCTGTCTTATCAGTTGATTAATTGTGTGGCGGGATTAAATGTAAAACTACACAAGACATCGCAGGCAGGGTAATCCATCACTTTATCACTACCACTACAGACAAGGACAGTCCTGAGACTGGAGAGAGGAACAAGGAAGGGAGAGATAAACTTGGTGCCTTGATCTCAGAGGCAGGCTTCTTCCTTTTGGTGCTCATGGGCTTCTGTGTTTGGGTCTCAGAAAGAGCAAGTGGATTCTGCAGCAGAAATCTATGTTTATTCCAAAAGAAGCCAGCAGCTAGCCCAATCGTCTGGGGCTGGGAATCTTAGAATGGAGAGGCCTCATGAAGATGATGACTAGGGAGAAGATTTTTCCCTTGATTTAGAGTTTCCTTCAAAGGTCACTGCATGTACAAGTGCTGCCTAACAACACCTCAGGCAAACATGGGCCACTTTACATGATGGTCCTGCATGACGTCATCTACCACATAATAACCATCTCCATTTGAGTCAGGGCATACTGATGCTAACATGCAAAATCCTTACAGCACCTAAAATGTATGTCTAGGAACATGTCCCAAACATTAACTGCTACACGACTGTCCTTCATTACCAAACTAACCAAGAGGCTCCCTGTGTGGATTCTTGTTTGCTCTTACAGTAGGAGAAGCAGGGCTTCAGGGCTCCCACCATATCCCAGCTGGGGCGTGCTCAGCCTCCCTCAGGAATATCAAGGCCTCAAGCTCGAGCAGGAGAGTCTGCAGTCTATCAGCCGTGAGTGACATCGGTAGAGTACCACGTTCCAGTGCCCCGTGTCCTCTGCATAAATGCAATTTCCCCAAATGTCAGGAGGAAAGCATTACAGATAACACATTGTGTGTGTCTTTGACCCAGTAAGTGCCGAAATCACAGATCTCATTATTCTGACATGATAGAATTTCCTCTCTGTCTTCCTCCCTCTGCAGGCTGGCTGCTGTTGTTCTTGATACTGCAGATCTAATTGGTGAAGGTGCAAAGCCACTGTAGGAAAAAAAAAAAAAAAAAAAACAAAAAACAAAACCAAAAACCAAGCCTCACCTGCTTCCTACTCCAAACAAAATATCAGGTCTCCCTGAGAAGGAAGAAGATGAACTGTAAGACAGCTCATAGCAGCATATTACATTAAAGATATTCTTGGCAGGAGCCTTAAAGAGTGGATGAAGAATAGACAGCATTTGACCTTGAAAGCAATATACCCATGGGAGACTCCACCTCCATCTCAGCACAGGGCAGTCTGCTGTATAGGGAGGGGCAAGAGCCCAGAATAAACAGCAACTGACCTTGGACTGGAAGTCTAATTCTGCTACTTTCTTTCTGTGTGGCCATACTCTGGATGCTGAGGCTCTTCTGTGTTCACCTTGCCCTCTGTTGAAGTACGAATTAACCCCGTGTGTCGGAACGTATATGAAGAAGGAAGACATGGTGACTGGACTTTGACTACCTGGCAGTAACTGGTGCTAAAAACATTCATTACGGTTAAAATGGTTTCCATTTCAGAGATGGAGTCAATAGATCATTCATTCAATTAACAAATGAATGCCTGCTCTTGAACACAGAAAACATGGCTCACTAAATAGCTGTTGAATGAATGAATCTCTTTTCATCCATCACTAGCTGCTTTGGACAAGTCACTGAATGCCTCTGATGCTATCTTACAACCTATAAAAGGCAGAGTTGTATAGCATCAAGCCGACATCTGCCTCCTAGTTTTGAGCTTTCATAACACGAGAGGCCAATCTAGAAGCATAGAGATGGTTAAGACAGAGTTCCAGCCCTCCTGAGTTGTAAGATTGGCTTAAAGAGATGTCTCAGATATTCCCTGCATGAAGACAGGCAACAACAAAGTCACTATGTGGGGAGGAGTGGGGGGGGGCATGTCACAGATGTGCAGAAGTTCATGTCTCAGGGCTGATACTGGGACAAGTAAGGACCAGCCTACATCTTGGAAATGTAGGATCAAACTGGCCTAGAGACACTGTCATTTTGACAAGCCATGCTGACACATGCAGCTTTAGCCAACACGTTTCAAATCCTTGGAGTATTAGTTAAAGTCATCGAAAGTTAGAAGAAGCTGAGCTGTAGAATGTAAGTGCCAGAGGTTGGAGACAGAGCCACACAGTGTTTCTCCACCTTCCGTTGCAGCCTTGTAATAGAACATGGGCCTCTGAGTGAAACAGCCACATTTTCAAGCCCATCTGCTTGCAGGTGTCTATCCCAACCTGGTCCGCTGTTTGGTGTTGTTCCCCCAGAGAAAGACGGGTGAGGGCAAAGGTAGCTAGACCCTCACCTGAGATTCCAGTCATTTTCCTAGCCATTTGTGAGCGAGAGACTGCCCTAAATGCACACAAACTTTCAGAACGTGGGAGCTGCTAGGGTATCTAGGCTGGGGAAGGTTCACGGAGCGGGACTCCATCTATGAAGCTATAGGGAAGCCATCATCCATGCTGTATGAAGATGTTGCTAGTGTGGTGCTTTGGGATGCTTCTGCAAGTAGCCTCTCTACCAGTGCTTTGTGGGTAATCCCAGTGAACTAATTGGTTCTCCAGGGTGAAGTTAATGGAGTCACATTTTGGTTTGCTGTCTGGGGCCTTGTGTGATAGGGGTAGCTGTGGGTTACAAGTCCCCAGGGAATGAATGCTCTCACCAATCCTGAAGGCTTATATTTGTTTGGACCTGGAATCTCCTGTACAGGTTGTGTTGAAGGCTCCATCCTTAATGAAACAGCGTTTAAAGGTGAGGGTTTGGGGTGAGCATGAAGGCTCTGGTCTTACCAATACATTGATCTATTTCATGGGCTCTTAACTTGATGGGCAATGGGTAGGTGATGAAATGTGGGATCTAGGAACTAGTGAAGAGGCTGGGTCTTTCATGGTGTGATGTTGAGGACCTTTATTTTCTCCCTAGTTCCTCCCTCTGCCTCCCCCTTCCCCCCCACTTCTGCTTCCTAGGTGTCTGTTCTGCCTCACATGCAAGGAGTTCCTCCCACCGCCTCCCCTTTACCCCTTTCTTTCTTTAAGATAATGCCTCACTAAGTAGTCCTTGTTGACCTGGACTGTGTGCAGATCATGCTGGCCTCAAATTCATAGACATTCACCTGCCTTTGCCCCTGGAAGGCTGGGATTGAAAGTGTGCACCACTGCACCCAGCATTCACCTCTTCCGACTTTATGCCAGTGCTGCACCTGAAAGTGCTAGTAAGAGCCTGTCCCTCTGATCCTACCTGGCTTCACAACCATCACCTCATGGAGTACTTCTGAGGGGTCCCTGCCCTCGTCGATCTCCTCCCATGCTCAGCTTCCTCCAGGCTTGAAGGCAGTGCTACAAAGGACCATAGGTCGTAGGAAGGTCGTCTCCAGGATTAACTGCTTGGAACGTGCTCTACTGTTGAGATGGTACAAAAGTAAACATAAAATATAAACAATGGATATCAAAACCCAATATCCAGCTTTGTACTTCACTTGTTTGCTTTCAATTCAGGTCCAAACATGAATATTTTCAAATGTCTTTAAAACATTACTTGAAAACACGATCTTCAACGATTATATAATATTCAGCTGGATCGATTTAACCAAAAGTTGTGTTAAAAAAAAAAATTCCCTACCACTGGACTCAAGCTATCTCTAGTTTTTCAGCAGTTGTATATAATGCTGCAATTAACATCTTGTTTATAATCTCTGTCCCAGGGTGATGTTTCCAGAAATGGAACTTCTTGGTTAGAGTGTATAAATGATTTAAGGATGTTTCCCTCTCAATCTTTAAATGCAGTATGCTTCACTTAGTAGCTCATTCATTCTTCCTACATATTAGTGTCCTTCATGAAGGTGAGTCTCATCTCCATCACTGTTCTAGATTGATATCTGTGGCTGTGATAAAACACACTGACACAAGCAACTTGCAGGATTAAAGTGTCTGTTTGGCCTCATTTCCAAGTCACAGCCCTGTCAGAGAAAGTCAGAGTCGGAACCTAAATGAGAAGTTCAAAGAAAGTCAATGTAGGAGGGAGAGACCCTTTTTAAATAGTATTTATTTATTTATTTATTTATTTATTTATTTATTTATTTATTTATTTACTGGCTCATTTGACCATGCTTAGTTCTCATACAATCCCAAACTACCTGCCTAGGGATGGTGTTGCCCAAAGTGGACTGGGCCCTCTAGCATCAATTAATAATCAAGACGCTACCCACAGGACACTCTTCACTTGAAGTTTTCCTTTTAGATAATTCTATGTATGGAGTGTCAAGTTGATAATTAAAATTAGCCAGGGCACTAACTCATTCAGAACATCCCTGTGATAATTTGTATATGTTTGGCCCAGAGAGTGGCACTGTTAGAAGGTGTGGCCCTGTTGGAGTAGGTGTGGCCTTGTTGGAGTAGGTGTGTCACTGTGGGTGTGGGCTATAAAACCTTCATCCCAGCTGCCTGGAAGCCAGTCTTCTACTAGCAGCCTTCAGATGAAGATGTAGAACCCTCAGCTCTGCCTGTGCCATGCCTGCCTAGATGCTGCCTTTCTCCCACTTTGAAGATAATGGACTAAACCTCTGAACTTGTAAACCAGCCCCAATGAAATGTTTTCCTTTATAAAAGTTGCCTTGGTCATGGTGTCTGTTCACAGCAGTAAAATCCTAAGACAACCCCTAAATCAATGGCCAGTGAACCCTCAAGACATCTAACTGCAGTGGATAAGCACAGGGTGAGCAAACCAGTCAAGGTCATAGACTCTCAGAGCCTTTCCCACTAGTGAACTAGAGAAATTCAGTGTCACCCAGAGTCCTCCCTAACACCTACCACAGGGAGTCCAGTTGTTCCCATAACACAGTGGTCCTTGGTGGTCTCTACGAAGCAATCCCAGGGCATAACCTATTGATATCCTCACAGTTTAAAGAGGAGCTCCCTAATGGTTTGGGTTCTCCTCCATTGTGATTAGCTTCTCTGGGAGGCAGGGAATAGGAAAACATGACTGAGATGAGGATAAAGAGATACAGCAGAATACGATCAAAGCAGCATCCAACCTAAAGCCCAGGGCTTCCTCTTGTAAAATCCCCAATCTGAGACTGGGTTTCTCTCCGTGCTGAGCCCCTCCAACTCCACTCTAACCTCCATGGTACAACAATGGCATTAAAGGCTTTCATTTTAAACACTGTCGACAAATTACAGCCTCTTTTACCAACCCAACCACTAACAGAAATGGTTAGGAGACAAAATTGGCCGTGTTCACAAATCTAAGGGGCACAGTGTCACATGATGGCTGTAGGGAAATTTAAAGGAGTTCCAATATCTCATCCCAGCCTTTCACTTGAAAAATTCCACCTAGGGAATAGTCGGGCATACAAAGACCATGCAGTCTTGCGCAGAAGGCTGTGGTAACCCAGTTTCTTCAAGGTGAGGCCGGAGTGGGCTTGAAGAAGCACAAGGATGCTATGCATGCTAATTCAGATTAACTGAAATCAAAAGAAGGAGACATTATCAATTGCCTTTTCTATTAATTGTCTGACTTAACAGACACTTAGGCTAACTGCTTGGAATTACCAGTAACCAGAGGCAGGTTAATGGCTTTCTTGGCTGGGAGGTCCCCTTGCAAGCCTGGTATCCCAGTAGAGTGTGTTGCATGCAGTGTGCTCCAGCTAAGTGTGTGCTTGGGAATGTGTTGAGGTTCCTTGAACACCCCACCTCCCCTGTAAAGTCTGTTACCAAGGATCCAACCCAGAACCTCGCCTAAGATTGTGTGCTGCACTATTGGGCTCCCCAAACTCCTCTAATGCTTTCTATCTCCCCTTGCACATGTGTCGTCTTGGGTTGTGGGTACTACCTGGACTCCCCATGTGCCATGAGACCACAGAGAGAGCTGGAAAGCTCTCTTCTTGGGATTGCCCTAGCGAAGTGCAGGTCAAGGTTGAAGTACTTCTAAGCCTTTGAAAGAAATGAACTCTAAGAGTGTCCCAGGTCCTGGGTGTGGCATAGGGATTGGGGACCCTGTGCTTGGTCTCCCTAGAACTCCAAAGTCTTGCTGAAAACAAAACCTGGGAGGTCTTTTTCCATTTGTAGGGTATTTTATACTTCAGCAGGCCAGAGGGGACTGAGGCATGTGAAGGCAGTGGCAGCCCTTATTCCCATGGGCGGAGTTGGCAGAGGAAAGGAAGAAAGGCTCACTAACATTAATTAATAACATCTTCAGCCTCTAGGAAGACGGCAATCAAAACATCTCAAGCTTGAGGCATTCCAGGTGATGGTTGGGGCTCCTCCATCTTGCAGCCTTTGTCCCAATTCAACTGTGTGGAGAATGAAGGATGTGCTCTGGGTAGCAATTTTACTTCAATTTCTTCAAAGTCCAAACCCCGAGGGACTTCTGATCTTCCTGCCAACTATCTCAGCCCCCTAGTCATCTTCAGAGTCACACTGGGGACATGATTGCGTGTGTTTCTTTTTCCCATCTTCCTACCTTTCATTCTACAATCCCCCTCCCCCCCCCCCGCCAGGAGCACCCGTAACATGTTCATTAATGAATGCATTTAATCAAGTTTATGAAGTCTCTTTATTATCAGTAACCCTAATCGCTCTTAATTGCTGCATCATTAGTTCAGCCGTGCTCAGATATAGCAGTTAGGCGGAGCGGTGCATGACAACTCCAGAAGAAGAAGAAAAAAAAATGGCTCAGTGCAGGAAAGCCTGGGAGGAAGGAACTGCCAAAAGAAGAGGCAAGGGAGGGTGAGAGGAGAGGGAAGAAGCTGAAGCTGTGTGGAGCGGCCTGCTGCTGGGCAGAGAGTGGGGAAGAGAGACCATTAAGAGGTTCGACCAGGTGTAAAGATGCCGGTGAGTCGGTTCTGCATATTTTGAAACTTTGGGGAGCTCTGCCATCAGCAGCATGAGCAAATGTTCTGCTTGACAAAAGCTGATGTTATGCTAATACGGAGCACCTGCCACCCTCGGGGATCTCCAACCCTCTACAAGTTCTGTGGTTGTGTTCAAAAGCCAAAGGCTTGGTGGCTGTGAGGCTGAACGATGCACCTTGTCATCGGGAAGGCAGGGAGCAGTGTCCTGCTGCTGGTCTTTGCAGAGACATTAACTCCTCTGCCTGGTGCATGTTCCTGAAGGCTGTGCCTAGCAGAGAAGACCCACTGAGATGCCTCAGGTCAGAAATGGAGAGGACCAGCTGCTTGCTTTGGTGTTGAATGAACCTCTCCAGGAAGCCAGAGATCTGATTCCAGAGCCCATATCCAAGCTAACTCACCATCTGCCTCAGTTTCCTACCCATAAACTATATTTGATAACACAACTTTGAAAAGTCACTTTAATAGCCCGTGAGAGTAGGGGTGTGGAAAGGACCAACAGAAACCCTTGGGCTGCTCCAGAGTGGTGGTGTGAGAGAAATTCCAGCCCACATACCAGTGCATCTCTATAGGTTCTTTGTTCTTGCATGATGTCTAGACGCTTCTGGAACTTAACTTCACGTGCAGAAAGTCTCAATCCTGGAGGCACAGAATTTTACAAGCTTCCAATTTCTGGGAGTTTTTCTGAGGCCCACGTCGCCTCAAAAATACAAAACCAGCCTTTCTTCCACCATTTACTGGTAATTTTCTATCTGTACATGTGGTGTTCACTGGAACACATGTTTTAAAAACCAGCTATGTGCCGAGCACTGGGGAGCAACATAGATCCAATTTTTAAGGTATTTATGGCTTCGGGAAGAATGTAAGTCACTCAGCTATAACTATATCCCACCTCCACTTTCCACCAGAATGTTAACTATTCCATAGAGAAATGCTGTCTGTCCTAGATAACAAGCCAACAGAGAGGACACATGCAGAGCTGTCACCAACAAGTCTATGGCCACTGGTGGCAAGGCTGGGGACAGCTAAATGGCATACGGCTAGAATCAGCTTTGCATTTTGCAGACCCTGTGTAAAATGGAAGAATGGTTTTCCTCACTCAGCAATTATTCTGAATCTCAAGATGGTGACAACAGAACATGATGCGCCCAGGACACTTGGAAGCTTGGGGCCCTGTGCACTTTCAGCTGTCCCTGCTTATGCCTGCAAAGCATCTTGAAAGGTCAGAAGTCCTGCTTGGCTGTGCATTTACAGTACAGCACACTAACCTACATGAGAGGTTCTAACTAAACAAAGAGGCACCTAGGTTATCGTTCTCTGTTTGGATGACCTGATCAAGACCCTGGACCAAAGTTTGAGGAGCTTCTCTATCTATTAACTCATCTCCATTCCTGAGTGCACAATACCTTTCTTTGGTGTTTCTGCATCTGAAGGGTCCTACTAAAGCCTCTCTATGAATAATAGTCCCTTCTGGGGTAGTTCCCAGGTACTGCTTGTAGGCTCATCTTTAGAACATTCTAGATGCTTTATCTTTGACAGAAAATATCAGGCATTCTTGAGTCATAAGGTCAATAAGTCGCGACCTGTCTTCGAGTTACTATTGCTGTGAGGAGGGACCATCACTAGGGCAACTTTTAAAAGAAAGCATTTAATTGGTTGCCTGCTGAAGCGGAAACTTAAGGGTTCTTTGGAAAGTCAGTTGTGTTGGATGGTGTTTTATGGGGGGGGGGGGCAAACATGTGAAGGAGTGTTTTCCTGAAGTAGACACAGTCAAAAGGCTAAGGCAGACTTGTGAAGGAACGTTTCACTGAGGCAGGCACAGGAGAAAGGATGTTCTGCTAAACAAGCATGTGAAAGGACACATGATAAAGGATTCTTTGCTAACAACACACATGACTTGGTCCGCTTTACATTGCACAGTTGAGCTGCATTTGCTGGGACTCCATCGAGAGAAACGTACCAAAAAACTTCTGGTGGTGTGCCTCAGTTTCTTGCCACTTCCAAGGACTCGGGCTGATTGGCAGAGTAATGTCAACGGAGACAGACACATGTGCTGAGGCAAGACACATGGAGGACGCATGATGTTTGGACGGAGCATAAAAAGGACATGATGAACAGTGACAGAGGCTAAACTTGGCTTGCTTATAGAGATAGCTGAGCAACGCTTGTTAGTCTTGCAACTTTGCTGATCTTCGATGGGAGAGGCACAGCCAAGGACTCTCCTGGCATTCCCCCACATCCCTCCTGCTGACTTTTGCAGAGCCTGAGGACTGGCTGTCTTTGCTAGGTAGTGCCGCAGCTGTTGATTCATGTTTGCTATCCCAACTCTACAGAACTGGACTGCTGATAATATCCACAACGTGTTTGCGAGGGGATCAAGCTGCCGCGGCTGACCTGTGAATTGAACTGCCGATTTCCAGACAACCCAGACAGGAGTTGCTCTAAAAAAACCATGTCTAAACAAATCCACTTCCCCTAGCCTTTCTTTTCCACTACCTCTGGTGGGTAATGGGCTACAAGGGAGGCTAACGCGTTTAAGAATCATCATTAAAAATAGGTGTTTAAAAAAATTAAAGTTACATCCTGCTTACAGCTTCAGAGTTTTGGTCCATAACCATCATGGCAGGGATCCTGATAGCAGACAGGCAGGCATAGCACTGGAGCAGTAGCTAAGAGATTACATCCTGATTCACAGGCAGCAGGTAACAAAGAAAGGACAGACAGTACCATAGATCTATTTACACAGACTCAGCATGAACAACTGGGCAAAGTGTTGCAGGATGATATCCAAGGGCTAATGATGTCACTGAGAGGGATGGAGTTTTTCCATTCCCTTGTAATCTGAAGGAACCATTACTGACTATAACATCATGGGGCAGCACATGACTGGCTTGTGCCCTTGTGCACCTAAAAATGGTAAAGGAGTGGGGCCAGCTCTCCGGTCTCATTCACTTCTGTATGGATCTAGATACTCATTTCAAAGTCCGTGAACATCAAGATATAGAACAGCAATTTGTATGATAAAAGTGATGCAGTCTGCAATAACTCTTAGAGAAGAAGAATGTATATATTCCTCCCATTTTCATTTTTGAAGAAGATACATAAAATTCATGCTCATTTCTGAGCCTTGGATCAAGACTGATATTGATGATCAATTCTAGTTGCTGCTGAGAAAAAAAAAAAACCCAAACTTAAATTTATAGAAGACCACATTCGAATTATAGCATCTGCAGGGGAAAGTTCACCTGTCAATAAAACACAGACCGTGTTAAAAAAAAATCAATTATATAAAAAAAATGTGGTTATTTATTGATACGCATACCCAAAATGAGTTTTTATAGAATAAATTCATAGATTCTGCCAACTGGGGATCTAGGCTCTGTCAGTAAAGTACTTGGAGACAACTGTAAAGACCTGACTTCAACTCCCAGAACCCATGTATAAAAGCTTGATGGGGGGTACCCTGGGCTTGTAATCCCAGCACTAGTGAGGTAGAGACAGCAGATTCTGGGGCTCCCAGGACAGCTAAGCCTGGTCTACTTGGTGAGCTCCAGGCCTGTGAAGAAACCCCATCTCTAAAAGGACAAGGGGAATGGTGTCTGAGGAAAAATATCCAGCTTGACCTCTGACCTTCACACACATGTGCACACACACACCTGAGCACATACAAGCACTCACACAGACATAGGTACTACATTCACACACACGGTGAAGTAGGACTTGGGATTCCCAAGACTAGACTCCACGGCCTTGGGCACAGTGGGCATGAGCACAGCCACCAGACACATCTTCAGCTGCTTGCTACCCATAGTTATCCGAGCACTACTGATGATCACCAGGGCACCAGGACACGTATGAAATTCAGTTCATGATCTCTGAAATCTGATCATTTTCAGCCACATGAAACATTTAGTCATCTTTGAACAAGTGTTTGCCATGATAGTCAGTTTCTGTTTTCTTCTTTAGAAAAGCATCGTTTTAATTTGTAATTTTCTACTAACTCCTGGTGTGTTCCCTGGTCTTTACTCTTGAAGTATCAGATGTGGGCAGTGTACACAATGACCTCAATCCACAGGCTTGAATTAATTAAAACTAAGTTACACACCAGTTAACATTGCATATGGGTTTTGGCAAACCTGTAAAATTATTTCCAGGGAATGGGCATACAAACCCATGTGATTTGCTGTGTGGTTGCTAAGACAAAGGGAAAGCTTTTGTTAAAACCTGGCTGTATAGGTCAACTGCCCTTCCAAATGGTTGCACCAAACGATGTATATTTTGTCTGAAAGTATGTGGATTTAAAAATGATATCTCACAGATTAAGTATGAATTTCTTTTTATTAATGGAAGATGTTTACCTATGTTTACTAGATATTGATAGTTACGTTTCTGTAAAGCATTAATATTTTGTTACTATTTACTTCTTTTATTGACTTGTAGAAATTCTTTAGATATTATAATTGCTGTATTCTTTGCCTATCACACATAAACATATATTTCCAGTTTGTTAGTTGTGTATGGATTTTATTAGTGATGACTTCTGATGTAGAAGAAGCTGTAATTATTGTATAGCCAAATGGTGACTTTTTAAAAGGCTTTAGCCTTGGTGGATTCCTAGAAGATCTCGGAAAGAATCTCCTCCCTCCCTAGAGTTAAAGCCTGTCCTTCCATATTTCACAGCAGCATTTTAATCCAGGTCCTTCCATACTGAACTTTGATGTGCCAACCGAGCGATAGCATATACATAATCACTATGGTTGCATATGCTAACCCCCTCCCATTGTTCTAGTTAATTAAGTGTATCAACTGTTTCATGTCTTCACTTTCTCAGATAAACTCAAAATGATCCCACCTGGGACTTCAAGTGGATTCTATAGTTTATAGGCAGTGATGGAAGGCATTTGCACACAAATAATTACAGCAAGCGTGTCATTTCTTCTTCATGCTTCCTTTCTTTCCTTGGTTCTCTCTGTCCCAGTCTTATTGTTCTTAGGTCCCCTTTGTTTCATGTTACAGTTACAAGTTATCACCGACTCTTTACATCTGTGAGTGTCATGTTTCCATGCTTAACCTGCCGTTGGCTTCTGTCCACACTCAGAGTCTATGTCTTACTATCAGCCTGCTTACTAAATTCTCATTGATTAAATTATTTTTATTAACTTGGGTCTCCTAGGTTGATTTAAAAAAAAAATCATGATTTACGATGAACTTCTCTGGATCCTTCTGTTACGTATCTCACATTTAGGATCTTTTGTTTTTCTCTTAACAATAACACTAAATGATCCTAATGTGATTTTCTAAATTATTGTTTTCCATTTGGGGTGCTGATTTTTATAAAAATGTGCTTTTCAAAGCCTAACAAGATAATCATGTTTGGTTTTCCTCTTAGTTAAACTATTAATGTAATAAATTATAATACATTTTAAAATTATATTAATTAATCCTCTAATGTTAAACAAGGTTTTCAGAATCGTATGTACAAAGAAACCTTCTAGCTGATACATGTTTCCATTTAATAAATTTTCATTTGTTGATGATACCTTGCTTTGTTTGGGGAGAGTGTTCTGTATATATCTCTTATATTTGAGATACTCTATGCGGTTTCATTATTAGAATTGACAATATCCTCATTATTTTATGCTATGGAGAAATTTATATAATCCATGTAATATTTTCATTATGCACATGACTCAGTTTGCCTGAAAACTACCTTGTCCTGGATATATTTTGGCAAAGCCCCAGAAGAGAGGGTTTTTAATTCTACTCAAAATATTAACTAAATTTTGGACAATTTCATTTCCCAATTTGAAGAACACCATTTATATATTTTTTTCAAACTTAAATCGAATTAGGCTGCATGTAATATTTCCTTAATTAACATTTTGATTATTTTCTAATTTTTTTTTCAGTTTTGCCAAAGGGTAACTGACAACCAACAACTCTTCATATTTAAGGTGTACACTGTGATGTTTTAGACAGGCACATACACTGTGAAATGACTAGCACAGCCCAAGCTAATCGCTCCATCATCTCCCATGGTTACTTGTCTCTAGTGAGGTATTTAACATTTACATCAGGTTAACATTGTAAGTACTTCATTTGAAAGTATGTAGTTGAAACGCAGTAGGCTGAATCCCACTCCCCTGCCAATGAATCTGTATCCAAATTCTCAGGAAATGTAGATCTTAACCTCAGATGTCGAAAGGGCCTTGGAGCTGCAATTTGGATGAGAATCTTGAGCTGGAGTGACTCCCTGTGTCATTTGGATGGATGCTGTATGTGTGCTCAAGAGTTTTATGACAAGCAGAAAGGTCAATGGGCACAGGATGGCAGAGGCAAAGGTTACAACCATGGGATGCAAAGGCCTCTGGTGCCTAGAAACACCAGGATATAGAATCTTTCCTGAAGCCTCCAGCAGCGTAGCCTTACCACCACTTTCCATAGCCCAATAAAGCTGGTCTCTGTCTTGCAACTTCCTGAACTATGAGAGAACAGATTCGTGTGCTTTTCAGCCTCTATACTGGTAGCTGTTTGTTTTTCTAGCCACAGGAAACCAATGTATGTATTTTGATCCGATACAGTCTTTCACAGTCTTCCTGGTGTTTGTTCTGTTTAATTGATCTTTTTGGTTGGTAGGTTAGCTTTTCTTCTTTTGATAATGTGACTTTTGGTTATTTCAATCTCATTTCTGCCACCTCCTTGGAGGACTTATTTTAAAATCTTATGTGTATGGGTATTTTTGCCTGCATGAAGGTGTGCCATGTTTCTGCTTGGTGCCTGCATAGGACAGAAAAGAGTTTCAGATTCTCTGGGACAGGAGTTACCTATAGATGGTTGTGAGTCGCATGTGAGTGCAGGAAATCAAACCTGGATCCTTTGGAAGAACAGCCAGTGCTCTTAACCTCATAGCCATGTATCCAGCTGCTCTTGGGTGTTCCTCTTATTTTCGGTTTTATTTTCTGTTTCTTTAACTTTTTTCATTTCTTCTTCAGGTCAGTAGAGGATGGGAAATCACCCTTTAAAAATATTTTTTTTCCGCACTGTGTAACTTTTGATAAGTGGTCTTCATACTTTTTATAATTTAAAACCATCTGTCATTTCAGTTTTGACTTCCTCTCGGCTCCATCCTTGTTGGCAGAGAGTTTTCCTAACTCTAGAGACTTTGGCAGGGACCGTTGGTAAATTTTAAGCTTCATGCACCGTGGTCAGTGAATTTGGCCACTGAACTTCCTAGTTGAGGAAGTTATTCTTACAAAGACCCAGCCTGTGGATGCTGTGCCTGGGGCAGCAGAGCATACCCAGATCCATCCCATTATCGTGTTGCTCCCATTATCGTGTAGTTCTATAGCTATTCTTTGAACTTCTCTGGGCCTCATCCAGAAAAATGGGAACACATCTGGGCAGGATGAAAGAGTTGACATACCAACAGTGCTTTCAACAAGGTCAAAAAAGGATAGCAAGAGCTCAGTGTGTGTGTGTGTGTGTGTCAGTTTTTATCAGTAGGATTTTTATCACCAGGCCAGTAGCGTTCCCATTTGAGAAGAGTCAGACTACCCAAGCCATGCAGCCAGGCTACTCCAGATCTGGGCACATGATCTCCTTTCTGTATGCTGGAAGATGATATAGTTGAGAATGTGATGAAGTCAGATAGCTCAAGAGTGGAGTCTTACCTCTATCTTCAGTTTAATTTGGTGCGTTGGACTGGTTATTTAGGATTTTTCATCTATGCATGAGGACAATGCCTGTGACTCTCTAGAGTCAATAGATACGCTGATGTAAGAAAGGAGACCGCAGGGTAAGGGAATGGCTCAACAGGAAATAGCACTTTCGATGCAAGCAGGACCTAAGTTCAAATCATCATGTAAAAATTCCTGCATGGTCATGCACCCAACTGTAACCCCAGAGCTGTAGTAGGTAGAGACAGCCTAGGTCCAAGTTCGGTGATAGACCCTGTCTATTGGCTGAGAGTGATAAAGTGTGACACTAAACATATTCCTCTGTCCTCAGAATAAGTGTGCTCACCTACTGTACTTGTGTATCTCCTCTCTCTCTCTCTCTCTCTCTCTCTCTCTCTCTCTCTCTCTCTCTCTCTCTCCCTCTGTGTGTGTGTATGTCTCTGTCCGTCTGTGTGTGTCTCTGTCCCCCTCTGTCTCCCTGTCTCTCTCTTCCCACTCTTTCTCTCTCTCTCTATCACACACACACACACACACACACACACACACACACATGCACGCATGCACATGCCACAAGAAAAAGGAATTCTAGCCTTCTTGCCCACTCATCATGACTAACTTCTCTCCTACAGATTGCCTTGGCTTGTCCTCCTACTCTGCCAGTCTCCTTCCAACCACAGACTCCCTTAGACAAAAGAACAAGTGGACCTTGTTCCACACTGGGCTTGGGGAGCACAAAGCAGTAGGCAGGAGACCTCTGCAGCGATCAGCTGGACTCTGAGGTACTGATGTGGACGGTGTCGTGATATGGCTGTGTAGCCATGACACAGCTTTGTACCAACCCACAGAAGCAACAAACGTCTCAGACCAAGGTTTTAAAAAGCACTGCAAGCTTGGTGTGAAAATGGAAGACAGGGGTGAAGACAAGATGGTGGTGTCTGTCCCCTCCACTCTACCATTGACGGGCTTAAGCTGAGAATGCTATGTTTGTAAGGGAAGCAAGAAGGAAACACATCTGGAGGCACCCCCCCCACACACTTTTTTTTCTTTTTTTTTTTTTTTAGCAGAAATGTAGAAAATTCAAATGCACCAAATTCTCCTAAACTCGGTCTTGGTTAGTTCTCTCACCAAGTAGATGACATCTTCATGATTAAAGGCAGATCAGTACAAGTGGAGTTGGAGCGAGTAGCTATTCAAAGGATGGCATCGGATACAGGCAGAACGTGGGGCTTAAGGGCACTAGTGAGAATGGTGATGTTGCATGGCTGTGTAGCCATGGCATTGACATCACTTTGCCTCAGCCCACAGGAAAGCAGAGATGGTCTTGTCTTGCTGGAGTTAGATGACCCAAAGTTGGAGAACACAATGTGTTGTAGCCAGCAGCAGTGATCTATACAGGAAGGCATATTTATGACTCAGTGATACCGAGATGAGCATCCAGGTTCTCAGGACACAAGGAAAAGTGTGGGCTGTAGCAAAAGGAAGCTAATAAGCCTGCTCTTCCCCTATTCATCTGCAAGGGATGTGCTGTCCCTGTCCTTCTAAGAGAATCCAGCATTCATGTGTGCTGTTACGATCTCCATTTGTGGGGTCACTAGATTATATCCACTCCATCATCCAAAAAAACCTGGTCACCTTGGGAGGATTTGGCAGCATGAAGGTCACCACGCAGTAGCCAGGCCTCCTGAATGGATCGGAGCACTTCAAAATAGCTGGTGGTCACTTCTCACATGCAGTTCCCATATTGCACTTAGTCATGGCTGACTTCCAGGAGCTTCAGGGGTACAGAGGCATTCCCTACTTCCCTTCAATAGACAGCAGGTGGTGGAGATACTTAGGCACATTTGCTGTGGCCAGAAGGATGACAACAAGGGTGGGAGTGTCCCTCTCTGAAACAGACTGAGCCACCGTGCCCAGCCTGAGTTCTAGAATATGGCACACCTAGAGACGGATACGTCCTCCTGGCCATTTCCAATTCTCCCCTCTCCCAGAGTGCCTAGAAGGAAGAATGATCCATCTAAGAACAGGGCAACATCCTCAGAAAATACATCACAGGTGAGTGTTTGAAAGGAATGAGGAAAGGCTACATTTTCCATTATGGCACTAATATTCCCCCTTCCTTAACCACAGGCTACCCACCTCCACCGGCAGCTTCTCTTTGTGTCTAATAGCTTCCATGGAGGAGCCCGCTGGAGAGATTTTGTCTTGTTGACAAAGCACATTTCCACTCTCATTGGCAAGGAGAAGGCTACTTTGTTTCTGAGTTCATCTGAGTCACAAGGCATGCTTTTGGATGAGCAAAAAATAGCAAAAAGATTGTTACCACCTTTGCCAGCCACTGTGCAACCACCTCATAGAGCCCCTGCCCACCTCTGTGCCCATCCCTGCTATGCTTCTGCTCCCTGAACTACCTGAGAGGGGTTCCAGCTGAGGGTACCTTTTACATACAGTAGTCACTGAAACTGTGTGCCTGTCCTCTTTACTAGGGAAGGGAGGGAAGTAATAGATATGAAACACTCTCTCTGGTGGAAATTGCTTTTGTAGGTCACAGGCACACATGTAGGGCCAACGATACCGGGAAAACCACTTCTGTGTTAAAACCCCTAGAAATTTATGTTTCATTCTACAACACAGAAGCGTTTACGGGACACGATTCTAGAAGCCGGGAGTGTGTCAATATGGCAGCTAAACATGGTGGAACCCTAGCTAGTACAGAAGACATAGCCGTGGTCTGAGAAGTCAGGATAAAACCAGTTGTGCCAGGAAAATGACACAATCTTGCCGAGCCACTGATTTTTAATTTATCAAACAGGACTCACAATGATGGCTCTTAGTGAAGAGTTACACAGATGTTGGCTGCCATCGTTCATACTTTCACAGCAAGTACATGGGGCAGAATTCAGAATCTGATCCTCTGAATTTTCTTTGACCTGGATCTTGGACTCAGAACCTCTTCACGATGGATTGAGGTCTCCATCATCTTTTCTCCCATCTCCGTTATCCGCAAGGATGCTGACAACCTTCAGCACACTGAAAGGGTGTGCAAGTTTCAATTGTCTATTATCCCAACGGTCCTTAGAGTGCACTCCATCGCTTATTCAATTACTGATCCGGGTGCCTAGTAGATTGATACTGTTTCCTAAGTACTTAAGAAGTGTTAAATTTAGAAGACCAAATTGTGACTGAGTAGAGAGGAATAAGTAAGGTGCTCTGAAGGCAATGTATCTATTAGTTGCATACTGACCTCACCATACCCCTCAAGTACAAAATGTGCACATGCCGCCTCAGGGGACACTGTCCTCCTACTCTGCTCATCTCCTTCGAACAAACAATACAGTGGAAAGATGAAAGATGGGCTGCCTGTCTTCCCAATTTACATCTGCTCATCCCCACTGAGGCTGCTCTCAGGCATGCTGCTCGCTGCACAGAGCCTGAGGACTTGGACAGGAACCGCCTGAGCAGGAGGGGCAGTCTGTCACAAAGTGGCCCACCAGATGGCTTAACCATACTAGTGCCCAAGGCAACCAAGAGTTGGAGCAGCTCCTGGAGTCAAGGGTGACAGGATTGCAGTTTGTGTCCTGTGTAAGGCAGCCAATCTCTTCAGGGTAGATGAGAGGAATAGAAGGGTGATATATATATATATTCTTACTTTCTCAGGTAACTGCCAACCGCATACACAGGGCTTTCAAAGCCCCACAAGGTTCTCTAAATGATGGTCTCACATGCTAGAAATTAGACCAAATTACCTTTGAATTCCAGCTCTGCCATTGGCTAGCTATGGCCACGCGATTTTGCTCTTGAAGCCCCACTCAGTTTTGACATTTATAAAGCAAAACTAGTAATAGTGGACTGGAGAGATGGCTCAGCAGTTAAGAGCACTGACTGCTCTTCCTGAGTTCAAATCCCAACAACCACATGGTAGCTCACAACCATCTGTAATGGGATCTGATGCCCTCTTCTTGTGTGTCTGAAGACAGCTACTGTGTACTCATATACATAAAATAAATAAATAATTCTTTACAAAAAACTTTAAAAACTAGTAATAGCTATTGCGATGTTACTGTAAGTTGTTATCATTTAATATTATCATTTAAATCCAAATAGGAAAGCTAGGTATGGTAACTCGCTCCTGCAGTCCCAGTTGTTTGGGGGCAATTCAGAGAGGAAGATCTCAGGTCTTGGCTCTCCTGGGTTATATGGCAAATTCAGTCTCGGGAAAACTAACAAATTCAGAGAACCTAATCCATAGTGGATCTCAGTAAGGCCTACTGAAGCATGGAGGATTTTTATAAGGGACCAGATCCATTCTAACATTTCTTCACTCATTTACCCTCCACAGAAACCCATGAGTAGGTAATTTAAATGATAATAAGCACAAATAATATGTATAGCATGAATACAAATGATCCACAAACATTGCATAAAAGACAAAAAATTAAAGCCTCAGGGTGCTAATTGCCTACTTCAGCCCCCTCAGCCAATAAGTTCTGAGTCTGGATTCCTCTACCATCCGTTTCTCAGAAGCTTCCCTTTGGGCCATAGCAACTGCTAACACAAGTTCCCTGAGAGGGTCTAACTGTCTTGTCCAATCAGCTGATGTGGGGTATACCTCCCCACTCTTCGCTTCCCTGGATAAAACGTAAAGCATCCCCATATTATGCTGTGGTCCAGGCTCAGTAAAGGAAACCCAGAATGAAGAAGAGGCCAACTATGAGCTTTGAGAAGCTGGCAAGATTTGGGGCAATGGAGAATCAAGTGAAGCCCACCAATGATCCCAGGCCCAAGGATGGAGAGGAAAACCCATCACTCTGAGCAGCACGGGCTCAGTGGCTCACACAGTCTTTGGCCCAGAGTTTTAAGCTAGAGTCAAGTAGAGCTAGAGGCCAGCTCAGGTAGGATGGGCTGCTACAGATATTTCTCTTGGGTAAAAGTTTGGATCAGTGACCCAGACAGGAAGTGTTGCTTCCTTTGGGTGAGAGACCAGGGAATTCTCCAATAGCTTGTCTTCACTGGAAGCAAAGAGCAATGACAACGCCCTCTTCTCCTCCTAGTTGTGGATATTATGGGATGACTTGGCTGGCTCTAGTAAACTCTGGTCTGTTTCTATTTTCTCATGCTTCTCTCTCAGCAGCCTACAGTTTTTGAACAGGAGAAAGTAGGGCTATTCATGACTCTCTCCTACGAGCACTGAGTGTTAGACTGGGCCCTGTCAGAGAGGCTGGGAGCAGAGTCTGTTGGGAGTGAAGACCAAGCAAGGGCCATGAAGCATCAAGCACAAGCTGGGAGAAGTGAGATATACAGGGATTTCCTTCTCTGGCCACTTCCATGTCACTAGCTCTCAAGGCATAGATAGTCAGTACTCAGAGCCTGATGTCTTTAAGCTCCAAGTAAAGGCCTTGTCTCTGGGATCTGCTGTGTCCTGGAAGAAATGTCACCAGACATCTAGAGAGCCAGGCCTGGCCCCTGCAGGGACCACCCAGTCCTGAAATGCCTTCCTCTGCCAGACAGAGCCAAAGCTGACCTGAGAGCTGAGTGTTGCTGTAGCTGTTGCCTAAAAGCTTTCCCTCATGCAATAACCTCTCATTATATTTTAATGTTGTTGTAACTTTATGGCTTAATCAGTATTTGCAATTTGTTAGTAGCCTGGGCGGCCATAAAATTGTTTTTCAGGTACTGAAACATCCCATCAAGGTTTGTAAAGCAGTGGTTCTTAGTTTATCACATCCATAAAATGCCCTGGCAATTTGACAGATATAATAACTTTTTTTATCAAGTGTCTAATTTGAGAGGAAATTAAGCCATATGTTACATGCGGCTCGTGCTGGGCTTTGGGAGCTGTTCAGCTGCCCAATCTCCCGGGGATGCCCCTCTCCTCGCCCATCTGTTCCCCTGAGCCAAGGGCCAGAGTCCTTTCTGCCACGTGTATATGACCGC
Organism: Mus pahari; assembly: GCF_900095145.1. Lineage (NCBI taxonomy): Eukaryota > Metazoa > Chordata > Mammalia > Rodentia > Muridae > Mus > Mus pahari. The sequence goes on from NC_034608.1 coordinate 44,419,337, forward strand.
TGTCACCTCCACAGGCTGTCAGTGTCCTGTGTGGGTGTTGCTGAGGGGATGGGATCACGCATCTATCCTGAGACCCTCACAGTAGCTGAGAAATCAGACCCCAATGGAACAGTCAACCTGCTATTTTTGCCTGTGACTCTTCCTGCCAGTGGGTGCCACCTAGGCCCTGCTCCATAGGGGGCCCACGTAGGGAAGGAGTAAAGATAATTCCCTGCCCTTCACTTAACTCCATCTCCACTCTGCTCATTTAATATCTCCTGAGAGCCTCCACATTTTCCCAAGTCACAGAAGGAGAATAATTCTATCATGAAGAATCTCTTCATGGTGATATGAGTATACACCCCCCACACACACACACAATTTTCAAACATTTGTTTCTCTTGTCATGAGGAAATGTTGAGCTGAAGAACAATTGCAGTTGAGGATTATTGTCTTGGTTAGGGTTTTAATGCTGTGAAGAGACACCATGATCAAGGCAACTCTTATACATAAATTTTTTTTAATTGGGGCTGGCTTAAAGTTTCAGAGGTTCAGTCCATTATTTTCATGGCAGGAAGCAAGGCGGTGTCCGGGTCTACACGGTGATGGAGGAGCCAAAAATTCTACATCTTGATCCAAAGGCACCCAGGCAGAGACTCTTCTGCAGCCAGCCAGTAGCGGGGATCTCTTTCACACCAGGAAGAGCTTGAACATTATATCTCAAACCCCACCCCCATAGTGATGCACTTTCTCCAAACAAGGCCACATCTCCAAATAGTGCCATTTCCCATGGACCGAGCATATTCAAACCAACACAATTGTCATGTGCTTCCATACTTCCCTACTCCATCCAGCCTCAAGTTATGTCTGGCCCATAAATGCCCATAACTAACCTCTTATGTGTAGAATTGGGTTAAGCTAATTCCTCCAGCTCAACTGTGCACCACTGTGAATGCAACTGGTGGAAAGTTGGTCTCATTTGCTTCTCATCAACTAACTTCCTCTCCCTGGGACACTAGCCTTGGATAATCATGCTAGAAAATGGGACCTAGAGCACCTATAACATCATTGCTACCACATGGTCAACATTTACTAGACAATCAACTACTATCATGTGGCATTCATCATCTTAAATGTTCAGAGACAAGAAGGGTAGGGTCTTTATCTCTCTGAAGAAACTGACCAGAAGAGCAAACTTTAGAACTATGACATTGCCATGAAAGAAGAGGACCACACATCAGACTGACTGGACATCGTAGCTCCACAACAGTGTCAACCCTTGATGCAGGGGACAGATGGTGGGAGGGGCAAAATTTTTTATATATGAGGACCCATCAATCTTTGTATGGAAAACTCAGAGTAGGAGAAAAATAGAACAAATAAAGTTTCAGTAAGCATGAATATGGTTCAAAGCTATATGTAACCTTGGCCAAGAGATACCTAGAAAGATGAACAAAGGCCAACTCCATGGTTATCTGGGCCCTGGTTAAGAAGACCAGGGTGGAAATTGTAGGTGACTGTCAAGAGAATGAGAGTTATGAGGTCACAATAGAAGTTTTGGTCCAAGTAACTTAAAAATACTAGACTATGATGGACGCAGAGAGAACCAAGCTGTAGAGGAAACTTGGCACATTTCTGCTGTTTAGAGGTCAATCCATCCCCTGACCATCCATCTTCCTCTTAGCACCCTGGTATCCCTCTGGAGTGAAACATTTGTTAAGTTTTGGAAGGAGAAGGTTGACGTTCTTCTCTGTTGCTGATCTGCACAGATTCTTGACCTCACCACTTTGGAATGCTAGAAACCGGCTCAGGCAAGCAAGGGACAATTTGGTACTTCCTCATAAGGACTGAATTTGAGAGGACCACTGCATAACACACGATTTCCCAAGACGGGTGACAACAGTGTTTCCTCTTGCCACATGCGTTCCAGAGCCTGACACTTGACATCCTATCACAAGGACAAGAGTAACTGTGCATTGATGCAAAGCCCTTCTCATGGGGACTCTCTGAGTTCTGTCCCTAATGGGGCTTATTTATCCTCAGAGCATCTCTATGAGGCATTTACAGGAAAGGGGTAACCTGACTCACATAAACAACATCAACATGAAGCCAGACTACACTGTAACTCCAAAGCCCTGGATCAGATGGAACAGAAGTCACCCAGTGAAGTATAAGATAGGACAAGCATTCATGCTATGGTGGCATGACTCATAGTCTCTCTGAATGTCCCTTCAGCTTGCTTGGACCTGTCACTGCTGTGGTGAGTCTGTGGTTATGGGGAATTAAGAAGTAAATCTACCAGACTGAGGGTTAGGACATAATAGCAGCTCCTTGGCTAGTCAGCCATTTCCTTTAATGCCAACAGACACCAAATGGCCATTTGGGAAAACCCAGAGACATAGTCCACACATGTAATGGGTTACCAGCTTGGCCAACTCGGCTTTGAAACGGATTCCCACAATGAGCAATTGCAAATCGATAGAAAGCAAATCACCTTTTGCCAGCTTCACACAGAGCCCCCAGGAGAGCCAGGGCGGCATCTGTCATAAAAAGCCTTCTCCTGGCCAGAATGGGGCTGGCTCAGAAGCTGTAAGTGAAAACAGGAGTTGAATAAGAGCTGTGTACTGTATTTGTTTAAATTTCATCCAGCGAATGCCTGTGACGCAGGAGACAGGTTTATGGAGAGAGAAATAAAATGCTGACAAATGGCCCTGTAATCAACTGGAACATGCAATAAATCATTAGAATGCCAATAACACTTCCAGGACAAGCTTACAAAGGTCATTACTGTGTCACAATACATCTTCCAGCACCAAACAAAGCAAACAGAACATGTTGGGAATGGGATTATGGGGGAAGCATCTGTCAGTCCTAATTAAGAATTAACTACAGATCGTATCTTGGGAGATGTATAATTTATTTTCCCTCTTCTTCCTCCCAACACACAAAAAAAATAAAAAAAGAAAAGAAAAATAAATCAATAAAAAATTTAACTCGTTCTAGAGCAGAGAAGATGTCAAACAAGAACACACCGAGCAGATGCAGATGTGAGCTGAGATCTAGGAGGGTTAAACACGGGGCTAACAGAGAGGCAAGGACAGGCAGAGAAGGCTGGGGAGGCAGCCTGGGCTCCCGGAAACGGAGGCTTTACCAATGCCCAACCCAAGCCATTCAGTGTTACACCTTGAAGAATGGCGGGGTTATTTAATACTTCAGCAACTAAGTAAGTTTCATTAACTGGAAAGAGGCAACCAGAAGGTTAGAAGTTAAAACAAGGTGGCGTCAAATCCTTCTTGTCTGAATGTTCTGCGAAGATTGAGTTTGCCTGCAAGCACTAAAAGCTCAATTCAGGGTGACTTAAAGAAGTGTTTATTTCCTCACATAACCGAAGTCAACCGGTCGGAGGTTCAGGCTCTGTCTGTTCTTAAAATGTCTGCCTTAGAATTATTTAGCTTTGACTTTTTTTTACCCTCTTTTTTTTTTCTCCCAACTCCTCTGACAACACGGTCACAGGTGGCCCCTGCAGCTCCAGGTACCCTGTCCACGGTCCAGGAAAGAAGGGAGTGACAGGAAGTCTTTGAAATTCACAGTCCCTGCATTAGGAAAATCACTTTGCCCAAAGGCCCCAACAACCATAAGCATCGTGTTTCATGTGCCATCCCCCAATAAAATGCCTGAGAGAAGAGGATCAATCATCATTTGATTTATGTTCCGGGTTCTGATCGTGAGGAGACTGTGTTATCAAGAAATGGGACTTGTCATGCAATGAGTGTGGGCTAGGGGACAAACATGAACTTCCCGTGGTTCCCAGGAAGGTTCTTTCTTCTTTGTCCAAGGAGGAAGGCACTGACCAGCGACCCTTGGGAGAGGGGGAGGCGCCTGCGCAGTAAGCAGCAAGTGTGAGCTGCCACCAGAGCCCATTGTCCTCAACTCTTGCTTTGCACTTTTATGAAGACAGTAAAGTCCCTGGTCTTTGTTCAGTCTTAAAGTAGCCGTGGGTATTCAGGGAAAAGTCAGGTAGAACATCTAAGAAGCCATCACAGGACAGATGCAAACACACCCATCCTTTTCCAAGAGGCTGCTGTCCACGATGACTTCAGAGAAGGCCCTTGGCTGTCTTTCATTGTTTATCTACAATTTGCCATCCTCCACCCAGATTATCTGTTCCTCTGTCTGTGTGTATATGTGTGCGTGTGCATGTGTGTACGTGCATGTGTGTGTGTGTGTGTGTGTGTGTATGTTTGTTTCTAATTACTCCCCCCTCGCACCTCACCCCCACCCCCACCCTCCACCCCCACTGTGAGCCAGGCTGGTCTTACTGCGCAGGCACATTTCCCCGGGACTTATTGGGGAGGTTCCTACAGGCTGCCTGCTTTTTATGTCCTGATGGTTGCTTTTAGCCTCTTTGCTAGCACTGCTCCTGCAGACATGCTCTCTCTCACTCTTCCTGTCTTCCCTTCTCAGGTCTGTTTTCTGCTGGAGTTGCATTTCTCCCTTTATTTTATTTTATTTTTTTTCTGCTGACAGAGACAAGAGCTCGTCCTAGTTCCCCACTTCAGGATTTGTTGCAAACTTCAAGGTACAGGTTTACTGCTGCCCGTGTCCCGGTTATAGCACAGCTCTTATGGGTCCTAATAAACCCAGCTGCTCTGGGGGCCTCTTAAATTCCGGCGGAAAGACGGAGAAAAAGCACTGCTCAGTCCCGTGCCATTCGGGACACCTCATCCTTCAAGGATGGCGATAATGTTTCATTCTTGGGGGGAGGGTGGGAGAGACTGAACGCCCATAACTCTTGGATGCTGCCCAGGAACAAAAGATGAAAGGCGAGGCCTCCTCTTCTGCCAGGTGTGTCTAGCTGATGGTAGGTCGGAAATGTATCTAGGGCTTGGAAGACGGAGTCAAACATGGCAGGATTTCATCTAGCCCCAAAGCCTCCAGTGCTAAACACACGGTTAGGTTATGACAGATGAAGATGAGTAGAAATCTCACAAGGAGACTGTTGTCCCTAACCTCTGAGGGTGGCCTGTGAACACCTTCAACACAGCATCCTCGTTCTTCACCAAAGCTGCTCACAAAACACTTCCCCTTACTTTTGTGAGGAGATCCATATTAACAAGCCAGCGGGTATTGTTTGCCACGTGAGACAGTTAGGTTTTTTTATTGTCGCAAGTTGGCACAAGCTAGAGTCACCTCAGTTGAGGGGTTGCTTCAAACAGATTGGCCTGTGGGAACGTTGTGAGGTATTCTTGTTGATTGCTAACTGGACAGTTACACCCTTAAGCGGGTGAGCCTGGGCTACAGACTAAACGTAGCTGAGCAAGCCAGAGGCAACAAAGCACTAAGGAACACTCCTCCATGTTTCCCTGCTTGACTCCCCTCCGTGTTGAGCTGTGCCCTGCAAGTGTCACCGCTAAAATAAACGGTTTCCTCCCGGGGGCTGGTTTTGGTCAGTTTCATCACAGCGCGACATAAGCCAGGCAGAACACTGAGGGCCGGGGGTGGTTCAATTGTTAATTGTGGTTAATTGCTCACCTTCACAGAGCTGCTTAAGAGGCAGCAAAAACCAAATCCCAGTTGTTGTGAAATGCCCCTTGCTTAGGTCCATTTCAAACTGGCAGTGTTAGAGGTCGAGGGTTTTGGCATGGTAGGGTACTTTAGAGAAAAAAAAAAAATGAAAGCAGACCTAGAAGTCCGGCCTTTAGAGCTAGCCCCGTGCTCTTCAGAAAGCCACTTAGCCTCTTGGGGCTTCAGCGCCCCACTTTATAAAATAAACACCAGTCTTCCCAAGATGCCTTGGGCCATACTCTAGGAGCAGCTTGTTCTGAGCGCCCCCTTACGACTCACACACTGAAGTGCATGCTATTCTACTAACATGAAAAGAATGGAAGGCTTGTGAGCGCACATCTACAGGGGTTCTCAACCTTCCCAATGCTGGAACCCTTTACCACAGGCCCTCATGTTGTGGCGACCCCCGAATCATCTTACTTGCATTGATACTTTATAACTGTAATTCTGCTACCGTTATGAATCATAATTAGTAAATATCTGGTAGGCGGGATACCTGATATGCGACTCTATGAAAGGGTCCTTGGATCCCAAGGGGGTCGAGACCCACAAGTTGAGAACTACTGGTCTGGAGGTGGTCTGAGATCCTGCTGTGATTTGGGTAGGTATGTCTCCGTGGAAATTTCACATGCTGGGTTGGTCCCCGTGCCGTGGCATTGATCGATGGTGGGATTTTTAATTGGGAGTCCTAGTGGGAGGTAATTAGTGATTGTAACATTATCCTCACAAATGAAGGAATGTTCCTCTGACTGGGTGGATTCAGTCTTGAAGTGTTAGATCTGGGTTGGCAACTACAGGAGTAGTGTGCAGAAAATCGTCTTCTACCCTGTCAGTCACACATATCCCTACTATGTGATGCCAAACACCTGAAGGACTTCACGGGAAACCAAGCTATGCCATCACCAGGTCCCTGGACTTTCAGGTCAGTAACCTAAACATGCCTCTTTTGTTTACAAGTCAACCAACCTCAAGTACCTTGTTAGTGCAATAGAAAACAGAAAAACTCAGATGTTGATGTTCTATCCATGCCCACCATTGAGTTTCAATTGAGCATCTACCTTGTAACAAGAGGCGTTGCCAAGTATGTGGCATATAATTGGCTCTCATAAATGATGACAATGACCTACTGCTCAAATTTTCCCTCCTGATGACACTCAGGAAACAGTTGCTTTCTATGCCTCGTGAGAGATTTTTGAGGGCAGTGTTGAGGGCTGGTTGGTGATGTTGATCATCCAGGAGTAACCCTTCATTCTTGTTCTTCTTGAGGATTTGGCAATTCGGAGCACAACATTGGTATCATAAGACTTGTTTCCAGTGGTATGAAGCTCTTTGTTCCCCTGTCTTCAGCATGGATGGAGAGAACCCAAGTCACTTAGCCTCCTGCACTGTTCTTTTTCATGTATGAAGCTGGGCAATCTACAGTAGTATTTCAGGTCACCTTAAGCTCTTCCCTTCAACCCAGGTTTTGCATTAAATGAAAACTATTAGTATTCGGAAATGCTTTACCGTGAGGGCAGCTGTGTGACCATGACCTCTATATTTGTGTAAACGTGTTTTTATTACCGCCATGCCAGGGGTGGACAGGAGAGCCAGAGGAAGAGAAAGCTGCTGCTTATTAACACGGATCTTGTAAATGTTCAATCCGCAGTGGCTCAGCTCTCTGGGGTGGAATCTGCCTGTTGGTCTGTATTGCACTCTGCACAGCATGGGTACCTAGTGAGAAGTCCATGGTAGGGACTCTGACCCAAGAAGATGCTGTGTGGCCTTCACTGCCCTCTACTTCGTACTTGTCTCCAATTATCACGTATTCGTTCCCTCCTGCCCTTGACTCACTTCTTCCTCAGCAAAGACAGCTCACATCTAGCCCTCCTGTCTCTTTTTATACTTCCTTCAAGGCCAGCCTGAGCTACGCTTCGAGACCATGTCCGAAGAATCTTAGATTCGTGGTAGAATCCTTCCATTCTAGGCATGCCCGTGAAGAAAGCACGCTTGCAAATATTTCCGGTTTCCATTTCTAAGAAAATTCCAGGTTCGGTCCCAACATAACGAAAGTCATTTCATCCCACAAAACGTTCTTTGGAGTTCAAACGTCAATGCCTGTTAATAAAGCTTTATTGGAAGGAACACGGCTGTTGACCGAAGCTGCTTTTGCACCGGGAAGGCGATGGCTGAGTATTTGTGGCAGGCTCCATAAGACATCTAAAACCCAAGGCAGGACCTATCAGGCATGTAGAAGAAGTGCACTTTCCTTGGGTTGCCTGGTTTTGCCTTCTCTCTCAGAGCCTCCACCATCAGCTCTCAACACTGACACATTCACCTTTAACAGTTCCATAACCTTCTGTCTCCTCATACTGCTGGCCAATACCCCAATATTTCTCAGCAGGACCCCTGCAACCACCCCAGAAAGGTCTTCCAGCTTCCAGACTCTTTACTAGGACACCGGTTTGTGTCTGCATTATAGAAGACTGTCTGAGTACAGGTCCTAGGGTACAAACCAGCTGGATTCAATCCCAGCTCCTCCTTCACCCCACACTATCTCTGCAGCCCTGGGTCAGTCATTTCAACGTATGCCTCCTAGCCTTCATCTTTGAAATAGCGCCTACCTTATAAAGTTGTAGTGAACATGACTTACAAAATGAGAGGCTAACTTGCAGAGAGCATGCATGCCACATGGACTTCTTGAATACTCCCCAGAGTATTCAGTGAATGAGTGACTGGATCTCCGTCCCTCCATACCAGGACCCTCTGAAAGAGAGCAAGCTTGTGTTCAGGTTACTAAGTTAGAACTTTCTCTGGGCACCAGGACACTTGTTCTATCCCCCCTGTAATCCTCTAAGTCAACTTTGAAAAATTCCTATTAGGGAGAGGTGAAGTTTATAACAACTAGCTCCAGTTCCCCGAAGCCAGTGACTAGCAGAAGAGAAAGCACCTGCATAGCTCATATCAACACCACTGTTTATCTCTGTGGTCTCCGTCCACATGTTCTGTGAGGCCAGTGTCTTGCCAGTCTACAGGCTAAAGACAATTACTCTACTTTGGGCTTCTGGCCCCCGAGAGACACAAATGTAGCTATGAAAAGTCAGAAACTGAGTTAATGTGTAACTCAAGTTTTCATCAACTTGCTCCTTCTTCATTTCCACCTGGCACTTGAAAGCTGTTCAAGGTGAGTCATGTTTGTACATGAGGCTGTCATTACCATCAAGGATGTTTGCGGCAGGGTCTCGGTACCCATTTTATAATCACCACCTATGTTTACATAGCGCCTATCACCAGCACATCAGCAGGTTTTGACAAACAAGCTGCGTAGTGCAAGAAGAAAAGGAAAAGGATGCCTGTGAGTGATGCTGTTAATTATCACTGTGGCACACCCAGACAACTCCTTAAAGTGGCACATGATCGCTTGGGCTGTCTTTGCTCCCATGTGCTTTTCAGAATACCCTTCCTCACTACCACATGATCTAACTATCATCATCATAGAACATACATCTAGCTATCACCATATAACATGACACAAAACTTGGCGATTCTCACCCACAGGGTGGGAATACCACATAATCAGACTGGCTGCAGAAAATGGGAAAACGTATTTGTTACATGATAAGGATTCTAGTTCCTCACACGTTTAATGGGAGCTAAGAGCATAATATGATAGTTATACAAAAGTGATGCTGAATCAGATTCTGGTGTTTGTGATAGACACAGCTGTATTACCAGGAAACTAAAAACCCTACTGTATTTAGTGATGAGAAAAGATCATACTTACTGAGTCATGTGAGATTCCCAAGAAGCACATGAAAACCTTGGAGGTGCCTGGGCCAAGGTGGCCAGAATTGTGACAGGTCTGGTAACTGGTCTAGAGACATAGGGAAGGAATTAAGTGTGTTCAATCTGGAAATCTCCTAACAACTGAGATCTGCATGTTACTTGGTGTATTCTGTGCCTGCAGGTGTCTGGGCTGATAGTGACAGTAATGGTGACCCTAGAATGACATATCAAAGACTAGCACAATCATCCTGCTAATCTACAGAGCATCCATTGGCAGGTTGGCCTGCAACTGAGACCCTATGGGGTTTATTCATCCCAACATCAACCTAGAAGTAGATGTTGCTACTTGTGGGAAGTGGTCTGCTTCAAGTGATACTGTCTGTTGCCTGTCCACAGAAGCTCAGAGAGGGAACGACGTCCTTCTTCAGCTCTGAGCGACAGACAGACAAGAAAAAGATATATGAGGTATAAAATATATGCGATATAGTATGTGTTATGTTGTAATATCAACAGCTTCATATGCCATAGCAAAGCTTTCTCGAATGTCCACGCAGGAGTTTCCTTCAGTCTTTATTCCACCCTTCCCAATCTCTCCCCTCTCCCTACCCGTCATGCGTCTCTTTTCTCCAACTCCCTCTCAGGAACCAAACGAGTTCAGCCCTCCTATTGCCTCTGTGTAGATGCTTTCCAGCTTGATGCTTCAGCATCCCATAATAGTCATGTCTTAAAGGTCACTCGCCCCCAGCCTCCTCGCCTAGATTATCCTGAAAGTCAGTTATCTTCTTTCATAAAAGTAATTCTGGTGCCAGATGTTAAGAGACCAGGATTTCATCCTCTGGGACCCTGGGGTGGGGACTTTCAATGGAGAAGTGAACTTGGGAAGTTCGGCATACTGGAGACCCCCCTTCTTGGAGAGTCATAGTAGAGTGCATGTGTTCAAGTCCTTATAAATTACCCCAGTAGAGCACTCACTAAGGTCTTTGATAGCCAGGGTTTCCAGAGTTCACTGGGCTACAGATAAATAAAAAACATCCTTTGTACTCTTTGAAATGTACCTTGGTGTGTGCACATGGAAAACACAGAACCATCCAAAGCCTGTGCAGCCAGACCCCTGGGAGCTGAAATCTCATCGCAGGAAGAATGTTTGTCCTTTGCCCATCTCGCTGGGTGACCTTGGGCCCACTCCATCTGATCCAGGGCCTCAGAGTTATAGGCTTGTCTGGCTTTGGGCTGATCCTGACATTGTTTATTGCGTGAGTCTGGTCACCTCTGTCCTGTAAGTGCCTCACAGAGGTGCTCTGAGAATAAATAAGTCCATTAGCTGCAGAGTGCAGAGAGTCCCTTGGAGAAAGGCTTTACATAAATGCAGTTATTCTTGCGCTTATATTAAATTGACTATCAGCCACTAAGCTGGACCAGTTCACCGCATAATTTTGCAAAGTAGTAGGAAAGAAACAGGTGATGTGGTTTCGGGCCAAGTGGTGCTTTTGGTCTGGATTGATTATTAGTCTGAGTTCCTTGCACTGATACACGCATACTCTCATCACACACACACATATACACATGCACACATGCATACACACACAAGCACACATGCATGTGCACACACATAGGTGCACACACACATGTGCACACATACATGTACACACTGACACACGCTGGGCACTCCGGAGATCCAGAATTTAGGCTAAGCAATACCATGTGTACACCTCTGCTCTACACTGTCATCGCAACAGACTTTCACATTCACAGAACCCTCTTTATAACACATTCATAGGCATTGTCTCTCACAAGGTAAAAATAGAGGCTAACACACAAGGAATGAGGCAGTGTGTTGGTCAGCTTTTAGTGGCTGTGGAAAGTACACAAAATAATGTAAAATGCCTGAAACAGAATGAGAAAAGGTTTAGTGTGGAGCGTGATTTCAGGTCAAGGTTCCCATGTTTTAGTTCCTGTAGTGAGGAAGTCTGTCTTAGTGGGAAGCTCTTGTGTGCCCAGCTACTCCATTCATGGTGAGCAGAAAATGGACATGGAAGAAGAGACTGGACCTCCATTACCCCCTTCAAAGGCATTCACCCAATAATCTGACCTCCCAGTAGACCCCACCCCTTAAAGCTCCTACCACCTCCTACAAGCTGAAAAAGGGACGTTAGCATGCTGGCCTTTGGAAATACTTCATCTTCAAATCAGAATATGCAAGGTGTCTTAATTCCTGCACAAAACATCATGACCAAGAAGCAAGTTGGGGAGGAAAGGGTTTATTCAACTTACACTTTCCACACTGCTGTTCATCACCAAAGGAAGTCAGGACAGGAACTCAAGCAGGTCAGGAAGCAGGAGCAGATGCAGAGGCCATGGAGGGATGTCCCTTCTTGGCTTGCTTCCCCTGACTTGCTCAGCTGGCTTTCTTACAGAACTCAGTATGACCAGCCCAGGGATGGCATCACCCACAATGGACCCTCCCACCCTTGATCACAAATTGAGAAGATGCCTTACAGCTGGATCTCAGGGAGGCATTTCCTCAAGGGAGGTTCCTTCCACTGTGATAACTCCGGCTTGTGTCAAGTTGACACACCAAACCAGCAGTCCATAGCTTGTTTTTAACCGACATATATTTAAATGTCCAGACAAGTCTTACTTGAAAGCATGCTCACCACCCTATACTTCCATGCCAAGATCTTTACAATTGAGGCCGCCCAGTAGGAGATGTCGTGTTGACCATGCTTCGGATGTTTGAGTCAAGGCCAGAGTCGTCTAATACTAATAATACCAAGAGCGTATAGACTTTGGACGTGGGGGTAGACGTGTTAATTTCATCATTCAGGGTTTACTTTCTCATGCTTCTACAGGCAGCACTGCCTGCTAGATGGCAACGGACAAAGAAAAGATACTTCCTTTATTTGAGCACGCACACTAGCAGAAACAGCGTGCAACACACAAATATATGCACACGATAAGAATGTGTCGGATAAATGCTATGAGGAAAATTAAAGCAGGATGGGAAGACATAATTTCTGGGCTAAGGAGACTAAAAAGAAAGAGGTTGTGTAGAAGACTCACTAGAGATGTTGAATAATGTACTGTGAATGAGAACACGTATTGTGAATGTCGGGTACGATGTCCTCCTTCCAGAGGATGGAGGATATGAGAAGGAGAATAATGGTGGGAGACGGGAAAGTCCTAAGAGGAAGCAGAGACTCACAAGGGTTCCATGACCATGTGACGATGTCATCCCGTGTACCTGCTTTCTCCACTGGCTTAACTTTGTTTTTGTTTTTGTTTTTGTTTTTGTTTTCAAGACAGGGTCACTTTGTAGACCAGGCTGGCCTCGAACTCAGAAATATACCTGCCTCTGCCTCCCAAGTGCTGGGATTAAAGGCGTGTGCCACCACCACCCGGCTGGCTTAACTTTTTATTCGAGTGAAGTATACAGTCTGGAGCTAGAGAATAACTTTCTTCATAGAGTGATGGACACACATCCCAAAGTAAGAAGGTCTACTTTGGGGCACTATCATCTGTAAAATGGGTTTCTCTCACATCCCTCAGATATTAAACACATACCACCAACTGCTGTCTAAACTGCGTCAGCGCTCACAAGGCCCAGTCATGCTTGCCTTCCCTTAGACTCATGGGATTCTCTCAGTTTTATCACTCATAACAATTCAGAAATCTGCTTCCCATCAGAGGCAGAGATGAGTCTCAGGCATCCTGTGTTTAAGAGGAGAGACCCAAGTTTCAGCACCCAGAGAGGAGAGGAGGTGCCTGGGACAAAAAGAAATGAATTTTCCAAAATGAAAGTGTATTCAGAGTGTATGCAAATTCGAGTGGTACTGGGGCTTTTCATCAGCATCTTGTTTTGCTTCTGTCTAAGCATGAGTCTCACAGGTACCTCCAGTGACCAAGGTTAAGGACACAAAATGTCAGGTAGTTGAGTGAACAGCTCACTACCAGAGCCATAATGTCCTCTCAGTCCCTTCGCTGTCTTCACCCAGTTCTCTCTCTGTCACCCCCATCTTCCTACAGCAGGCAAAGGCAGGCTTCCCTAAAAGTGCTAAATAAAGCTCAACCTGGACCTGGAGAAGAAAGAAGAGCAGGCCACTGCCTGCCTGCTGTGTTTCTTCAGCAATCATGAAAAGAAAACATCATTTCCTTTGAGGGCAGAGTATGGTGGAGTTAGCCCCTCTATAGGATTGAGGTCGGAGCCCTTGGAGGATGAAGGAGAGGAACAAGGTCAGTGGAGAAGTAGAAACACTGAATTAAACCTCTCCTGGTCCAATTTTTCCAGTACTGAACTTGCACGTAATGAATCACACTTTTATTTTAGTTTAACATTTTAAAAGTGTAGGTACTTATTATATACGATCTGATATTACGCCATATTACATAATGGCCAAACCAGAATAATTAGCATATGTAAAAAGGAATTATAAATTCTAGCTAGCCCATATAAAGGACACATGATTCAGGTATTTTCTTTAAGATCCATAACCATGGCAGGTTCTGGAGCTATTCTAACTCACATCCCAGCCACATGTCCCTTGTCACTTGCTGTGTCTCCTGGCCACGTGTTCATGGTCCATCTCCTCTCATGACAGCCTCCTCCTCCCTTTGTCTTCTTTCCTGTCTCCACCTGTGACCCCCAGACAGGTAACTGAAAACCCATGTACCTCCATCTATTGCGCAATCATAGGCTTTATCCTTCTACTGACTTGGGGAACAAGGTTCACACAACAAAAGCTGATGTACATGAGAATTTCTGGTGCTCAGGGGCAACCAGATCTTGGGGGTCACTATTTAGCATTTAAATATATTAAACACCAGACCAACCCCCTATAAGCAAACCCTTACACATGTATAAACATCCCCTTACACATTTGTCATATCATTGTGGAGGTCATTCCAAGTCCTTTTTTTTTTCTAGTTAAGTTTGAAATACATTCTTACATTATGGCTGGTTTTCATCACCCTCCTGTACATGAATGTTGGAACTTTTCCTACCTGGCAGCAAGAACTATCAAACTATGTCAAAGAGCAGTGCAACACCAAATTGCCTGCAGTGCATTTTCATGATCTGCTACATGATATCCTCCTCAGAAATGCTTTCTGAGCATAGGGCCCCTAGTCCACAGAGACTAGATTCTGTCCCCTAGCTCATCTTCATGACACGCAGTTGACACCAACCCTTGGATACTTTCTACGGAGAATCTAGGCCGAGCAGGACAGGATATGTCTAGCCAGAGAGCCCCACTTGTTAGCTCCCTGAATGTGTTCATCTATACCAAAACAAAACCAGAAACTCTAGTCCAGGGGAAGGAGCCTACAACAGAATCAGGTACTGTGCTTTCCAAACGGCCAATACCCAGAGCTCTGGCTCCTCCAGGTTCGCCAGAAGCACACGTGGCTGTGGAGCATGCGCAGTACCTCTGGTCTAAATCAGGGTAGATGATAACCAAAGGGGAAACGCTGCAGTTTGCATGGTATATACTTAAAATTTTAAACTTTCCAAGCAACAGAGTTAGCTCTGCAGTTAAGAGCTTTTAACTCTTCCAGGGGACCTGAGTTTGGTTCCCAGCACCTACTTTGGTCAGTTCGCAATTGCCTGTAACTCTAGGGATCCAATGCTCTCTCTGGCTTCCATAGACCCCCACACCTGTTTAGCATACATACATGCAGACATGGTCTGCTTGCAGGCTTTTGTGGGGGGAAAAAGCGTCACCCTGGTGAGTGCGTGCAGAGGAGGAGGATATTCACACAGCGATTCCTAGGTAGATGAACTCGGGCAGACTTCTGTGGATGCCGTAGGTAGCAGGGTACCCCAAGGGTGTCTTCTAAAGGCAACGTCATCCAGCTGGATTGAAAACCGCCACACCTTTGAGCCTACTGTGTTTGGGGCATGGCTGGCCCCTGAGATACCCTCAAGTCGCCTGTTTCACTGTTCCGATTCAAAGTATTTGGCTCTTTCTAAGGACCTGAATCTTATCAATAGCCACATGTTCTCTGACTCCCTAATGTACATGAGCTTATGTTTTGGCCAAACTGTAGGTTTCTCAAACTCTTTTGCTCTGCTTTTCATAACCAATTATACCACTAATCTAACTAAAAGGACCTAGCAATAGATACACCACAGCCTGAAGCTGGGATGCCTTTAAAGTTTCTTCCCAACATATTAGCTAAGTGGTCACTTTTAAATTAAATCTCACGCAAGGTCTCAGGACACAGACAAAATATAGACAAGTTCTTTAACAGATGTAACATTCATGGCCTCTGCTCTAGTTACCTATTACACTCATCATCCCTATTTTAAAATTTACAAACACAGAGCTCAGTGTTCGCACTCCTATCAGCATCCCACCAGAGATCCCACCAGAATTGCCTGTTACCTTTTGTTTAAAATGTCTAAATTTCCTCTCGCCTGATTCTCCAAAATTTTCCAAGGTCCTCCCACAAGCCAGTTTGAAAGACTGCTAACTCCTTGCAGTCTCAGGGTAGTGATACCACTTCTCTGATCATCAACCTTTCGTGTTAAACTTTCTGCCTCTGTGACAAGACACTTAAACAAACAAAACAAGGGGTTAAGTGTTCTTATGGTGGTGAATGTTTTAGTCCACAGCATCAAGGAAGAAGTGGAAAAATATAACAGCTCACATTACAGCAGCCAGGATTTAGAGAAGGAATGTTGGGCTAAAGTAACACCATCTTATCCTAGCTCCATTTTGTGCCTGCTTATACACTTCTCAGCCCTCTATACCCCCATCAGCCACATCTGCCTTGATAGTACATATGGGATCTCCATGACTATGAGTATGGTCCAGATGTATTAAGGAGATAATAATGCTTATGCAAAATAAACTAAAACAACTGAAGAAGGTATAGCTAAAATTAATTGCCATGTTATATATGAAATAACTACTATGTTATGTTAGGCCTAAACAAATGTTGCAAGATTACTTTGACCCTCATCTAACATTGATTTAATTTGGCTTTTAAAATGCTGTACCCCTGAACTTCAATACCAATAGACTTTCCGAGGCATTAGCCCACTCTTGGTCACCAGGCAAAAAAATTAAAGGACTCTTATACTATTAACTAGCATGGTGGAGCGCATCTTTCTCATGAGGATTATTTCAGATGTACCCACATTCAAGGTAGGCATTCCTCCTAATTAATTCTATCTAGAAATGCCCTTACATAAATGTGTTAGGTTCTTCTAGGTACTTCTCAGTTTAACCAAGTCATCAATCAGGATTACCTATTACAGAAACCAAGGCACATAAGAGACCTCTCATCTACTAGTTGTAAATGGAATCACTCCCAACACACTTTCCACAAAGATACGAGTGCTCCTGACACCAAAGATCTCACAGGCAGCATTTTCTCTCCTATCATCTCAGAAGATAGCTGTCAGCTTCAGGGGAAATCCATTTGTTCAGATAGAGGCCCTTTCTGGATATAGTGGGAAGTGTGAAAAAAACGAGGCTAGAAGCTTCTGGATTCAAGTTTCAGTTTTGCCGTTACCAGTCCCATGATCTTACACAAGAATATCAGCTTCTCTGAGTTGTGATTCCTTCATGTGAAAAATCTTTTTTTAAAGCTCCAATAAAAATCCCACTGGTTATGTTCAATTGCTCACAGAGAACCTGGCACAGGAAGAGTATCTATTTTTTGTCCATGATCCTACAAAATTCTATCATTTTCATTTTTGTCAAGTTGATCCCATTTAAATGCAAGGGACTAACTAGATGCTGAAGGGACACCTGTCTTAAATCTCTGTATAACGGGGTTAGTAACCCAAAGTGGGAAAACTGCTCCCTATTTGGGAAACCCTCCCCTATCCCTGGTGTGTTCTGTGCAATCCACATTTCTCAGACCTGCATCCAAAGTTTTACCAAGGATGAGATGAGTGCGTGTCTAATCCATGATCAGGTACAACCACTAGGTTTTCAGCAAAAGCTCTCCCTTGCCCCGTGTGGCAATGAATAAAAAATGCCTGAACTGCTAGAGGAAGCAGTCTGTTCATAAGAACAGCTAGCTGAGAAGAGAGGGAGGTGGGAAGAGCAGGGGAGGGGAGAAAAACACTGTTTTAATTAAACATAGCGTATCTAAATCAGAGAGGTATGCCCAGAGAGCAAGGAAGGATGAAATGGAATTTTCAGAAGAAAACAATTTTCCCCACTTTCTTGGTCTCATTAACATCAAAATGAGCCCCCAAGGAGGCTGCTCTTGTTGCAGACAGGATTGAATATCTATCCTGAGTCACACAGGATTTGTGCTCCCCAAGACTTGCCCCTCTACCCCAGGGCGCCCTTCTTCACCCTCCCCCAGAGGCCACTGTCCTGGCTTAGCTTCTAGGAAGTGCAAGGACTCCATGCTGGTCATAGAAACCTTTGAGAGAAGTGCAGCATCTTTCTGGCATCTAGGGTCCAGGCAGCTTAGATCTTTGATCTGTTTTTCCCCAGATCGCAAGTCGCTGCTCGCCTTCTCAGGGCAATCCCCATATTGATAACCAGTGGAACGCTTCTTGTCTGACAAGGCCGCCTGCCACCCTCTCTGTAGCTCCTGTCTCTCCAAGCACCACCAGGAAGTTCTGTTTGTCCTTAAGTCCTTCTCTTGCTTGGAAATCAAAGAGGTTCTAGGTTGACCTCTAGGGTCTCACTGGTGTCCTGTTGGCTGGTAATTTCACATCAGGTTTGATCACTGAATAGTTTTACCTGTGGATGCTGGCCTCACGCAACACCATTTCTTCTATCTGAGTTTCTATGTCCTCCACACCAGAGCCTTAATGGCACGGGGTTCTGTTTATCATCACCCTTCAATGTTCCTTGAGCATCGGCTTTTGCCAAGAAAAACAACGCATACCCAAATCCCTAATTCTGACACACACACACACACACACACACACACACACACACACACACACACAAGCACTCACACTACTAAATATCTTGAAATGTCCCAGTGGGGTTGTTACATGTTATCAAAGAAATTGAGGTCTCTTCATGGGGTTATTCGTCTAGTTCAAAAATAAAAGATGTAAGAACAGGGGCTAGAGAGAGATGGCTCAGCAGCTAAGAGCACTGCTCTTCAGAAGGTCCTGAGTTCACATCCCAGCAACCACATGGTGACTCACAACCATCTGTAATGGGATCTGATGCCCTCTTCTGGTGTGTCTGAAGACAGCTAAGTATACTTACATATAATAATAAATAAGCCTTTCAGCCAGAGCGAGGGGAGCAGGGCCAGAGTGAGCATGGCCAGAGCAAGCAGAGGTCTTGAGTTCAATTCCCAGCAACCACATCAGCTACAGTGTACTCACATACATTAAATAGATAGATAGATAGATAGATAGATAGATAGATAGATAGATAGATAGATAGATAGATAAAAGATGTAAGAGCAGATTCCAATGAAAACTCAAGGACAATGTTTTCAAGTTTAAAAGAAAAGCCCCAGAAGAGCAAGCTCCGAGTATTAGCAACTGCCTGGAGATAGACAGATGAAAAAAGGAAAAAGGTATTCCGTTTGTGATAAGTCAGCATGGAGGCCAGTCACATGGCCAAAAGTCAAGCTTTAGAGAAACAATGTAGCCCAAGATACAGGATTTGAAAACAGGTAGAAGGAAACAAGTTACACTTTTCCAACAGAAAGCAGACGTGCTTATAGAGCTGCTCCCCTGTAGGCCTGTAAGCAACTGCAGGAAGGAGCAGAAACACTCATAATTCCACTAAAGGGATAACTATTCTTCCCCTCTTCTGTAGTCACTGTTCAACTCCTGTGAAGAACCTCCACGACCAAGGAGACAGCATTTAATTAGAGGTTTGCTTACAGTTTCAGGTTTAATCCATTATCATCATGGCAGGAAGAATGGTGGCAGGAAGGCAGGCAGGCAGGTGTTGGAGCCAAAGCTGAGATCTTTACATCCTGTTTGCTTCCAGAGAGAAAGGGGGAGGAGAGGGAGAGAGGGGGGGCTTATCAGGGGCTTTTGAAACCTCAAAGCCCACCCCTACCCCACCCCCAGTTATATACTTCCTCCAACAATCCTTCTAATCCTTTCAAACAGAACTATTCTCTGCTGACTAAGCATTCAAATATATGATCCTATAAGGTCAAACCAACCACCAAACCCTCTTGTTTTTGTTTTTTTTTTTTTTTTTTTTTTTAGCACAGCTTACTATAAAACCACCATCTTGAGGGGGAGACCTTTGGCTAAGTGATTGATCAGCCAACAGATTAGTTCTTAAGAGTGGAGACAATGGCCTATCTCCTCTCAGAGGCTTATTCCTCCTTATGGTAACACATAGAAACTGTTTCCTTCTTACTTTGGCATAGTGCATGACCCACAGTAAAGGATTAGAAAATTTGTGTGGAATGAATGTCTAAGTGGATGAAACCGACTAGAGTCATAGGAAGCCATTCAATGGAGCTAGCCTTCGTCTCTCCGTTGTTTGCCACTACAGATAATAGGATATCTGACTTTTGAGCCTCCACAGTCCAACAAACTTCCTATCTCACATAGGAGCACTGAATAGACTCATACTCATACTACCATGGCCAGCTCTACATGGGCTCTGAGGATTCAAACCTCAGGCTTGCATGGCAAGCACTTTTTACCCACTAAGCCATAACTCAGTCCCTTTCCTCTTTATAAGTTTGTCATCCAATATTTTGTGATAGTGACAGAGAGCTGACTAAAACACACACTAAGCCTATAAGGACTCTTCCATAGCCCCATGAAGAAATGACTAGCTCCAAATGCATGGTGGAGATACCTGTATAGATGCTTTTTTCCGTGATCCAGAATCTTAAAGAAGACCAAGAGACAAATGACTATGACTGAGAGTCATAGTCCATTAGACTCTTCAGAGAATAAGCTTGAAAAAGTAAGATACCAGCTGTCAGAAGACATGGGTGATGCCCAAATGCCTGTGGCTCTAATAATAATAAAAACAGGAAACTTCACAAAGCACAGGAGAAACCCCAGAGTCTGTCTCAGAGAGACCAGCCTGGGCTAGAGAGCTCTATGCTCATAGTGAAGGGACACCCAGCAGCAAATGACAAGAGCCACAACTAAATCAGAGAGGCCCAGAAACTTTGCATTGCACCCTCAGTAATGAACATTTTAAAGAGCAGAAAAACAAGGAGGACCCAAAGAAAAAAGTGTGGGAACAATACTGAGAGAAAGATGAAAAGCCAATCTCTTCTTAGCACTCAGCACCTAGCACCCAGCACTCAGCACTCAGCACCTAGCACCCAGCACTTAGCACTCAGCACCTAGCACCCAGCACTTAGCACTTAGCACTAAACCAATTACTATATCATCTTTAAAAGACCAGAACAGCTTCAGAAGTCCATCTCAAGAAGACACCAATAGAGTATGTGGCTCAGCTTCCCAAGACAGTTTGTGAACCACTTAGGAAATAAATGGTGCATCTAGTAAACTTTATCCTATGCTAGTTACTATTCCACTGCTGTGATGACACAACACAGCCAAAGCAACTTTTAAAAGAAAGCATTTAATTTAGGGTCTCATTGTTCCAGAGGGTTAGAGACCATGATACACATGGTAGGTAACTAGGTAACTTGGCAATAGGCAGGTAGGGTGCTGGAGCAGTAGCTGAGAGCTTACCTATAATCCGCAGACACAAGACAGAGAGTGACAGAGCTACCTAGGAAAGGTGCAAGATTTTGAAACCTCAAAGACCACCTCCAGTGACATAGTTCTTTCAACAAAGACACACCTCCTAGTTCTTCCCAAACAGTTGCATCAACCGGGGACCAAATATTCAAACTTATAGGTCTGTCAAGGACATTCTCATCCAAACCACCACACCTGGCCAGCAGACTGCGGCTTGATTGCAGAAAATAAGTTTCATCGGAACCTCAGTATTCAGCAAATTAGAAACTTGTCCAAAGTTGCAGTTGCCAGGGAAATTTAGACATGGTTTCCAAGTCATATGTCACAGCATCAGGAAGGATGGCAGAAGGGCAGAGCCAGCATCCATAGCTGGAGTCCTGAAAGAATGTCCAGAAGTGTGACATCATCTGTAAATTGATCTATGGAGGTCTATGGAATAACCAGGCAAGCACCACCATCCCATAAAAGGCCCAGAGGCAAGAATAACATTTGCAGCCATGCAGCTGAAGAACTGCCTCAAGGGATGCACAGCATCTATGTCACAACCCAGAGGTGTGGCAGGTTTCCAGGAGCCTAGGAAGGAGCACAAAGGTTCTCATGACTGACATCTACAGACAGGCTAGGCTGTATTCTTCTTACTGTATACCCTATAACACCCCCCCCCAGCCCTCTCACCTTTGCAATTATTTCTCCTACATTTTAATACCTAGTGTCAGTTTATCAGATCATCCTGTCCTGCTCCAGTCTTGTTCTCTGTTTCTACTTCATATTTCCTCTTCCTTTCCCTGAAGTTTTTTTTTTTTATTTATTTTTCTTTTCTTCTCACTTTCCTTTTCTGAAGGCATGTACCACTGTGATTTGCAGAGTATTTATGCCATAGATAGAACTACTTTTTTTTTATTCTAGCTTATCTGACCAACCATATTCTTTCATCCCCAGTACCTTTGTCCCCACCAGCCCTCCTTCTGTTTCCGGTTCTTCTCTTTACTTCTCTATCAGTCCAATGCTCTGTGTTCCCTCCTTTGAATCACACAGTAACTAATATATTAATGCAAGCATGATTGTCAGTGGTCCTAGGATTAAATGGCTGTGTTTTCATACTGGTATGACCTACTCCCTTGATAGGGCTGTTTTGGCGGACATTGTTCTACCCTTAAGGAAGTCCTGGTCCTTGAACATAGTGCCCATAGCACTAATCTAGCAGAGGGAACAGATACATCAATTTTACCACAACCTAATCCCTTGTGAACCCTGTCTACAGGCACTTGGCAAGAATAAGGGTGGATTTTTAAAAAAGATTCGACCAACCATCTCAGCCCAGATCCTAATGCAAAAACATAAGAAACATTAAAAAAAAAAATCAAGGTAAAAGTCCTTCAAAAGTCATGAATCCTGAAATAATAGCTTCCAATGAAAATGAATTACAATGAAATTCTAGATAAAGAATTCACAGCAACAAGTACATTCAAAGAATTCAAAGGAGACACAAACTTCTGAATGAATTCCAAGAAAATGGTTTCATTAAATACAAAAGTCAACCCAGGGCATGAAAGTGGAATTTAATAAAGAGACAGAAGTAATGAAAAAAATCAATCTGAAATACGGTAAATGAACAATTCAAGAAGTCAGATAAAAAGTTCCATGAAAAACCTCACCAGTATAGAGGACTAAGGGGAGCCAGAATATGTGTCCTTGATGACAAAGTCAAGAAATTGAAGCTCTCAGACAGATTCTTTAAAAGACAAATTGGTAAGGCATTACACATCAAAGATCAGAGAGCTACCAGGCACTATTTTAAAAAACAAATCTACATATATAGGGAAAAAAGTTCATGCTAAAGACATAGAAATTATCTTCAGTAAAATCATAACTGGAAACTTACCAAATCTAGGGATATCGGTACAGGGGCAATTTGGAACCACAAGCAAAACAGGACAGAGAAGAACCTCTTCACATACATTATATGTTATAACATAAAAACACAGAATAAAGAATATACTGGAAGTGGCAAGAGTGAAACACCAACTCTATATAGAAATGGGTCAATCATGCTAACAGCAGATAGCTCAATAGAAACTTTAAAAGATAGGCTGGCTTAAAATGATGTGCTTACAGTTTCTGAAAGACAGTCCCCAACCCAACTACTGCATCCACCAAAAAATATGTCATAATTGAGAGAGAAATAGAAACTTTCCATGATTAAGATATGTTAAAGCAATTCATGATTAGTAAACCAGCTCTAGAGAAAATGTTTGAAGAATCCTTCCAGTTGAAGAGAACAATAAACATATCCATAAGGTTACAAGAAAGAGTGAAACACCAGAACAGTAGTTAAGCAAATCAGAACTACAAGGGCACAAAACAAACACTACAAAATCAGCAAGGTGACATCAACTAATACACACTTTTCAATAATTCTGAATATCAGTGATCGCAATTCTCCAATGCAAAAACACAGGTTAGAATACTGGATTACAAAAAAAAAGGAGGAAAAAAAATAAAAAAGGAAGCTCTTTGGTGCCATCCAGAAACACACACCTCACTATCAAAGACAGACACTATCTTGACATAAAGGGATGGAAATGCATATTTTAAGTATTGAAACCAAGAACCAAGTAGATGCCACTGTCTTACATCTGACAAAATAAGATTTCAAACTAACACTATCCAAAGAGATAAAGCTCACTTCATCCTTATTAAACAAAGGAATCATCAATTAGATATTATAAATCTAAGCATATATGTGCTAAAAAAATTGAGTTGTTCTAGTTTCCTTTATGGTGATGTAATAGCACTCTGATAAAAAAAAACTTAGAATAGAAATGATTTATTCAATTTATATTTCCAGGTTACTCCCCATCATTGAGGGAAGTCAGGGTAGAAGCTCAGGTAGAACCCTGAGGCAGAAACGATTGAGAAACTGTGATTCCTAGCTCACCCAAAACTCTTGCTTGGTTAATCTTTCTTATACAGTTCAGGATCACTGGGCTGGCTAGTTTATGTCAACTTGAAACAAGCTATAGTCATCTAAGAGGAGGGAGCTTTAATTGAGAAAATTCCTCTATAAGATGGGGGCTATAGGAATTCCTATAGGGCATTTTCTTAATTAGTGATTGATGGGGGAGGGCCCAGCCCATTGTGGGTGGTGCCATTCCTAGGATGATGGTACTGGATTCTATAAGAAAGCAGGCTGAGCAAGTCATGAGGAGCAAGCCAGTAAGCAGCACTCTTCCATGATCCCTGCATCAGTTCCTGCCTCCAAGTTCCTCCCCTGTTTGAGTTCCTGTCCTGACTTCCTTCACTGAAAAACAGTAATGTGGAAGCATAAGCCAAGTAAACTCTTTCCTTCCCAAGTTGCATTGATCATAGTGTTTCATCACAACAGCGGTAATCCTAAAACAACTACCTTGCCAGAGAATAGTGCTGCCCACAGTGGGCACTCCTACATCAATTAACAATCAAACTTATCTCCCACAGAGATGTCCTCAGGTTATTTTCACATGAGCAATTCCTCAACTAAGATTCTGTTCTTACGTGTGTCTAGGCTGTGTCATGTTGACACCTAAAGCTAACTACGACGAGGGTGAACTCAATTAAACAAATACTTCTAAATGTAATGTCACAGTTAATCTATGGCAACAATAGTGGTAATTTAATATCTCACTTTTATCAATATAGAGGCTATTCTAACAAAAATTAGCAAAGTTAACATCACTGATGAAATAGACTTATCAAAAGGACCGTATCTCAAAAAGATAAAGGCTATATGCAAACCTGAGCAGGGGAAAAACTCAAAGCATTTCCATTAAAATCAGGAAGAAGACAAAGGTATTTTCATCCTTATTTAATTTAATGCTTTCGGTCTTGGCTAGAAAAATCAGACAAGAGAAAGAAATAGAGTGGATATAAATAAGAAAGAGAACAGCCAAAGCACTCGTACTTGTAGATGATATATATGATTCTATTCGTAAGAGATCCCAAAGATTCCACGAGAACTCTCTGAGAATTGAGAGAGTACTCTCCTCAAAGTAGCAAGATACAATATTCAGTAGCCTTCAACCATACCGATAACACACTGAGAACAAAATAAAAGAACCACTCTCACAATTATCTTCTTAAAACAACTTCCAATAAACCTAACTGGGAAGCGAAAGACCTCCACAATGAAAACTTTTAAACACTGAACAAAAAGGAATTAAAGAAGACACTAGAAGACGGATTATAAGAATTAATATAGTGAAAATGACTACCTTGCTCAAAATAATACAATTCCCATTTAAATTCCAATGGTTCTCTTCACAGAAATAGAAAAATGTATTATAAATTCACATAGAAGCACAAAAGATCCCAGGCAGCCAAAACAATCCTGAGCAAAAAGAATAATGGTCCAGATAAGACCATAGCCTTCAAGTTATACTAAAGACCTACAGTAACAAAGACAGCACAAAAAACAGACACTTAAATCAATGGAATAAAACAGAAAACCCAAAACAAAAGTCCACCAGAACAATTCCTTGGATCTTTGGTGGCAAGAATGACAAGGTATCATTTTCTAACCACAAACCAGAACATTCTATAATACCTTCTGTTTTCCTAAATTCTCTTGAGAATTGTAATACCTACTGAGATGTATATGAATTATCTAGGATACTTAGTCAAGAAACCAGCAGCATACAGCAATCATTTAAAAGGATGACACTCCTCTGCATTGTAGATAGCTTTTAATGTTACATGCATTAGAGGAAAGGCTGTGGGGACCAACCAAGTAGCTGTGAGAAAATGCCCACATCGCCACAGGTTTACCCCTCCTCACATTGATCCCAAATTGCATTCTCTTTTTATATATAATTTTTTTTTACTACTTTTACTTTTTATGGTCTAATCATTACCCTCCTCCTGGTCTGCCCTCCCACAGTCCCTCATCCCATTCCTCTTCTCCCCTGTCTCCAAGAGGATGTTCCCACCTCCCACCTCACCTTACCTCACCCCAACCCCACCCCCTTCAGGCCTCCCCACTCCCTGGGACCTCAAGTCTCTCTCCTGTTAGGCCTGTCAACTCTCACCGAGGCCAGACCAGGCAGTCCTCTGTTGTATGTGTCAGAGGCCTCGTACCAGCTAGTGTTGGCGGCTCAGAGTCTGAGAGATCTCAGGGGCCTGGGTTAGTTGAGACTGCTTGTCTTCCTATGGGGTCACCCTCTTCAAGGAGGTCCAGTGACCAAATTGCATTCTTAATCCCCCCCCCTTTGCTTTTTACTCCTCTGGTTCCTGTTTTGAGGCACTTTCCTAAGGACTGATCATCTGAAGATTCTGTGAGGACCTGGCTTTCCCCACCCCCAGGCAACAGAATGTCCATTCTAGTGAAAGGTAACTAGTGAGACAAAAAGATTGTAAATCACCATCGAATCTAACTGGATCCACTGTCCTGCTTTGTATACATTCCGTAAGACCAGTGACATTTGTTCTACTTCCTGCTACGTATTAAATCCACTGCACAGGGCTTTCTTTGCCCAGTGTACGTGCCTACCAATAACAGAGCTCAGAGGAAAGGCAAGCCTCTGTCTGACTCCGTCTATCCTGGTTAGTGATGGACAGCCACAAGTTATCTGTTTCTTCCTGAGGTATTCCAACACTTGGGTTTCGGGAGCCTGAGTTTAGAGTGGCATGGCGAGGGGGTAGGTCTGTAGTGGAGAGGGAGAGAGAAGAGGAATTGAGCTGCCTACAACCCAACAGTCGTCGTATATCTGATCCTCAATGGCACCCAGGTGGGTGGGCTATCATAGCGCTCATTCCACAGATGAGGAAACTGAGTTCCAAACAAGTGATTTGCCTTGGATAGCACAGCTAAGAAACGACAGACCCAAGATGTTTTTATCAGCAGGTCCTGTTTGCAGAAAACAATAGAAGTCATTGTGACATTTTCACTCACATATAAAGAGTCTTGACTCTATTCACTTCCCTTATTCCATACTGGTCCTTTCCTTTTCTCCACCCCCTCCCTTTTTACTTACATATCTTTTCACAAAGTTGACTGCACATATGTGAGAAAATGAGATATTTATCTGAATCTGTATTACCCTACTTTGCCTAATATGATGATCTTCAGTTCTACCCATTTTCCTTTTTAAAAAAAAAATAGCATGATTTCATTCTTTTTATGCTTAATAAAATCTCCATAGTGTAAACATGCTACATTTCTCTTTACCCACCCATTTGTTGATGAGCACGCAGGCTGATTCTGTAACTGCCATTGTGAATAACTTGCAGTAAGCATGGGTACTGGGCACTACCATAGTATGCCTATTTAGATTGCTCCATATTGGAAGAAGGGTTTGAAAACAAGCCTAGAGACAGAGCCTGTAAGACTTGGCTGGGGCATCCTTAAGTTGTAGCTATGTCAGTTAGTTTTTGCCAACTTGACCCAAGCTAGACATCTTAGATGTAAGAAGAGGGAACCTCAATGGAGAAAATATTCCCGTCGGAATGGCCCATAGGCAAATATGTGGGGCATTTTCTTCATTGAGGATGGATGTGGAAAGACTCAGATCACAGTGGCTGGTACAATCTCTGGACAGCTGGTTCTGGGTGAATCAGAAGGCAAGCTGACCAGTCTAGAAGACAGACAAAAAGCACCATTCTTCTGTGGTCTCTGCTTCAGGTCCTGCAGGTCCTGCCTCCAGGTCTCTGCCTTGAGTACCTGCCCTGACTTACTTCAGTGATGGACTGTGATGTGGATGAGTAAGCAGGTGGGTAGGGGAGCAGGGGCTGGGGGGGGGGGAATAGGGAACTTTCGGGATAGCATTTGAAATGTAAATAAAGAAAATAAAGAGAATAAAAAAAATATTAGAAACAAACAAACAAACAACCCTTTTCTGCCCGACGAGGAGCTATAATGCACAGCTTTGGGGTACTACTTATATAGATGGTTAGTAGACCTTTTTTCCATGGTGTTTTCTCCTATCTGTAAGCTAACTCACAGTCCAGTATCCAGAAGGGAAAAAAAAGGAAGCTTCATTTTTCAAATGAGCTACAAAGGAAAATTACAAACATCAAGAAGTTGGTGGTAGCAAAAGGAACAATACAGCCAGTATGTCTACTCAATACATGTCTCAATGCTGTATTCTTATGGTTTTATTGTATTATTTTTAAGGTTTTTTTTCTTATGTGTGTGTACACATGCCTACATCTCAGTGTGTGTGTGTGTCTGTGTGTGTGTGTGTGTGTGTGTGTATACACATGGGAGTGTGTGTGAGTATGTGTGTGTGTGCACATGTGTGTGCAGATGCCGGTCAAGATCAAAGGCAGTTTTAGATCTGGCATTAGAGTTACTAGGGGTCATTAGGCATCCAACATGGGTGCTACGAACTAGACTCTGAGCCTCTGCAAGAGAGGCAAGCATTCTGAACAGCTGAGTTTTTTTCCCCAGCCCCCTCTGTTCTTTCCTTAACCCATGCACTCTGTAATTCTTTGGAAATAATAGGAAACTGCCACTTTGGGAAAAATAAATGACATCTGAATGAGGTTAAGAGATGTTTAAATCTGAATATTTTAAAATGGAATGTGACTCTTTATGAAAATGTTATTAAGGGGAGATTCAAAAATCGACTTAAATATGCCTGTGTATACTGGGAAGCTTTGGGAAACCTAGACAAGTCTTGGGAGTTCATATTTTCTAACGATGCAGGGTCTACTTCACAGCAAAGTGCTGCACGGAAAGATGTCAGGGATGCACAGAGAAATAGCATGCCATTAAAATCTCAGCCTCAAAAGATACTACAAAGGAAGAACCAAAAAGTCATGTGAGGCGGGCACAGGCTGGCATGTCCCCCATCCAAGTACTAACCGGGCCTAAACTTGCTTAGCTTAGCTTCTCATGATTCTCAGGCCAATAAACTCCACACCTAGACGCTCCTTGGGGTAAGCTCCCCCAGCGGCTGCTTCACCCACGGGGACCACAGGCCTGAGCCCGAGCCTTTAGGAAGTACATAGGGTGCCACATTTGAGAGGAAACCCCTTCTGCAGGCTGTGAGACAGTAGTCTACAGCTAAAGGCAAGAAAGGAGGCTTTCAATGGCTGCAATGTGGTCAGCCAAGGTTTCCAGTGACTTTGAGGCTAGCTGTGGAGGTCACAGTTTTCCTTGATGTCCCATGTCCCTAGCATGTGCCCCGCTCCACTCTGGCTAGGCTACGGGGGATGGAGACAGATTCTCTACCGCTGAGCTTCTCTCTCAGCCAAGATATGCTGTCTGAGAAATTGCCATGACTACGCCTCCACACACACACACCCC
Source organism: Mus pahari (assembly GCF_900095145.1). NCBI lineage: Eukaryota > Metazoa > Chordata > Mammalia > Rodentia > Muridae > Mus > Mus pahari. The sequence goes on from NC_034608.1 coordinate 44,448,562, forward strand.
ACCATCCCAGTAGGTCTTTAAAAATAAGTTACACTCTATGTAGCAGAGTTCGCCAAGTGGCTAAAGGTAAAGGGGAAAGTAAAACAAAGGCAGGGAGGGCGCGGAGGGGGCGACAAAGCATTATCGGCAGCTTTGATCTCAGCGCTCTTTCCTTGCTGCACTCTGGCTTAAAAGGAACAGAAAAAAAGAAAGCAGCACTTCAGGCAGGAAGTGTCTATTATTCAGAAATGTAATATAATTATGTGTCTGCATGGCCCAGTTTATCAGACAGCTTTCTCTGGAAGGATGTGGTGGGATTAGACACGCCACCTCCTTTCCTCCCATCTCCTTCCCACCCCAGACTCCTACCTCCCCCTACAACCTCACCACCCTCCACTCCACCTCCCTCCTGCTACTGCCAGCCCTTTCTTCTTCTTCTTTTTTTTTCCCCCTCCTTCCTCCAGGACACTTCCAATTTCCCAGGTTTCGTGACCACTTACATGTCTTTCCTGAGTGTTTTTATATAGCGTAGGAAATTGGGTAATGAAAGCCGAGTCATACATTTCTGTTTTATGTTTCCAAAGAAGCAAGTGTGACTGTCAGGTTTACAAAAGATTGTTTATGTTCACTGGCGTGAAATGGGGAGCGAGCGTTCGGAGCAGAGAGAGAGAAAGGCCGGCCAGGCTGGGATGACAGCAGTGCATTCATCCTCCACGCTACAGCAGACAAAGCTCGGTCCCCGCCTGACAGGGACCATAAATCATGGGCAGGAGATGCTGTACCTACAGCTTATACCATTCCAGATGACAAACACACAGTAATCCACAGAGCACAGCACTTTTGCTCCCTCACCTTCCTCACCTCCCTCCTCCCTCTCTCTTCTCGTCCCCCTCTTCCCTCCAGATCACCACTCTGTCTTTCTCCAAGGTTCCTCCCACCCCACCGCTTGCTCCTCCTCTACTTCCTGGCTGCAGAGATGCTCATTTCTTTTCCAAAACTATCTTTTGTTATTTTCTCTGCTTCTCTTCCTCTGTCCATTGCTAACCTCCCTTTGTATCCAGGATTGTTATTTCCTATTGGGTAATCTTCCCCTCTGTTCTTCTGTGTTTAATTTTATTTAGCACACACACACACACACACACACACACACACACACACACACACATACACACACATGGATGTGTTTGGATCCTGGGCATGGAACTCCAAGCCTCACAAATGCTAAACGTACACTGTATTACTGAGGTACATCCCAGGCCCATAGAACACAGAATTCTTGCTCCCTGCCATCTCTTCATCTCTCCTGTCCTGTCTCTTATGACTTTCTGATCCCATCTGGCTCCCCTGGAGCCCTTGTTCACTAATAAGAGTTTGATCTTCATCTCAGAACCCTCTTGGTACAGAAGCAAATAGAGAAGAGGGAACACTACATGTTCTAGATCAGTAGCTTCCAGTCTTCCTGAAGCTTCGGCAATACCGTTTCTCCTGCTGTGGTGACTCACAACCACAATTCATTGCTACTTCATAGCTGTAATTTTTTTCTACGGTTATGAGTGGTAATGTAAATATTTGTGTTTTCTAATGGTCTTAGGTGACCCCTGTAAAGGAATCGTTTGACTCCTTGCAAAGGGGTTATGACCCACAGGTTGAGAACCAGTTCTAAGGTATATGTTCCATCTGCAGGCACTATAGATCCCTGATCCGGTCAGGTTTAGGAACAGAAAGGCTCTGGTCTGTGACCTTGGGATTCAGGCCAGGCTTCCTTCTGAACGTTTATGGATACAGGAAAGCCCAGGGTCCATGCTGCGACTCGGCAGGTCTTCTCCCCAGAGGGAGGCTCTGGGTATATGAGACCCTGCACACCCTGAGCTCTCCTTATGAGTCTGTTCTTCCACAGCCCCAAGAACCTCCTCACTCCCTTGTCTTTCGATATTGTCCAGAGTTTACTCAGAGTACTCCAGAAACACGTCTCCAATCATGGTCCTTGATATCCATGAATGGGATCAGATATAGAAATGTTGGAACAATACTGGGGGCTAAGGATGTATCTCACGGTCCACGCTTGTAGTCAGTTGTACTTGGACTTTGAGCAAGAGCCCAGATAGTAAACACTAGATCGGAGAGGTTTCTCTTCCAGAACTCCATCTATGTGTAATTCATGTCTTAATTTGAGCCCCACCAGGGCCCTGGCTCTCAAAACTAGGATGGCTGACCATTGAGTCTTGTCACACTTTGCATTAACACTAGGATCCTTGCACATGGGCAGCCGTGCAAACTCCATAAGCGATACAAGTGATACCAAGATATAATAGTGTTTGCTTCTCCTTAAAAAGTATCCAACTAGCATTCTGAAGACCAGCTCCATCTAGATTCAGACTTCCCAGGCCTTTGCGAATGATCCATCTTCACTATGTAGAAATGATATCCTAACCGTGCACCTGGCTCCTCAATCTCTTGGGACTGAAACAGGCTCGGCTGGGGCGGGAGGGGGGAGGTACTAGGAATAGTTTTCCCAGATGACTTCCAGCCAGCCAGCCCAAGAATGCCCTCTATTGACTAAGGCTGGGGTGGGGGACTGCCTAGGGCTAGGGAGCAGGTCAAGGGACTCTTTCTGTGTGCCTTTGGAGCACTGAGGGCCTATCAGGGTCCACTTGACATTGGTCACTCACAGCCCAGCATGACTTGGGTGGTGGGGGAAGAAAAGAGTATTTCAGAAGGAGAGAACCAGAGCCATTGATTGAAGTCTGGAAAGACACTAGCAGTTTGGCAACTTGTAGAGAGAGCCCCCATGGGATCTCTATTTATATCATTTCCTTGAAGAGGTCTTAGGGGTCACCTTAGCTTTTCCAGTTGGCCCATACCAAGATTTAAGGAGGAAGATTATTTAAACATTTCAAAGTCGTCCTGATAGGACCCTCTGCTTGGCCTTGCAGGCCTGATGCAGAGGCAAGATGATAACAAGGATCAATCAGGAGGCTGGTGGGGGGGGGGAAAGCTGGGCATGGGGGAACCTTTAAGATGAGCACATCTCTTATGCCATCTTGCCACTGTGGATCAAATGGCTACCCTGGCAGATTCCATCTAATTTTGTAAAAAAAATATGCCAGACTGGGAGAAAGAGATGCCAGGCTCAAAATAACACATCTGTTAGGGCAGGACTCAGCCCTCTTTGGAGTCAGGACTCCTGTGAGGATACACTGTGCTGGGCCCCTCTTCTAGGTTGGGACATTATCTTCTCTTCTCATTTTGTACTATGATTAGCTCAGACCACTATCATGATTAAAAATGGCTAACATTTATTAAGCATTTACCAGATGTGAAGCACTGGTACCCCACATTCTATCTAAGTGAATCTTCTCAACATCCTAAGGTGAGTGTGGCTTTTTTATTCAGACACAGATTAAGCCACTTACCCAAATAGGAGATGACTAACCGCTAAGCCTGTTCTTTCAGCCACTAGCTATAATGCCACTTTTAAATTGAAATTACTCCCAAAGGGCATTAAATTAAGCTCTTTACATTTTAGCGTGAATGAATTTAACTGGGACTTTGTGTTCAAAGAGATATTTCCCCAGCCCACAGCGTTTAGAAGCTATAGGAAAAATGGAAGCTCTTTTTGCCCGATTTGCCCAAGGCCCCGACTCTGCTCCCCGATCCCAGATTCCAGGGACAGAAGAATTTGCCTTCCAGTGGAGTATTAATAACAAAGCCAAGTCCTCAATTTGGACAGAAGCAGCTATCCATTAAGAACCTTCCAGAACATATCTGCTTTGGTCCATTTCATTGCCCCGGATATAGAATTCCACTCCGGGTTTCTCCCATCCCGAAAGGCCTCATGCTATAATTGTAATTAATTGGGCCTATTAGAATCCCAAAGGGAGGGACAGAAGGGAAGAAAAATGAGCCCTGCAGGGCCCCTCCTACCCTGGCCATTAGTCACTCACTGCAGAATCTAGATCCAAAGAACAGTTATGTTGCTGTGTTCAGAGGAGGGGACATGGAGAGGGGCAGGGAGCAGAAAAGCTGGGCGGTTCTTGGTGAGGGCGGCCCCTTTCTAGTCAGGTGGCGCTTCCACCCATCCGTCAGCATCAGATGAAAGGCTATAAAACCAACACGGTGCGGAGACCGTAGGAAAATATACATCCTGATGTGTCAGGAATACCTGCGCGCCTTTAACCTCAACTTCAGATGAACCAACACACCTCGGAGCACATTTATATGCAAAGGCATATAATATGTCCCCTGTATCTAATTATCTGTCAACCTGAGGCAGTTTGTTTTCCAAATCGGCCTCTCGGCTGTGACTTTACGAGGTCATAAAGAAAACGATGCCACTCTGCACTGAAACGCAAGGAGAGCCCAGATCAACAAATTATCCTCTTTAATGGTGTCTCTCTGCCTCCAGAGCTGGGTCTGGAGGAAGACAGCGGCCCAGTCCTGGGCCTTTCCAACCTCCAGAGAATGGGGCAGAAGCTGCAGAGTGTGAAGCCGAGAAGGCATGGGGACACAGGACATAGCCAATGAGAAAGACTTCCTTTGGCTCGTTCAGCTGTCCTCAGCTGTATTTCTCCACATGAACCACATCTGTCAGCGGAGCTGCCAGCTGATGTCTCCAGTAACAGAATGTTGTCCATGTTCCTGCAGGTTTCAACACCATGCCCTGCCTAGAAGGACCGTCCTGTGCCCCCCAGAGCATCTTTAGCTCCCGATAGTCCTAGGACGCTTGGTTCTCAAAGAGAAGTGAGAGAATCCAGTCCATTCTCCAAGAGACAACTCCTTCCGGAATGACCCCTTGGTTCCCTGGTAGCTTGGCCCCTGATAGCTTACTTCTCTGTTGTGTCTGGGCAGGAAACAGTGGTGGCTCTTTTTAAACTTCTAAGCCAAAGAGAAAAATCCTTCTCCCCCCCACATCGGGAAGGCAGGTGGCAGCAGCTGCAGAGGGAATGCCTTGTGAGCTGCTAGTGGCCTGAGCTTAGTGTCCTCCACACTTCAACTCTCACCCAAAAGCATGAGTGAACACATGCGCGCGCGCGCGCACACACACACACACACACACACACACACACACACACACACACACAGCGGGGGGGCGGGGCGGGGCAAGGAGGGATGGTCCCAGCACACTGTCTTCAGCTCCTATTAGGCCTCATCTGATCTTTAGCAGATTAATTAGGAAGTTTGTCAGAAGCCAGCCGTGAACTCCAGCCGCTCCTCTCTGGGAGTGGTAACAGGGGCCGGTGAAATCCAAGCTGCAGGAATTCCTCTACCCACAAGGCTCCTGTGATTAATGATAGAAAGGGGTGAAAAAAAGAAAGAGGTCAACAGCTGAGCGCAAGGCGAGTTGCTAGACAGGGAGTAATTAAGATACTTGGGTAAATATGATTAATAAGCTCAAACTGGCGCGGTGTGCTGTAAACACGACTAAGCAGATGGTCCCCTCTCTGCTGAGAAGGCTGGGCACTTGCAAACAAGGAGGGGGGTGGGGGAGGGCGACTCAAGAGGCATGGCTGTGGCTTTCTTGCCTGAGCTGACCCTGCTGGAGAGAGCAAGCAAGCAGTTGAGTAGCCAGGGAGGAGGTCAGGACCTGGAGGTAGCTTGGAGATCCTCTAACAATCCCCTTATTCAGGCACAACACCGATACCTCCGTGGAGGTTCCTGATCAGGCTCAAGGCTTCTCATCCAAAACGTCTCACTCCCTCTGCTCCCATCCCCAGATCAGATAAGGTGTTCATTTGTTTCAGCTGCTGCCTTAAGAGCATCTCACAAAGCTAAAAGACAAATGTATCGGATCACAGCTGTAGAGGTAAGATGCTCATGGTCAAGGTATTGACAGTGTTGGGTCCTCCTTAGGCCTGTGGCAGAATCTGTTCCATGCTTCTCCAGCTTCTGGTGACTTGTGGGCAATTCCGGCTCACCATCTATTTTCAGATGCGGTTGCTTTGTGAGGTCTACGCTTAGATCGGCCCATCTGAAAGATGAGAGGATGCAGTTCAACCTTCAATAGCCCCGAATGAGCTAGAAAGCAAACTGGAGAGAAAATTCCTTATCAGAAGGAACACAAGCCCCCCCCCTCTGTGTGTGTGTGTGTGTGTGTGTGTGTGTAGCACTTTTGAGAAGGCACACATGACAGACTCACACTTCTCAGTGCAGCACTTAAAAATAAAAATTAGTCCACGCCAAGTGTGGTAGCACATGCTTTTAATGCCAGCAATCAGGAGACAAAGGTTCAAGGCCAGCCTGGTCTGCGTAGCAAGTTCTAGGATGGCTGGGACTATATTGAGAGACCCTGTCTCAAAGAAACAAATAAACAAGAGTCCAGATCCTAGAGCATCCCTGTGTGATGTCACAAAAGAAGTGGAGGCTTTGAGAAAACACCTTCCAAAGGAGCCACGACCAGGCGTCCCCAAAGAGCCCAGTTATCAGGAAACACCCTTAAGACGTAGATGAGGGGACTATGCGCGCTTGGTTTACATGGCAGTGATGTACCAAGGTGTCTGTACCTATAGACAAGGACAGCTGTTCTACCTGCACCTGCAGGACAAAGCACTGTAGGAGAGGCAACCTCAGAGCTCAGAATCAGCTCAGCTGATTCCTGGGATGGATTCCTGTGTAAGTGCCCTGTGGCTGTCGCCCACAAAGGATCACAAACACAGTGGATTAAAACAATAGGAAGTCTCTCTCTCTTATAGTTTCTAGAAATCCAAAACCAACATAATCCGGATAAAATGACTACAGCAGCAGGTGGTGCTGCTTCCTTCAGAGGATCTGGGGAGGAGTCTGGCAGCTCCTAGTGTTCTTGGCTCGCGGTTGGGCTCTCCAGTCTTCGAGGCCAGTATCTTCTTATCATTGCCTATTGTTATATGTGGCCTCTCTCAGCCCCCCTCTCACAAGGACCCATGTGGATAAGCCAAGTCAATTCCCCATCTTGAACTACTTAACAACATCTGCAAAGCCTTTTTTTTTTTCCAGTATGCTGCAATTCCCATAGAATTTGCTTTTTTTCTAATCTCTCTCAATTGGCCTCTGTGAAGTTAGACAGCCTGGCAAATAAGCAAAGCATGCACAGGTGTGGCAAAGTATACCTCTTCACACCGAGACAAAATTCAGCCTTAGGCGATGATTTTTAGGTCCTGAATTTGTTCCTACAAATAACTTCTCTATGGTATTCATATATTTAAATTATTATTATTTTTTTTACTGAGGGATGTCTCAAGTTTTAAGTTACCATTTTTTAAAAATATGGCCATCAAGGACATTAATATTAAAACTTAGACTTTGTGTTTGTATTTTGTGATAGAAGGCACACTGATGCTACAAAATATCAATTGAAAAGACTGGTCTTAGGATAGACCACAGACCTCCAGAAAAGACCACTGGCACCCCAGCACCTGGCATGTCCCACACTGGCACCCCCATGCCTGGCATGTCCCACACTGGCACTCCCGTGCCTGGCATGTCCCCCACTGGTTTTTCCCTTCTGCACCAAAGGTTTTAAGAATCCCTCAAGACCTGCTGTGGAGAGAACTTGACTGGAGCAGGGGTCTACTCTCAGTGGGTGCCTTGGAGGGCTTCTCCCAAGTCTATCACCCACAGAGTGACCCTCACAGAGACCAAGTTGGGGGAGTAGTGGAAATGTTAGAATTGAGAAGAGCCCTTTGCTTTAGGTTGGACCTGCAGTGTCCACTGAAGGGCACCTATTAAAAGCTTAATTTCCAGCTCATGACACTGCTGCATGGTAGTAGAGCCTTTAAAAGGTAGAGTCCAGTGGGAGTCCTCAGAGGAGACCGTGGGGAATTGGGGTTTTCTCTTTGTTTTACATCCTGGGCATGAAACACATTTGTTGTTGTTGTTGTTGTTGTTGTTGTTGTTTTGTTTTTTCACCATGGGCTTCCTGCTGTGATGCTACTTGCTCTCTTTCACACTTTCACTTCAAATGAGGAAAAGGCAGCAGTGTCTCCTCCCTCACTGGTGGGGGACACATTCCCAGACACCTGCTCCCACCCCAGTGGAAGCCTGAAACCACAGGTAACGTCATATCCTAGCTCTACTATAGTTCACGCCTGTGTACATGTACCTACGATTAAGTCTAATTAGGCATAGTAAGAGATGAATGAAACTAATAATAATAATAAATTAGAACAATATGGCAATACACTCTAATAAAGGTTACCTGAATGCCATCCCACTTGAAATAGCCTATTGCACAGTGCTTACCTTTCCTTTCATAATGATGGGAGACGATGCGATACCTCCGTGGAGATAATGGCACAGGCATTGTGACGTGGTATTGGGTGACTACATCAGAGTCATGTGACCACATGCCCTGAATCAGCAGAGACTAACAAGAAGGCAGTGTGCATAATGTGGATCCACTGGAGAAAACAATGAGTCGTGCCTCAGACAAGATGGCCAGTGTGAGAATGTATTACACTACTCAGAACAGTGCACAATTTAAGACTTGTGAATTGTTTATTTGGGGAATTTTCATTTAATATCTTCAGACTGGAGACAGTTGCAGGTAAATGAGACTGTGTAATACAAAATCATCAGTGGGATAGGATATTTATAAACAATAAAGCCATAAAATGAGCAGCATCACCATAGAACATTGCCCCGGAGGGTCTCTGTTGATGACTGTGACAGTATTTACTGAGTGACTGCTTGTACACCGTGTGCTCCTTGCTATGAGGCTTCCAAGTTTCTTTTCCTCTTTCACTTGAGGTGAAGTATAACACCTAAGATACCTGGAATATCTTCACAATACCAAAGATACAGAATCAGATTGATAAACAGAGAAAATATGGTATGCAAATACAATGGAGTACTCTTTAGCCAGAAAGAAAACTAAACTCTTGTCCTTCGCAGCCAGAGGAAAACAAAAGGCAGACAGTGTGTTAAATGAAATAAGCTGACTCAGCAAGGCAAGGCTCCTGAGTTCCCTCATGAGCAGAGACTGAAAACATTGACAGGTCAGATCATGCAAACAGATTAATATGGGCTGGGACAGGTTTTGGAAAGGGAGGAATGAGCAGATGGGTGGAAGGAAAGAAAGCAGCTGGATTTGATCAGTGCACAATTTCCATATGAAAATATCATGCCAAATCCCATCAATATATACAATTAACATGTTAATAAAAGCAAAGAGTCAAGGAAAGAAGGCAAACACTACCTGTTGAGGACTTTATTAACCTTTCCAAAGCATCGTTCCCTAACATTGTGTGTTGTGTACGCTTTTTACAAGCAGGATAACAGTGCTGCTCTCAAATATTAAATGTGACCAGATAACACATGCACCTGTAGCTTAGAAGACATCTGATCTATCCCAGTGACATCTCAGCTTCATCTGCCCACCGCTGTGACACTCACACTTGACAGAGAGGACTATTGCCAATAGCTCCCCACATCTCATTTGTAACCATAGACTCTGATACAGGAGAAGCCACCTTGTGGATTATGTGTGGCCATCACTGGGCTGGCCTTGTCACTTAGCTCTACAGGAACCTGGGCAAACTTCTGGTCCCATGAGAGAGGCAGAGCCCACTGTGGGCCGTGATCTAAGGATGGGCGGTTCTCTGACGCAGAAGAGTGTTCACACTCTGACATCTCCACTGGAAATGTAAGAACTATGTGAAGGTGTGCTCAAGAGAAGCCAGAGGTTAAAAAAAAGGAAGCACTGGGTACGGGTTGGGCTCTGCACAACATATAAGGGACACAGAGTTTCCAGGTGGCCTTAGCAGAAGGGGATTGATGACAACACCCTGGAATGCAGTAGTAACTGTGACAAATCTCAAGAAAGCACACGCATAGAAGAAGCTGCCTGCAGGAGCAGAGCATTTTTCCCCCTCAAGCAAATGGGTGGTACAGATAGGTTATCTGACGAGTGACCCGGGAAAGCTGATACTGGAGTGAGGAAACAAGCCAGAGGAGGTGGTAGATGACGTCTTCAGTGTGACAGGGCATTGGAGAAAATCAACCTAAAGTGGAAGATTTGCTTGGAATCTTGGTGTCAGATGTCTGACAGTCCATGGTCACTTGGCTTTATTGTTCTTGGGCAATAAAGAGACAGAACACCATTGCAGGGAGTGCAAAGTGGTGTGTATGTGTGCATAAGGGTGTGTATGTACTTGTGTGCATGCATGCATGCTATTACTTCTTTCAGATAGGTCCTGTATTCTACAGTTTCCATTACTCCCCGCCAAAGTCCATTCAGTTCCAAGCCTAAAAATGTGTTGGACGGTCTCTCAAATCCAGTCAATTCTCAGGACAGTAGGAAGCTTGGACGTTAGCACAAAACTTTTGTGGGCTTTGCTAATTTTCAACATTAACAGATGGAAAGGGATCTACAAACAGTGTATTATCATCTGACCACACAGAACACGGGCCGCAAAAAACCACTTACCCAAGGGCTAGAGGGACCACCAGCCATCGGTAGACAGCTGCTCTGTACATGTCAAACCCAACACCTCTGTCACCCTGCACATGGATAGAGGCACCAACAGGGAGTTGTGCTGCTGGTGAGTGGAAGTCATGGTGGCACGGCCAAGGGGGGAGGGTACCCAGGGCTGGTATAGCAACCCATGAGTTCTAACCTAAGATATCAAAGGAAAATTGGCATTTACCCTGGGGCACGCTAGATACTTAGGAGTTTGTTGGGCAGTGATAGGTTGAGGCTGTGTGGGAAGGAAAACACTCATTCCAAACCATGGGGCAGGTAGCCGGGGAGGGCAGACAGAAGGAATTAGCTTAGAGACTCTGTGGCTCATTTCAGAAGCTTCAGGTGGCATGGGCTGTTAGTTCTGTGGACAGGAGGTCTAGAGGACCACCTTCAGAAGCCATAAGGGGCCAGGCTATGATGCCACTGAAGTTGGCATTTCCTAGAGTTGGCACCACCTAAGCCGTGCAGGAAGGGAATAATAGAAACCAGAGATTGAGATACTCTAGGCCAACATGAGAAGTTGGCAGTCCCAATAGAAGCTAGCTCCTCATAAAGCATGACTAAGGGGATGGAAAGATGGTTCAGTGGTTAAGAACACTGGTTGTTCTTCCAGAAGGTCCTGAGTTCAATTTCCAGCACCCACATGGTGGCTCATAACCATCTGTGATGAGATCTGATGCCCTCTTCTGGTGTGTCTGTATTTATACATAAAATAAATAAATCTTTTTCTTAAAAAAAAATGTAAATGAATGAAAAGAAAGTGAGCCTGCAAATGATGCTGTGGATTGGACTTGAAGCATCCACAGTTTGGAGCAACACTAGGCCCCAGCTTCAAAGCTACCCTCAGCTGTCTCCCCAGGATAAGCGTGCAGCCAGTCCAACTGGGCAAGCCTTCTCTGTAAGCAGTTATCACTTGAGGAGCCCAAGATCAGGCAGGAGTATCCAGGCCCCTGGAAGCCACCTTACCCTAGCTTTGCAGCAGATGGTGGCACAATGACAGGAGATTGCCTATTCTTGCTTTGAAAAGAGCACTTCCATGCTTGGTTGGTTGTTGAGGTAGTCTCACTATGCAGTGTTGGCTGACCTAGAACTTGCCCTATAGTTGAGGCTGGCTTCAGAGTTGTGGTAATCTTCCTGCCTCACCCTCTTGAGTACTGGGATTATAGCTTGTGTCCCCACATTCCGCCTTCCTGTATTTTCATATATCATCAAACCCACTTGAGTAAGGGAAGAACAAATTGAAGCTTTGATGAAGGTCAAGGAACATTAACTCTCATTCCTTCTGGTTGGCCTTTAGAAACTGGTGATGTTCTGGTTAATTCAGTTTCCTTCATCATCGTAAGTTTGGTGGGCCAGAAACTTGATGCAAGACAACAGCCTCACAGTGGTACCTTTAGCCACTAGGAGACATCACCAACTTCAAAACAGACTTGGCCAACGAGGAGGCTAGAAGCTGCTTCGTTACAAGGACAACATGTGGTTAGCAGGCTTCTAAGATGGTCACCACACCTGCTGATGTGCAGTGCCAATGAGCATCTGAGTGCAGTGACAGGCTGGCCCATGTCTAATGAATGGCACACAGCAAAGGGCACGGACTGTCTTTCAAAGACAGTCTCTCTCCTCTTCATCCTTGTAATGAAGCAAGACAGGTATGCCACTGGGTGGAGCCACTCATATAAAGAACCAAAGTGTCTTCTCCAGCCAGTAGCTACCAGGAAACCAAGGCCCATAGGAACTATGTCCCACCTCAAATACTCACTGAGCTTGGAAGTTGACTCCATTGCAGCTGTGCATCAGATGGCAGCAGCCTTGACCATGGTGTCTTGGCAAAAGCCTTTGAAAGGACCTGGTTAAAAGAGGCTTGGGTTCTTGAGACAAGAAGTATGATTTTGTAAAGTCAGTAAACTGGGGGATGACTTGTGGAGAATGAACGTGGTCATCATCATGGGGGGAAGACATAGCAAGACTGTAGACTTATGCAGAAGTTTTGTTTGAGTCACTGAGTCATAGCAGGGAAAGCCTCCATCATGAACACCTATGAAAGATTAAACAAAGACTAGAAAGGCCCCACCCTTCACATTTTTTGACAGGTGGAAATCCACAATTAATCTTCTCTTTGGCTCAAAGCTCCCGCTAATTGTTAAAAATACAGTAAATTGGGAGTCACGAAGCATAAAGCCAGGTCCCAGAGCCTTTGTTATTGAATATTTTTGATGTGTCACTGTACATAAACTATGTTTATGAAATAATGAAAGTATGAATTTAGAAAATTTCATTAACATGTTTAACCTTTACTTCATTTTAAAAATAAACTCAAACCGTACCAGCTTTCTGTAACAGGCTCCAGACCTCAGTAGGCCTTCAGACCTTAGCATAACTGACTCCATGATGGAAGTGCCATTCGGGCTGCAAAACTCAACATGTAGACAGTGCCACCAGCCAGAACTGAAGACAAAGACCTAGTTCATCAAAGTCCGTAGTTCTGGGAAAGCCTTTGGCTTCTGTAGTTCTGCTTCTGGGAACTGTGGATAACTGAAGTGTATCAACCCAGGACATAGGTTTTGTGGTTCAAAGCTCATCCTGAGAAATGCTTGGTACTACAGTGGGATCCAGACTGCCCAGTGTAGATGCCAGCCAGCTAGCAAATGACATTCTCTTGGCTTAAACCCACATCTGAGCAGTCTTTCCTGGTGAATGCCCCACCACACTTTATATAGCTCTTGGAATTAAGAGGGCTAAATGAAGTAATATAGTTGAAAGTGTTTTTAAGTATAAAAAGCTCTACATGATAGGGACTCAGTTCCATTCTCTTCTGTGGTGCTCCCAACTATGACACACTCTGAATGGTGAGGTTCCTTAAGGCCTTTCATGGAAGCAGTTTTCAGAAAAGTAGATGTGGAAGAAGCCAAGGCACCTGCAAGAGATGACACCCACCCTACCCCACCCCCCGTATCCGGCAAATCCCTAGCCCTAGGAGGAATATTGTAAAAGGTAGGTAGCTGATTCCCAAGGTCCACCCTGGGGACCATTTCTTCATCAGCTTACAACAGGTCCAACCTTATGAACCCACCTCCAACCCCATTATTTACCATGCATACATGGTATGCTCTGCACGCGGCCATTCACACATACTAATTGAACATTCCCTCAGCCCAGACGACAATAGTTATCATCACTGCCTTTTATGTGTGTTGAAACCGAGGCTTACCTGGGCAGTATAGCATGACATGCCTCAGCAGGATGTCACACATCCACTGCTGGGCCAAGTCCTGTTTAGGCGAGGTGCCTTTGTTGGTCCCTTAATTCTGCATCTTCCCTTGCAATGATTTCTCTTCTATTTCTCTGCTTCTATCGTCCTATAAAGCATGCTGTGACATTTCACACAAAGAGCCACATATACAAATCAATTGCAATCAACTGTATTTCTTCCCCAATGTTAAAAGACTCATAAAGGAAAATGCACTTGTTCCAAATACCCTTTTCTGACACTAAATCAGCTCTCTACTTCTTGGTGGTATTTCTGCACAAATTGAGCCGGGCCCACAAGAGACCACAATTTACCTGTATAAAATCCTGGTTTGCAGGGGCTGTCTAGTTGTGTTAATAAAAATAGCAGATCTGGTGGCTAAGCTTTCTTGGGGGTAGGAGGGGTTGGTTGTATCGTTCTGACTTTTCTATCATGTAATAAAGGCACTGGGCAACTTGCACCAGAGCTGGTTGGGGTGGAGTGTGGTATTATGGCCATGCTGTGGTCAGAAGTCTGCCTCAAGCCTATGCCCCCAAGGAGCCTCAGTCAGAATCGTCTGAGTCTGTGGAAACACCCTTGTAAACTCAAGCCGTACAAACTTCCAGTACAGAGGATACTGGTGGCTTAGCCCCACCCCTATTCTGAGGAACTATTAATAATTGATGACTACCAAGAAAAAGAGTTTGCTTTCTCTTAAAGGTGTGGTTCCTGGCAGTTGGAGCACACACCCTGGTGGATCGCATGCCACGAAGTATGTAGCTAGCATTAACTGGACTAGATGGATTTTTTTTTTTTAAATAAAATAAAGACACAAAGTTGGATGGGTTGAGAATGAAAAATGGATCTGGGAGGGGCTGAGGGAGGAGGAGGAATATGATCAAAATGCAATGTCTGACATTTTTTTAAAGAATTAATAAGATGTGTCAAAAGCAGTGAATTACCCAGGACTGGGGCTTCTCCTCAAATCCATTTGACCCCAAATGACTTTGCATCTCTGATGCCTGTTAGGCCTGTCCCCACCTACTGGAATGCCACAGGCTTTGTAGCCGTGGTTACATAATCACTCAATGGCTCAGTTTCTATTTGGACTTGGCTTGTATAATGCAAATACTAATGTCTTCTTAATTAGGTTAGAGACCTCAGTCCTTTCTTTTTAACTTCCACTCCAACAAGGTCATGGAGCTTTTCCTTTAGCCACCCCCACCTCCTTTTTCTTTTTCTTTTCTTTTCTTTTCTTTTTTTCTTTCATCAGGTCCTCACTGACCTTTCTACCACTGAGCCACAGGGGTTTGTGGCAGGAGAAGCCAAAACCACAGTCAAATTTGCATTCAGAACGCAGACTGCCAACTAATTTTGTTTCTGCGTGAACATAAACAAGGTTCTAGAAGACATAATGAAATCAAGAAGACACCTGATGTGCTTTACATTTTGTTATAGACAGCAATTCTATGTGCCACGTGAAAATGAAGATGGATGATGTCAATCAGGGAGGAAACAGGGAATTCAGAGGCTGACATTTATGTTTACTTAGTTTAAAGAAGTACCTTGCCAAGAGACTCCACTACCACCTAGAAGGCTTCTTCTCCTGGCTGCCCGTGGAGCTCCGAGGGAGGAGCTGTCATGGTGCCAGGTTTTCTGATCTGAACTCAAGCAGTGTAGAAATGGCTGTACACGGGTCAGTAGAGGTATGGGGTAGCAGAGTCAGGATATTTGGGGACACAGCAACCAGGCATGCAATAGAGCCTAAGTGTTACTAAGTGTTACATTTGTTAACATTATAGATTCCTGAGACAAGGTGGCTTAAGAAGAATAGCTTGCTTTGGCTCATGGTTTCAAAGATTTTAGCCTACGTTGCTTTGGATCTCTGAAGGGAGCATATCACACGGGAGTGCTTAGCGGAAGAGGTGTGTTCACCTCATGATCAATAGGGAAAGAGGAGGGGAGAACAGGAGAGGGAGAGGGGAGAGGGAGGTGGAAGGGCTTGGCTGAGGTTCCACTATCCTTGAGTAGGTATATGGTGGGTATAGAAGAACCTAACTCCTCCCACTTGGCCCTACCTCCTAAGTACCGCATGGTGAGCAGTCTAAGGAGTCTTTGGGTCTACACTAAACAGCAGGGAGGTTGAAAGGCTTTAACTCCAAGGAAATGTCTGAGAAAAGCCTTCAGAGATACCTGCGATGACCAGACAGGAGGTAGACAAAGGACACAAAGCCCCGGAGAAGAAAGGAGCTTGGAACCCTGGGAAGGAGCAAGAGTCAGGTAAGCCTCCATGGGGACTCTTGACTGTCTGCACACTGCCCCTTCAGGCTTCAGACCAGGCGACAGGTGATGTCATCAGAGCCAGGTTTAGGACAGAAGCTAAGGTAATGAAAAGGGACAGTGGGTACAGGCAGAAAGAGGACCATGAGTGAGGGGCTGTTGCAAGACCCAGCCCAGAGAAGGTAATTTGCTGGAATCCTTGCTCATCACAGAATAGACATATCTTAGCAACATGTGTCCCTGAGAGCCAAACATTGACTGAGCTTGCATCTTTGTGGCTTTGAAAAATGCAAGTTTCACTGACGCACGAGATTATTCAACATATATTATCTGCTGACTGTTCTGCCCAAGTCGGAAGCGTTTAGTTAGCACAAACAAGATGGATCAAGAAAGGGTATGTAGACGATGGTGCATTCGCAGACTTATGGCATTCGCAGGCTTACTGATCTTCCCCTACGGCTGCCCTTGGCTACTTTGTTCCGATTTGCACATATCTCTGAAAGGTGACTGAGTCTCAATGGAAATGGCCCTCAAAGGTTTGGAGTCCATCTAATCCACCAGTCACTGTCTGCCTAGAACAAGAGACAAGCCAGGTTGTAATGGAAATGATTGTTTAAAATCTCCTTCAGTGTTTGTCCTGGCCTCGAGTAGGTAGAAGATAAAATTATTCCCTTCATCATGCAAAGAATTGTAACAAAGTGCTGGGACCATCTTGAAAAATGCTTCAGGAATGGTTATGCACAAGAAATGTGGGCTCCACTGGAAATCAAGGAGACTGTATGCGCTAGGGGGCGGAAGGCAGGTGGAGATTGAGGGCCAAATTGCGACTCATTGGCACAGCACATATTTTCCCAATATAAAAGCAAATGGAGAATCCGTAAATAAATTGACTATATAAAAGTGTCCCTTTATATTACTTCCTCACCTTTCTAAGGGGAAAACAAAAGGGAGAGGGGAGAAAAAGGCACTGGGTCTTTTTCTTTTTTCTTTTCTCACAGCTCTAGTATAAAAATATCATTTCTCCTGGATGATTTTATAGTACCAACAGCAGTCCATATCTATTTAAAATACATATGCAGCGTCGCATGCAGAGCCACCCCCCCCCACACACACACACACAAATGATCCAGTAACTCGCATCAGTCCAACTGCAGAAGCAGCTGCCTCGTAATTACAGCCTCTCATCGCACGTGCGGGAAACAAGTTGTGGCGTTCGGGAAAGGTCTGCAAAAATAGGTGTCAGCCCTTAACTAATAGTGATTGTCCTTCCATTCTACTGTAATTTACATTTAATTCACACATTTCATTTCCATTTAAAATATGATTACAGTGTTTTGAAGCACATCTCACCTGTCCCCTCGAATTACAGGGGGATGAGAATAACAGGGAACAACAGGCACCGGGAAGGCAGCGCAGCCCTTGGCACTGGGGTCCGCACATGCCCTGCCTCTCAGAGGTCACAGGGGAGAGCTGTGGGTGAGAGGAGGGAAGCAGAGGAGTCAAGAGGAAGGCTGAAGCTGATGGGGAGCAGGGACTGGGGAGGTAAGGAGCTCCCCGTGTACTTGTATAAAGCTGTTAGGTCCTGGCAGAGCACCCATCCTTCATTTCCTTTATTTCAGGCTCATGACCTGCTACTAAATACATGCAGCGGAAAGCAGGGGCAGCTGTGTCTGCCGATTAGGCTTCTCTACCCTGAAGCTAGCAGAAGAAAGAGAGGAAGAAAGACGGCTAGGGCTTCCTATGAGTTGATGCAGAGAGGCCAGAATGCCCCCTATGGATATTCGGCACCCTTCAAAATATACCTCCTTGGTGCTGAAGAGATGGCTCAGTGGTAAACAGCACTGTACGCCCTTCCAGAGGGCTCAGATTTGAGTCTCAGCACTGACAGATGTTATGGTCTTTCTTCTATTTCTGAGAGTCAGTGAATTATTTTCTTCCCCTCTTAGAGCTCACCGTGGTCATGGGCCTAGTGACCACTGAAGTATAAACAGAAGTTGAGTGTCAGTTCTAGGCCTACGATGAGATACTCCCTACTCTATGACGCTTTTCTGCTAACCAAAGGTGAACAGCTTCAAGGATAAGGTACAATTAGAGGACAGCCACACCCACCAAGATGATAAATGGTACTTCCCTGGACCACTTCATGAAGGAAGTTTGCCCACTAAACAAGATCAGTCAAGCAATGCCATTTTAACAACCTTCTATTCTGGGAAGGTACAAGAATGTTAAATTTTGTTTACTGTACCTTCTAGTATCCCATTAATCAACAAACTTGCCTACCAATCATTTTTTTCAGCCCACTACGGATCTTGTGCATTTGATTCTTAAGAAATGATATCTCTGTGGTCAAGCATGGTTGTGCATGCTTGTGATTTCAGCACTTGGAAGGCAGGGGCAACAAGATCACTTCAAGTTTGAAGCTAGAGTTGTCTACCTAGAAACTTCCAGGCCAACCAAGGCTATACAGTGAAACACATTAAAATCAAAAGAAAGAAATAGGTTTCTATGAGACCACCAGTGTTCTCTCGTTACCTAACTCAATAGATACCTTTCAATCTATTCTACTGGCCTCTCAGGAGTGCTCTGCACAGTTGTTCATGATCACAGGATTGTCCCTGTCCACAGGGAGGCCTGTGATTGGACAGGAAAAAAGGAGGCGGAGCTAAGAGTTGAAGAGAAAGGTCTCGGGAAGAGAGGAAAGGAGAATGGAGTCTGACATGGTCATGTGGATGAGGGAAGATTTCATCAAAGGTTAGAATAATTGGGTTAAAGCTTTATCAGTGTCAATTGGCTCTGAAATTATTTATTGGCATCTTGTAAATCGTGATTTTTATTGATACATAAATCTAATTGGTTAACTATAAGCTTAAGAGTCTTGATTTTACCGGGTTACTGGGTATTGTGTTATCAAACTGCGAGGATGGTTGATATGTTTGGTTACTGGAGTGTGGGACTGCCCATTACAGAGGATTATAGCAGAGAGGGAACTAGTGACTCGCAAATCAAGCTAGTCAGATGCTGCGGGGGCTAGTTCCAGAGAGATGGTGGAGAGTTGGCAGGGGCTTGGGAGTTGGCAGGTTCATGTTTTAATATCTCCTGCAACAGCCCACACCTTTATTCTTAGCATGGTCTTTGGATTCCAAGACACCATAAATTCTTTGGCGTCTCCGTCCCTCTACCTGTTTCTGAGTCCTCTTGATGGAGTTCCAGCTCTGATGCCCACTCTCAGAGCTCTACAAATTGGACTTTGACTTCTGCCCATGTTGCTTTACCTGGAGCTGAATTCACGCTTGCCATAAACACTGGGAAAACAGGATGGAAAATGATATTAAAATGGCTTTCAGACATCTCAAGGCAGGCACTACAGACTGAAAGCCTCCTGAGAGAATGTAAATGAACAAGGGGGACCTGCCAGCACCCTAGCTTTTTCCAGGGGTCACCTTTAGGATTGCAGGACAGTGAAATAAAATGCTATCCGAACACACTGCCAAGTTCATGAGGCAGAAGGAAAAGTAAAAACTCAAGGTGACTTGGATATACGGTAAAATACCAAAGAAGGAGTTATACAGAGAAAGGGATGAATCCTTGACTACACAGTAACATGGAGGTGACCTTGGTAACATCACTGGGTAGTCAAAGAATGGCTGTCAGAATACTGTGAGTTAAATAATTTCCTGCACTCACAAAAAAGACTATGCTATATGCGAACCCTAATCAACCAGGTTGGCAAGGCCTGACTACTCAGGCCATTCAGTAGAGACTCTACAGAGGTCACACTAAGTCAGTATGAGTACATCAGCTCTAGAATAAAGGCTGCCTTTTAGCCCGCCTTTATGCAGCTCAGATAAGCTTGCATGAGTTGAGCTTATCAACAAGGAATTATAACTTCTTCATATTCTGAAAGTTAATACAATGAAATCTAGAGAGATACCTTTGCATTGTGAATATCTGTCATCCAATCAAAAAGTATTATACCCGGCATCAAAGAAGCTTCTTTTGGCAGCAGACACAGGCTGTTGCAGAGATCCACAATTGGCCAAACTGCAGAGATAAGTGACTGGGGCAGGGCAGGAGATGTCCAGAACCAGTTGGTTCATCTACAACATAACATGAATACCTAAGGCTCAAATAATCTCAGAGAGATGGGATAATTGTAAGAGCTATCTACTGGGAAATGGTATCTTCTAGATGTGGCACCAACACTGCACCTGTGAAATTGCAACACTATAGTTGCCTAATCTAGACTGCATAAAAGTAAGATGGCCAAAATGGTCATGTGGATGAGGGGAGATTTTATGAAGCCCTCACCCCTGGGTAGAGAGCTATAGGCAATCAATGAAGGGCTGCTAAGAAAAGAAATTGGTTCTCTCCAGGGATGAGCCCCAGTAGGATATCTTTTATTCCAATTTGTCACTCCTAAACACAAAATTTGACAACCCATATAAAACATTCAAATTTATAAGCAATATTAAATAGATTGTGTGATGTGTTTGTGTTGCATATATAAACAGTAACTAATATAGAAGAGATCATGAATTTTAACGTGAATTGGGGAGCAGATGGAAAGAGTTGGGGGAGACAGAAGGGTAAAAAATAATATAAATAGAGTACCTATGTACAAAATTCTCAAAAATTAAAATTAAATGTTATAAATGAAATAATATGAAAAAGAACAAGAATGTTAAGGAAGCAGAGCAAGAATTATAAGTGGGGGAAATATTAATTTCTACTGCAAATTACTCATTAGAAGTAGTACCAACCAGAGGATAACAGGGAACTTTTCTATGCTAGAAATAATTATCAACCTACAATTGGATTCATAGAAAAGAGTGATTCAAAGGTATAGACGCCTCCCAGAAGTTGGGAGGACTCACCACTAGAACTGCACAGGATGTGCAAAAGGAAAGCTCTCAGGCAGCAGTGAAGTGAAAGCAGATCTGCACGAAATACCCAAAAATCCCAGGAGAGATAAGTATGTGGCTAAGTAAGAAAGACCTAAGTGACAAAAATGGGTTTCAAAAGATAGAGCATCACTACAGATCCTACAAGTGTTTAAAGAAAATAATAAAATAATTGGTATACTTTATGTAAAATTAAGACAGCCCAGATAAAATGTTCAAATTCCTAAAAATATGTAAACAATGACACATTCTTAACTACTAATGAGTTAACTAAGCCAAGTCACAGAGTTCAGGTTCAAAATACAAAAACCAATTATACGTTTTACAGTTACAAGAACAATTAAGGTGAAATTAAGGTGAAAAGAAAACCTGACAAACATACAGTGCACGTGTGTGTGTGTGTGTACATATACATATATATATGTGTGTATGTATATATGTATATACATATACATATATATGTATATATATGTATATGTATATACAAAAGAGCACAACAAACTATAAAATTATATGATAAATATAGAATACTTGGAGGACATAAATCACTGAACACATACTAAAAATATATCACAGAAATCAAACAAACAAAACCCAGAAAATCCAAATAAACCACTAGCAAGTAAGGACCTGGAAGCAGGAATCACAAATCTCCTACCAAAGGAAAGTTCAGAACCTGATGGCTTCATTGGCAAAGTTTAGGTATCATCTTAAAATTAATTAATCCCAGGGCTGGAGAGATGGCTCATCCATTAAGAACACTTGGTGCTCTTGCAGAGGCCTGAGTTCAGTTCCTAACACTCACCATGGCGACACACAACCATCCTTGACTCCAGCTCTGGAATAGCTAATGTTTCCTTCTGACATCCATAGGCACCAGGCACACTGAAAATCTTAAAAACCTAATAGAAAGAAATCCAGTTCAGTTTTTTCTTTCTTTCTTTCTTTTTTTTTTTTTTTTTTTTTTGGTTTTTCAAGACAGGGTTTCTCTGTATAGCCCTGGTTGTCCTGGAACTCACTTTGTAGACCAGGCTGGCCTCGAACTCAGAAATCTGCCTGCCTCTGCCTCCCGAGTGCTGGGATTAAAGGCATGCGCCACCACGCCCGGCTCCAGTTCAGTTTTTATCAAGCAATCCCCTCTCCTCTCCCAAGGAGGGGCTGGGGAGATTTGAAAAAGAAGAAATTTGACCAAACTCACTCTACAAGGCCAGCTTAACCCTAATCCAAAGAACAAACGATAACAGTAAGAAAACTGTAGAACAGTAACACCAAGAACATAGATGCAAAAAAACAAAATCTCAATGAAACACAAAGCAAAACAAATCTAACATACATACACACACACAGCATACACTAAGATTATATAAAGTGCACTCCAGGATACAAGCAGCATGCCATGTATGCAAATCAATAAAAGTAATAAAGATAATACACAACAGCAACAGAATGAAGCTATTTGATCATTTTAATAAATGTAGAAATGGGTTTTTATAATGTTCAACATACTCTTGGGATAAAATCAATAAATGATCTATTGCAAGAATATAACACAATAAAGGCCATGGATGAGAACCTCACAACCAACGTCATACTTCATGGGAAAACCTGGAAGCCATTTCCTCTAAACTATTTTCATTTCTTTTATTTAACACAGAGTAGAAGCCCTAGCGAACCAGGCAAGAGTAAAGGACAGGCCAACGGAGTGGGAAAGGAGGAGTCAGTATTCTTGTCTCCAGAATGACTGTGTATGGAATAGCCAGTCTACCAAAATACGGATTCAGCTGCTCAGGAAGCCTGATGTGCTGTCTGAAGGTAAGACTGGACCCTTACCTCTAATCATGTGCAAAACGCAACAGGAAATGGGTCAGAAGCTTAGGTACATGCCCAAACACTATGAAAAGATTGTGCCAACACTTCAAGGTGTCCAAAGTTTGGGGATAAGATCCCAAAAGCCCAGGGGAAAAATAGACAAAAGGGATAATGCCAAACTAAGAACCCCTGTCCACCAAGAGCTGTGACCAACCAAGTGTGAAAGCACAGAGCCTCCTGAACACAATCTCAAACATAGTTCCTAATGAATTGGATTTTGTCAATGCTACAATCTTTTCTGCTATTTAAAAAATTAAAAGCAAGGAGACTAGCCACAAACTGCCAGGTTGTACATTTGTGTAACAATACTCTTATCGAGACTACAATGTAATAGTAAGACTAGTTAGTCTCCTTGACATAAGGGATTTAAGGATGGGTCGCACTACTCATAGGAACCGTTTAACACCATCAGTTGTCGAAACGATAAAATTAAAAGCACTACCAGTTCACACCAAGGGGAAAGACTAAAGGGTTGACAAGTGACAACTGCTAAGCCATCTTTCTTTAAATTCACTTAACAAATAAACAAAATTTGATTTTTTTAAATACTTCTCACTCTTTCTCTATATTTTCAGAATAAAGGCCAATATGAATGGTCATGGGTGGTCCAGTCTCACGAGTTTCTCCTCTCCCCTTCAATACCCACTCCTCTCCACATCTTGGTTATGTCTCTCCCTTTGTGAAAAGTCATAAACTCACAAATTTCCAGAACTGCTTTTTCCCCAACCAGAAGTAATCATTAATTGTTGATTCATGACATCCTCTCATTGTGTGACATGCGCAGTCTATCAGTCTGTGTTACATTGTTTACTTAAGTAGTCAAGTGGCTGGGTCTTGTTTGTTGTGTTTTAGTGCTGTACTGCTACTTTGTAACAGCTTTCTTCTAGCTCCACTGTTTACTGCTGGGCAGTCTCAACAACTTCCACAAATTCAATCCAGGCTGAACTCCACAATATGTTTAGTTAACTCACATGCCAACTAAGTTACCCGGCTCTGCATCCAGCTGCCTGACCGATGTATCAAAATCATCACTGTCAACCGAATTCACTGTCTTCCCAGCCATTTCCAGAACTCAACTGGATCCACCATTCACCTTCTTCACAATGAAACGACTGCCCCTCCTCCCATCCTCTTCTTTGTTCCCCATAGCCAACTCCACCTGGTGAACTTGGTACCATTTTTCCTTTCTTCTTCCCCATCCTCTCATCTAATCCAAGCTTCATGTCACACTGTGATTGCTGATATACTTCCTAGCCAATCTCTCCCACGTGTTTTCTTATCACTAGTAGTGAAATATCTGTGCTATAGTAAAACTGAATCTTTTGATATATAGATACTATATATATATCACTGATATATAGTCACTGTACCTCCCAGATACTATACAGCCTACACTCCATGTATCTCACCAAGCCCACCCAAACTCTCTCTACCAAGTACATTTTTCCTTCAGTCTATGCAAAAATAATCCCCTCTCTAAGTGCAAGGCTTGTTTTCTAACCTCAAAAATTCATAATCATAATTTTAGTGGGTCATCATTGGCCATAAATGGCTTGGCTCAATTACTTATTTACTCACCCATTCATTGGTGAATTTTGATATTAAATATAATCAATATATATAAGCCCATGCCAAACAAAAGTAGGAAGTTTAATAACAATAATCTACATACCAAGTCTGATTTGCAAGCCTATAATCCCTGCTACTCAAGAAGTGAGAGGCAGGAGAATCACAAGTTCCAGGCTAGCCTGGACTATAGAGTGAAGGACAGTCCTGGCAGAGTGAGTTCAAGGCCAACCTAGATGACTCAGAGAGATCCAGTTTCACAATAAGAAGGTTTTTATTAACAGTCTTAGGATGTATGCACTCAGTGGTAGAACACTTGCCTAGCATATGCAAGGGCACAGGTTCAATTCCCAGGACTATAAAATCACTGTCATTACTGTCTTAGTCAGAGTTCCTCTTCCTACACAAAACATCATGACCAAGAAGCAAGTTGGGGAGGAAAGGACTTTTTCAGTTTACACTTCCACATTGCTGTTCATCACCAAAAGAAGTCAGGACTGGAACTCAAGCAGGTCAGGAAACTGGAACTGATACAGAGGCCATGGAGGGATGTTCTTTACTGGTTTGCTTCCCCTGGCTTGCTCAGCTTGCTCTCTTATAGAACCCAAGACTACCAGCCCAAGGATGGCACCACCTACAATGGGCTCTCTCCTCTTGACCACCAATTGAGAAAATGCCTTACAGCCGGATCTCATGGAGGCATTTCCTCAAGGGAGGCTCCTTTCTCTGTGATAACTCCAGCTTTTGTCAAGTGGACACACAAAACCAGCCAGGACAATCACCTCACATCAAAACCTCCTAGCTACCAGCCCCAGGTAACCATCACCTTAAATCTTCCCTTGTTCATTCTTTTGTGTTACTAATTAAATAGTTTATCATATTTACATAATATACACACATACACACACATATATATATATCCACAGGTATAATATATTCCTATAATATTTATCTGTGCTAATATATACATTCTTAAAACATTTTGTTTACTGCATAATAGAGTCATATATCCCTAAAATAATTTTAGTTGTAGTCTGCTTTGTAAAAATAGATTCATACTGTATGTGCTCTTTTTTGACTTGCTTTCCATGTGTCTTTTTATCAAGATTTTTAAGGACTTAAGTCTCACCAAGACTGTTCCATATCACAGCCATTATTACAGTTTGCCTACTGCATTGCTTTCTATGTATGAATTCAGTCCAGTTCCTTCTGCTGTAACTGAGTATTTGAGAGTATGTCACCTCTGATAGGCTTCGATTTGACTCATGCTTCTGTAAAGGGCAAAGTACAAGAACATGGTTCCAGACCCTGGCAGGGAAGCTTAGAGCCACACAGTTCCATGGAGGAAAGCGGAGACAGGAAGTAAATTCAACCAAATTTACCCTTTGTTTAGGACCCCGACCCTGTAAGAACTAAGCCATTCCCACAATGATGACGTCATTCCACTCATGATATAGCAGAGGCCTCCTGGTGTGACTGCTGCTCAGAGGCCCACTCCCTCATAATGTGACAATGTCAATTTAATCTGATATGTGTTTTGTAGAAGACACTGGAGCTATGTCATGTGAATACACCACAGTGTACCAGATTTCCTATGGATCACCAACCACACTGTATCCTGCTTTCTCTTTTTCTCTTACCAACAGCACTGGTATGAACATTTCTAAATATGTCCCCTTGGTCTGTATTCCAAGGTATAGGAAAGTATGGCTTAGGACGTAATTCCTGGTTGATTGACAAAGCACCTGCCCATCTTCACATTCTCACCAGAGTCTGCAGTGTTTGGTGTTGCTGGCCACTTAACCACTGCCAGTTCAATGTTGTAAAATAGTATTGTAATCACCCATCTGCCAAGCCCACAGGTTTACTTTAGCCTTCATTCAGAGCTGTTTGCTGTTTTGTCTTCCTCCTCCTCCTCCTCTTCCTCCTCCTCCTCCTCCTCCTCCTTCTCTTCCTCTTCTTCTCTTCCTCCTCCTTATTCTCCCCCTCCTCCTCCTCTCCTTCTTCTTTTTCTTCTCTTCTCCTTCTTCTCCTCCTCCTTCTTATTCTCCCCCCTCCTCCTTCTTACTCTCCTCCTTCTTCTTCCCCATTACCACAAAACTACTTGCATTTTCTCACTGGTTTATGAGAGTCCTTTGTGGACCCTGCTTCTAACTTGGTAGTTTATGGCTGTTAGAAACAATCATCTTCAGGCCTTTACATCCTACCTGGGTGTGATGCCCTTCCCTTCCCACTTCACCTAAGAAACCACTGCTCATCCTCAGATCTTCACTCTGCTATCACTCCCTCAGACAGGTCCCTCTGGCTTCTCCAGTTTTATTGCATCTTGCTATTTTGTATTTTCATGGACCTAGGGTATTCTTTCCATTTCTCCAGCTCTGATCTTTACATGTGTATTCTGGTAATGTTTTGGGGACATGCCTAGAGAGAAAGCGGCATCTATATTTTGCTTACAGTTTAATCTACCACACCTGACCTGTTTCCTGATGCCAAGGACAGAACCAAGGGCCCCACACATGCTTAGTACATGTTCCACCAGTGGGCTACACCCTAGCCCAATAAATATTCTTAGATGAACAAATAAATGCTGCATTTTGCATATGCGTTGTTTCACATCTGTTTAAACTGCAGTCTTGGCCAAGCACTTAACCCATCTTTTTCTCTGCCTCACACATTCACTGCCATGCTTCAGTCTCTTACAAAACGCACTTGCACTTTCTATAAGCTGTCTTTGGCCCAGTGTAAGAAGTTAGTGCCCATGTGCTTGCTTGAAAACCTTTTAATCTATTGGAAAAACGGGGGTAATAGCAGGAGAACCAAGATCTAAAAGACACCCAAGAAGATTGGGAGAAACGAGCCAGTTCCTAGTTCACAAGGCAGCTAGGATTCTGTCTTATTAACACGTGCCAAGAAGCCCTCATGGAAGGCATTTGGGTTTGTGTTCCAAATGCAGTTTGAGTTGATGGGGCTGGAACCCATTTTGGAGGGATGCTGGTGAATGGGAAGTGGCCTCCAGGAAAGGGAGGGGCAGACACGAGCAGACCTGTTGCATAGTTCTCTCATTACCTGCTGAACCGTCCCTCACCGATACTTATTTAGACTGACCTGGACATCCCCTCCAGCCACATCCCTTGCTGCCTGACATTGTAGCCAGGTCCTCTAGACAGGTCTTGGAGAGACCACTCAGGGCCCTCTTTGATTCTACCCCTTCCTGCCTTTACATCAGCCCTGATACTACTATAAACAAATTTTGGGGCTCTCCACAGACATTGATTTATAAGTTGTTTCTCATCTGTGTCAAGAAGGTGAAAAACGGTAGAAAAATATTGTCAAATTCTATTTCTACCAGGGCATCCCTCTGGAGGAGAGCTTAGCTAGAGTGGACAACTGACTGCCAGAGGTTGACTTTTTCACTTCAACTGAAAAAAAAAAAAAAAAAAACGAGTCTTGGGGTACCATTACAGTCTCCTTCTCTTTAGGTTGGCAAACATTTTGACCGTTTTTGAAGCATTATTTCCCCCTTTAGGACAATGTACTTGAGTTTGAGTTCTTTCTGCTTTGTTTACCCAGTAATCATTTCGGCAAGAGGGATGCATGCACCTGTTCAACAGGGCCATTAGACTCTGAATTGCTTTTCTCCTGAGCAGAGGCATAGAGGAAAACTAGCCTTGGCACTCAAAACACATTGCGGCAGAAGAGAACATTACAAAGAAGGCCACACAAGATACGATCTCAAGCTGTAACCTAAGTGACTGAGGCTGAGAGATGGAGGGCTAGGGTTCCCGAGAGGGAGCGGACCAGCCCAAGGTAAAACTGCCAGTCAGTTATGAGCTGGACTTACGGTCATAGATAGCATAAGTGTGTTTTAAGCCACACTGTGCTCCATCTTGTTATAGAAAGAAGTGGCTAAGAAACGAGAAGAGTGGGAGTAGAAGAAGGAGACGAAATGGCAAGTCTAGAGAGGTCTACATATCCCTCCCCCATCCTAAAGGCTCCTTTTGCATCTTATGGATGGATGAAGGAATCAAGGAGAAGGCCTCTAATGGGGCTAGTGGAAGGAGGAGTTCAGAGAGACAAAATCAGGGAGAGATACACTCAGGCTTTTTGTAGCAAAGAGTTGCTCTTCTGCACAGCACTCGCTCTTCCTCCCCATCTCTCTTCTCATAAATCTAAAGAATGTTTGGATTCTTGGAGGCAAGAAATAGACAAATGGTACCTCCTCCTCCTCCTCAGGCCTCCTCCACCCCGATGCTCATGTTGGAAATGGAGAGAACACCCAGACAGGACCATCCAGTTTTTTTATTATTATTATTCCAAGTGTCAGAGTCACAGCCCAACATAGAAGCTGCTCCTGGGCCCCCGTGACTTACTTTGTCATCTGCCGCCTCTTGCGCAGGTGCGTGCATTTTAGCTGGAGGTGCCCGGGCATGGCAATCCCTCTCCCTGTGCCCATACATTATCAGTATTTTTAACATGTGGCTTTCCAAGCAGGTAATGCATTTGCAGAGACAGTGATCTTTCATTGGGAGATTACAATGATTTGTGTTCCCTGTCTAAACTCCAGCATAAATTTCAGAGGCAGTGAGGCATTGGCTTGCGTCAAGAGCTGCTTTTTGGAGACGTGGCAAGCTATCTCTGCAAAGCTTGGGCTCCCAGCCATTTGTCCTGGTTAGGAAACGGCTTTCAGAGTCTTCCTTGTGCCTCACTTTTATTTTCTTTCTTTGAAATTGCTCTTCCGGCCAGTCACCTTTGTGGTTGGACTCAGCCCTCAAGTTGCTTCCTGGGCTGGTCCTAAAGGAAAACAGTCAAGCAAATCAACTGGTTCCTTAGTTCCCTGGCTCCACTGAAATTTATTGTGTAGCCAAGTCACTGAAGCTCCTAGGCCTGCTTCCTCACGAGCAAATTGGAAATCGCAATCCCTTCTTCTTGAGGCAAATGGGAGGATTAAACAAGGAAGCATAAATGAGATTCCTCCCACACACCTAGAAAAGTGTAGGTGAAACCCGTGCAATTGTCCCCAATTACAGGCCTACCTCGGGCCTTTGTTGGACAGTCCCTTCATTACACCCCACTGTTTCCAGATCACTCCGAAATTCCCCAAAGTGTTTGCAAACGAGATGAGTACGTCTGTCTGCCGTGTGTATTGGTCTGCCAGGGCAGATGTAATAAAGCAACATCTGCTGAAAGGCTTAGCCAATGGAGACTTTACTTTCTTGCAGTTCTGTAAGCTGGGGATACAAGATCACAGTGTAGGCAGGGCTGGTTTCTTCTGGGACTTGTCTCATCGGCTTGCAGATGGCCATGTGGTTCCTGTGACTTCGTGTGACACTCTGCCCTGCTAGCCTGTATAGTCTGTACCCTCTTCTTATTGGATTAGGGCTCACAGGGCAGCCTGGTTTTTTGACTTTGTCAAGCCTTTAGGGACTGCATCACCAGGTAGTTGCATACTAAGGCACATTTGAATTCGGAAGGAATAGAGAGGGAGGCAAATTTTTCTGTAGCATCCTGCAATATGTGATGTGTAACTTCAAGGGCATCTCAAAGTCAGAGCAGCAGTGGGAGACTCCCTATCATCAAAATCACAGTGTAGTCTGTGTCATGAGAGTGCTGTGAAGAGTCCTGGCATGGGGGCTGGAGAGATGGCTCAGCGGTTAAGAGCACTGACTGCTTTTCCAGAGGTCCTGAGTTCAATTCTCAGCAACCACATGGTGGCTCACAACCATCTATAAAGGGATCCAACGCCCTCTTCTGGCATGTCTAAGAGTGCAACAGTGTACTCATATACATAAAATAAATAAATAAATCATTAAAAGAGAGAGAGAGAGAGAGAGAGAGAGAGAGAGAGAGAGAGAGAGAGAGAGAGAGGAGTCCTGTTATGGTCATTGCCTGCCACTTCCCAACACTATAATGGAAATCCTGAGGGGTAAGAGCACAGAAGGGTCTTAAGATCTCACATCAGAAAGTGAGTGTGAGAACTAGAGCTAGAGCCACCTTGTATGGCTCCCAACTACCCCAGGGTAACTCTAGACAGACTGTATAAACACACAGCCTAACTATAGAAGGCTGCCCCATGGTGACTCAGTACTGCAGACATGGGCTGGACAGACACACTGCATCACTACAGAAGGCTGATGTAGTTGCAGAACTGTACTACATCTAAACAGAGGGAGATAGAGAGAGACAGAGACAGAGGGAGTTAGAGACAGAGACAGAGGGAGATAGAGAGAGACAGAGAGAACTCAAAACCAACCGGCACTACCAGTCAGCCCAGATGACCACCGAATGTCCTTTGCTTCCTTTTAATGGTATCACTAAATCCACAGTTTTGCAAAATGCTTCCATCATGCATCTGGTACAAGGGCACGCCCCAAAACTCACAGAAGACCAGAAAACTTGAGTAAACTCTGGGAAAATCCCAACCCTTCCCAGAATTCCTTTCATAGAATTCCCCTTCCTTTTCTTTGCTTAATTCAAGACTCAGTACTTCCCCCACCCCCATGACCTCCAATCAGCCCGGCTAACCAGAACCCTGCATGTATGTCTCTTAAGGAGCCCATATTCAATTGCTTCATAAAACTTTCTCCCAATTCCATATTTTGTCTCATCTCTGAATTCTTTCCCTGACTGTGACAAGAGCTCAACTTACTCTCCGCCAAAACTCATGAAATGATTCCTAAGGATATTCTGCTATACTCATAGACCAGCGCCGAGTCCGACTGTCCTCAGAGAGGCTTCATCCAGCAACCGAAGAGAGCAGATGCAGAGAGACACCTACAGGCAGACATTAGGCAAGGTCTGAGGACCCCACGGAAGAAGGGAAGGAAGGGTTTTAGGATCCATAGAAGCTGAGGATACCATGCAAACACAGCCCACAGAATCAACTACGTGGGGCCAATAATGGCTCACCAAGACTGGAACAGCCATCACAAACTCTGCATGGGCCTAATCTAGGTCCTCAGTATTTATGTTACACATATATGTGCAGCTTGGTATTCCTGTGGGAATTTAAGTGATGAATAGTGGAGTTGGGTGGTGTCTCTGACTCTTTTGCCTGCTCTTAGGATCCCTTTCCTCCTACTGGGTTGCTTTGTCCAGCCTTTGATGTAAAGGTTTGTGCCTAGTCTTATTGTAAGTTGCCATACTGTGTTCAGTTGCTATCCCTGGGAAGCCTACTTTTTTTTTTTTTTTTTTCTGAAGAGAAACAGAAGAGGAGGCTTATCTCAGGGAGAAGGGGGTGGGGTGGGTAAAGGGTTTGGAGGATTAGAGGGAGGGGAAATTATGGTGAGGATTAATGTATAAGAGAAGAATTTTAAGAAATAAAAGAACTTAGAAATACAGGAAGAGGCCCTAAGGTCTCCCTATCCCTGAGAAAAACCCAGCCTTCACCTTCTAGAAAAACTGTTGATTTAGTCGAGTGTTTGCCAGTTCTATAAGCATCCATGCTTACAGGGGCAGATTGGCTCCTGCATCTGATGTGTAGAGAAAGCATGTTATATGTGTTTATATGTGGTTTGTCTCCTGTCTGGGCATCTCTCTTTGCCTCCTTTTGTCTAACACAGTAAATGGTACTCACCAAGTGGCCTCTGGAAGATACTGTTGATGACTTGGGAAGTTTCCCCATGCTAACCTTAAACGAATCATTCCCCTACAGCTTAGGTCTGTTAAATACAAGATCCTTTGTACCTACCCTGTCAGATGCAGACATCGTGATGAAACAAAAGATAAAAGAGAACTTCTGTGCTCCCTGCACACACTCGGGAAGAAGGTAACTTAAGTTGGTGACCTCAATGGACCAAGAGGCCAACCATGAAAATCCAGAGGGAACAGAGATTTGCATCAAAGCTCCTGGGGAAAAATGGTACCAGTAAGCCAATGGGGTTCTCTCCCCACCCGACTCCAGGGACCATGGCCACTTTGTGTGTTTCCAAGCAGAACATGCACAGGTATATCTACATATAGATAGCTAGACTGGCATGATTGACTGATAAATAGATAGGTGGTAGTGATGATAAATAGATGTGGTAGATGAATGATAGACAGATGACAGATAGATAGAGATAGATGAGATTGAAAGACATATGATAGATGGTAGAAAGATGTGAACGATAGATAGAATAGATGTGATAAATGGCAGGTAGGTAGGCAGATGGACAGACAGGCAGACAGGCAGACTGATTGATTATGGCTAGGGCTACATTCTGACACTATTTATCCCAATATTCCCCACTGCTTTTTGAGTCATCAGAGTGAGTAGGTGTCCTGGAGACAGAAACTATTTTTGGTTTTCCTGAGTCAAGTGGGAAACAGCACGGTGGAGTAGAAGAGCAAGCTCTGTGCCCACTTCTGCGGGTATTTGACCCTGACACTGGTCAAGCCTCTTCCTTTGCTAAAGATCGGGTCTCACTATGTAACCCAGACTTTCCTTGAACTCACGGTCCCCCTATTTGAGCCTCCAGAGTGGGAGGATTACAGGTTTGTGCTACCACAATCAGGTTTGTACACCCACTGGCCAAGCCCCTTAATGACATATTTCCAGCTTCCACAGAGGTGGAGAAGCAGTCTGGTGGGATTTCATAAAAGTATGGCTTAAAGGTCAGAGAAACCTCCTCTAAGTCACTTATTAAGTATTAAGTCACTTATTAAGATACCTTGAAGGTATCTGTCCTCCTCCCTAAGGGGCTCTCCCCAGGGCTACAAACAAAGATGATGTTGTCTACTGACCTCTTAGGGTGCTATATATGGCAATGAGGTCACATATGCACAGGTACCTATAGCCTGGCCTGTCTTTGACTTATCTTCTTGCATGGAGCAGGCAGAAGGGATGGTTGGTTACAACCAATATCTTAGGATCCATGTACCAGATATGGCGCTTGAACCACTGCCTATCCCAACTACTCTCGATACAAACTCCCATTCTCCTCCATTTCTGTTCTCCCTCCTCTGGGACCAGGCAGAATCTTCAAAGACAGATACTCAGGGGTCACTACTCACCAGCTCGAGCTCCTGGGAAGCACAGAAGCTGATTTTCTGACTGTGGCCGGGCAGCTGGTGCTTCCCCCAGGGCCAGCTTTGGCTGGTAACAGCAGCATCTTTTCCATAGCTAGGTACTTTCTCAACTTAGTTTCTCCAGCCTCCAAGCCATGGAAGCAGGCCCGGCATCTCTAAATGCGACTTCATCTTCTTAATGTTCCCTGTGGGCACATCAGCCTTCAGTGAGGAGGGATGAGAGCCGAAAGTAGAGAAAGAGACTGGAGAGAGGGGGGAGAGAAGGTCAGTTGAATGGGAAAAGGTAGGTCCTCCTGTGCAGCGGTCAGCCCCAAAGCACCAGCAGAGGGAGAAGATGTTGTTTCCTGGGAGTCGACACCTAGGAAGAAGCCAGCATTCCAAGCTGTTGCTGATCGAATACAGGACCACCCAGACCCTAAGCCACTTCAAAGATTTGTCACAGTTGAACTCACTAACTCCTTCTCTCGTTTTATTAGATTTCCCTGTGCCTCTGTTGGCCTGCCAAAAGCAGCCCAAGAGCCATTTGTCATGATTCTCTGGTAGCCTATCAAGAGACTGCCGAATGTTTAGTTCCTAGCGCTTTGAAACTTACAATGAGCTTGCTCCGTAACCGTTGGCTAATTTGATTATTAAAGACAGCATGGCCACTAGTGTTCTGCCCCTGATTTCAGACTCCCAGGTTCCTTGGGACATTAAGAGCAGGTCAAAGCCATCCATCCTTTTATCACCTTTTACCGTAAGGGTTAGCTGCGTGTCATGAAGGGAAACCGCAGAAGGGAGATGCTTCAGGGTCTCCTATGTTATGTTCAGGGTCTCCTATGTTATGCTTGTTGTGTACTGGTCCAGGCTTCGAGCTAGAGCGTAGTTCACTCCAAAGGTCTTCCCAGAAGTTGAAGCACAGTAATGCTGCCGCCAGAGCTAGGGCTAGGGAAGACTAGTTCTGCATGTGGGAAATATTTTAAGAGCAACCCCAATTTACACTGGGAAGCTTGTGAAAGTAAGAAATAAACTCAGAGACTCTGCAAGTCTCCACTAAGCTTTTTCCCATATTGTACCCACCTACCCTTTGGTCTTTCAAAAAGAAAGAAAGAAAGAAAGAAAGAAAGAAAGAAAGAAAGAAAGAAAGAAAGAAAGAAAGAAAGAAAGAAAGGAAGGAAGGAAGGAAGG
>NC_034608.1:44483090-44548408 GCF_900095145.1 Mus pahari
CCAACCGGCAATTGGTCCCTACCATGTTTTCTGTTTAAAACATGAAGTTCAAAACAATCGCTAAATAGAGACTGACCCTCATTCATGAACCATGACAAGGACGTGACCAACAGAATTGAGGAAATCTGCCTCTTATCCAAAGTCACAGGCACACACCGACAGTGAAGATTGCCCCTCTGTCCCCTCCCCGCTTCCCCACCCCACCTCTCTGCACTAAAGTGGACTGAGGAGACTCCAGGTAACTTCTCAGGAAGAAAAAAGAAGATATTGCTTTAAGACAGCACGTAATTCAACACCCAACCCACGAATTCCTGCTCCCACCACACCCTGGCAGAAGAAAGCTTTGATCAGTATCTACTCTAAGAAGGGGAGGGGTGAGGAGGAAGGAAGGGAACACTGTAAACAGTATTATTAACCCATAGGCTGGTGATAAATCAGGGCAGGAAGGTGACCTCAGCGGGCTGGAGTAATCCTGCATGTCGAGATGAATTTATGAGGCCAATTTTATTGGCCTGCGTGACCCAGGCTCCCTGGAGATGCCTTGGTAACAAATGCAATCCACTTCGTTTATGAGCTGGATGTAGTACCATCTATGGGATAAGACACATCACCTAACTACCTCTCTAAAAGGGCACCGTGACTGTGGCTCCTGGAAGCGGCATTCCCAGCCTATGCTGTCACTCACTCCCTGAGAGGCAGGCAGGCCTGCTCAAGACTTCACGTCTCCAGTTCTCCTGGACTCTCTGGTCTCTCCAAGTGTCTGGAGAACAAATCCTGTTCACTGCAAGACTGGTCGGTGGCACTGATCTTGGCTACTGGTTGCCATTTTTTCTCTTCCCTGTTACCAGATTAACTAAAACTGTCCTGGTCAACGATGTTGGAGGTACCCCGCTGAACACAGACATCCCAGGGATGTGCATAACGAGCTGCTCCATGTGCATCTACATACTAAGAGCACAGAAGCAGACAATTCTTACTGCTGGCAGCCAGAGGGACCTGGGATTCAGCTAATACCATCCCACGGAGAGGAGGGAGCAAGAATCACCAAGGGGCTCCATGAGGGGCCTAGCTCATACCTGGCTTTTACCTGCCCTCTGTTGGCCCCAGAAGCTTGGCAGAAGGCGTTGAAGTCTATTTGACTGTCCCTGTCATCATAAGGTTTACGGATGGTTAATTTATTCTTTATAGCACAGCCATTGATGGCTGTTAAATCACAAATGAGAGCCAATAAAGGGTGAATTGCAGCTGAAATTACACTGTTTATATGACAGCAGAGTGCCGGCTAAAAGATTCATATGCTGCTGATGAAGTATGTTATAAATTTTAATTACCATAGTTTGTACAAATGACATGTTTGAAATGCTATTGAGTAATGTGACCCTGATAATGAAACTATAAAATAAATCATTAACTTTCTGAATGAGCTTTTTTATTTCGGTGCTGCCTAGAGTAAACTTTTCCGTTTATCCCGGATCCGTCTTTCCAGGCCCCCATCTTGTGCCTGGGGGACTCAAGGCCTCCTCTTCACTCAGGCTGGGACAGAGGCGTTACAGGAAGCCTGATGCCCCAGCACACAGCTCAGGACAAGGTGACAAGCAGCTAGGAATGAGCCTGAAATAACC
The DNA here is from genome assembly GCF_900095145.1 of Mus pahari. NCBI lineage: Eukaryota > Metazoa > Chordata > Mammalia > Rodentia > Muridae > Mus > Mus pahari. The sequence goes on from NC_034608.1 coordinate 44,484,713, forward strand.
CAGTTAAGCTTCCCACCCCACTGGAAGACTTTTGAGACTGCAGTCCCTTCTAAGACCTACCTTTTAGCTACTGGGCACCAATGCTGGATCTGCCAGCAGCAGCACCTGTGGTCAAGGTCTACAAGGCTCAAACTCTATGTGAACGCTGGGCTATGCAGGAGGCTCATAAGGAAACTGAGCAATTTTCCTGGTCTACAGCCAGATTACAAGTACAGAAGAGACTAGGCAAGCGGCCACAGAACAGCTTTTCTATTGTCAAAGCATCCTATTTCAAAAATCCTGGTCCAGGCATTTATTCATTTGCCCACTGCAGTGTTCATAAGGCACAATATCCCTGTGGGGTTTCAGTGGGGCATTGTGTTGTTGATTGTTGGGTTAGAAGTTTTTTTTTGTGTTGAGATAGTATCTCACTAACTGGCTTGGGCTGGCCTCCAATTTATGATCCTCCTGCCTCAACCTCCCAAGTGCTAGAATCACAGGCATGTGCCACCAGGCCTGGCTAAATCACCGAGATTAAATAAATAGAGCTTGAAGCTCCAGGACAGGCCTAGAAAGTGGAGCCACCAATGGCCATTTAGGGCAGTTCTCTACTCCCAGAGCCACTTGCCAAAGCTCTCAAATGGTAATGTATCTCTCGGTCCAGAAGGACAAGAACACATAAATTGAGCCAAGTCAAAGTTTAGCACATCGAGGAAAATGAAATGACCTTTAGCATGAAAAGCTTCCATGTAAAAGAAGGGAACTGTGGCAGAATACCTGGAAGAGGAGGCTTAAGTCCTTGTCTTAGGGTTTCTATAGCTGTGAAGAGATACCATGACCATGGCAACTCTTTTACAGGAAAGCTTTTAACTGGGGCTGGCTTACAGTTCAGTATCGGCATGGTGGGGAACATGACTGACACGGTGCTGGAGAACAGATGAGGATTCTACATGTAGATCTGCAGGCAGCGGGAAGAGAGAGTGACACTGGGCCTGGCTTGAGAATCTGAAACCTCAAAGCCCACCCTCTGTGATACCCCTCCTCCGCGGACAAGCTGCCCACAGTTCCTAATCCCTGCCAAGCAGCCCCACTTTCCAATGACCAAGCATTGACATCTGAGCAGATACGGGCCATTCCTATACAAACAACTCCACTCCAGGACATGTATGCATTCCAGAAGAAAATACGAAATTTGTAAATGTCCCCAGGGACTTTTCACTTACCCAGTCCAGCCATCTCAGGATGTATCTAAATGGAGGGTCAGTGAGGTAGTGGCAGAGGAGATTGTCACCCACATAACCAGGCTAGACAAGGGGAGCACAATGGGACTTTTTCCATTTCCACGAACACAGTACCCACCCCCACCCCCCACGATAAGCTCTGGGCAGATTGTATCACGTAGTCGATGATGGGTATCCTCTGATTCTGCTTTTGAGCAAGGTCACGGGGTATCTTTTCCCTGTACAGACAGGCTGCAGGCTGCCAGGACTCGTGGAGAAAAATTGTTACTGCACTCTCTCCGCATCAAGAATGAACTGTCCTCTGAAGCATGCTGTGTGGACAGAGTTAAGCTCAAAAAGGCTCACTGTGGGTTTCCTCTGGGTGCTGAACAGTGGGCATCTGCGAATGACCATGTGGCCTGATAACAAACACTGTTGCTTTCAAAGGCATCCAGTACTTCAGAGGCCTCCCTTCACCTACCAGGTGACAGGAGAGAAGGGACGCCGAGCGCAACCTTCCCTACAATGGATGAGCAGGTGGGATCTGTCATTGATCACAGAGCATGCAGGTGGCTGGAGAGAAGTATGTAAGTACATTTTATAAAGGAGCTGAGAAAACCTGCAATGTAACGGGCTATTTGGTTTTGCTAAGGAATTGTTACTACATCTTTAAAGGCCTGATGGTGGTCTTTTAACTCCCCTTTTCAGGTGTGTATGGAAAACAGATGGAAAGATGTAGTTTCCATGGCTTATTACAAAATAACCCAAGGTAGGGGCAGAGTGAGGGGACATTGGATGAAATGAATAAATCTTGGTATTTTTAAAACCAGTAGTGGGTACATGAGAAGAGGGACCAATGTATTATTCCTCTACCTATATATGCTGCAAATAGCCTTTAATAAAGAAAATTTAAAAGTAGTCATCCAGGCTCCCGGGGTCTCTTGTTCAATACATTTCATGCCATGTCCAACTACAATCACATATGCCCCCTGTGTCCTGAAATACACTTCTAGTGGTGTATGGGGAGGGATGACCGTTCCCCCTCCCTGTGGTATGGGAGAAAGAAGTTGCATGGGTCCAGCCAACTCATATAACTGGAGATAACAGCTCCTGGACCTTGGGCTCACTAGCACAGGCCCCTAGCACACCCACTGGCAAAAGGAGAGGGTGCACCTAATAGGACTCAGCCAAATTAAATCTACTTGAGTAGGTCCCCGCATTCCTCAGAGCTCTGCCTTCCTCATTTGAGGACCCAAGAAGATAGCTTCAACCTGCCTATCTGTAAGGATGTACCAGTCCAGGTGAACATGGGAGAGCTATGCATGAAGAGGGAGAATGCAAAGAGAGTACAGGAGCATAGATGTTGGACTCTGTAGCCCACTGTGTCCTGAAATACTCACAAGAAATCCCCCCAAAAAAACAATTCATGTATTGTAAATTGTGCATCACTCTGAGTCATGGTGGACTCTCATGTTCTCCAGTACCATCTTTTTTGAGGCATGAAAGGCCACTGTGTACAGTTTATCTGCATTTTATAAGCTACCCACAGTACAGCAGTGAGAGAGAAAAAGTCATAGTCGAATCACTTTTTTCGTTATAATCATTGTATCTCATCATGAGTTGTTGTTCTTAATTTTCTTCTCAATAACTTATCACAGGCACGCATGTGCAAAAGAAAGCACATTACATATCGTGGGTTTTGGTGCTAACTGCAGCATCTACTGGAGGGGGCGTGGTCTCAGAAGCTACCAATGAAGGATGACTTTGTTCAAGTCCCTGCTCTGCCTCCTATTAACTCCATGGTTCAGTTAAGTTTTTCCATCTCTTCTGCCTCAGGGTCCTCCACTGCAGAGGAGACTGTTTCAAAGAGTTATCAACTAAGAGTAATACCAGGCATTGTATATAATAATACCAGTTATGTAAGCAACTAAGAGTAATACCAGGCATTGTTTAAGTTATCCATATCATTGCTCTATAACAGTGTTTTCCAACCTTCCTAATGATGCAACCCTTTAATCTAGTTGCTCGTGTTGTGGTGCGCCCCCCATCATAACATTATTTTCATTACTATTTCGTAACTATGATTTTGCTACTAAGCATGTCTCAGTCCCTAAGACCTTTGAAAATATGTGTTTTCCAATGGCTACAACTCACAGGTGGTGAACAGTGGCCCTATAGCCATGTGCTGACAAAAGATGCCAACATTATTAGAAAAACCTTAGTATGTTATACTAGAAGGAACTTGAGAAATGACTTACCCCCAGATTCACCTTTCAGAAGCTCATAAAGGTGACATGTGACAGAACTGAGCATATAGGACCACTGTCTATCCTGTCACATCTGTCTACAGATGTTCATACATAAAGATGGCCAGGCCATCTTACAGCATAATTCAGAGCCTCATGATAGATCTGAAGTCTGAAATCTTATTGAGTCTGAAGGACAGGAGGCTCAAGGGAGCTGAAGAGAATTCCCTGCTCTGTAATCATCTCTGGTCCCTTGACAATGGAGCACAAGCAACAAGATTGTCCCATGTGACCTTTACCTTCCTTGGTTTGTTCCCAGAGTGGGCAGTCCTTCCAACACCTCCCCTCAGAATTATCAGCCACCACAAAAACATTTCCAAGGCAATGGTGCAAGCTGCCCTACTTACCATTAAGAGAAAGGACCACATTATTGCTGTTATAAACCATTGATTAAGGTTTATAATAGCAATAATCCCCTCGAAATTCATTGTTACTGCAGTTAATGACCAGTTTATTAGAGCGTTAACCATCCTTGGCAATGGGCTGAGTCGTTTAATGTGGGTAACGACCAATTTCTCAAGGATTATTGCTTAAATAACAGTTCTTTGTGAGATGTGTGAGCCACCACAAGGTGCGGCTCTGGCCGCAAGCTTCTGCTCTGAAATAATTGTTAATTATTTCCTCAGAACCACATGGCACAGCGCCATACCCCACCAGTCCAAAGATTGGATTTCTTGGGATGTGCTTCATGGATACCCATGAGGCAAAAAGTTGGGCCCAACCTGAGTCTTAGGAGACTGTGCCCAACCCAGAAATGGAGATACCACTTGGATAGCCTCAGACCTTCCAAACGAACCCAGTGCTGAGAGGCGGTACCCAGTTAAGACTGCTCCATCCTTTGCCCTCGGCTTTATTACTAGGATTTTTTCCTACTTACATCCTCCACTTACCTGAAGAGGCTCAGGGAAAGGCAGAAGGACGGGAAGTGTGATAAAGCCAACATCATACAAGTTTTGAAATCTGGAGCAAATGTTCACCTGTTCAACCTAGCAATGCAATGATGAGTTTTGAGTCCTGGAATGCTATTCAGCCACTCACATGATGCTGAAGAAAGACCATCTGTGGTAGGCACCAGGCTTTGGAGTTTGCATCAGTGCTTGTTTCGGGCAAGCAGACATAGCTGGGGCAAGCTTTACATATTTCATGGCTTGGCTTAGGCCCTGGAATGTCACGGTGCTATTAAATGTAATGATGGAGCGGAGGACCTTACAACCATTACAGACCCTCCCTGGCTCTACAGGCGAAAGCAAAGGACTATCACATAGCCATTTAAAGAGGAGTTAGGATTAGATCTTGGTCTTTGTTTTCTATTAGCAGCCTCCAGACCACCTTTTTAAACAGATCCAAGTGGGGAAACCTTTCCCCATCAGTGGCATAACAATCACAGTCTTATCAGGAAACAAAGGCAGAGTCAGTCCCTTGCTAGGCATTCAAAAATTCTCTGAAGAAGCCAGGCACCCTCTTCTGCCCCCCAGTTTCCTGTCTAACTCAATGCATGCTCTTCATTGCATTAACCACTTTCTATCACTTTCCATTAGCATTAGTGTTTCAATAACTTTTATTTTTCTTACATGATCTGAAAGCTGCTGATATGATTATACTCTAATTGCATTATATTAACCAAAATAAATACTAATAGGGTGTGAACCTAACATAATGAGATAGGAAATTGCTACCTCAGTGCCAATGTAGGCTGGAGAGAAAGCTGGTGATTTACTCGACAAGCATGTATTCATGCCCCACTGTCCTTAGCACTGAGTCAATGCCCTGATTTCTCATCCTTTCCAATGATTAATTTGGACCCCTACATAGAAAGTGAGGCTTTTTGGATCTATGACTCCTTCAACCTCTCTGGTTCAATTTCGTAGCAAGAATCACTCTCTCAAGATAACAAACAGCAAGGGGAAAGATTCCCCAGGAACCCACCCAACCATATTGTCACAATTGAATACACAGACCCGCATCTACCTTTGAGGCCTGCATCTTGCCTACTCCTATGAACCAGATGTGTAGAATCCGGCTAATAGGAAGGTTGGGCCCCTCTTCCCGCCTCCCTGACCCTCCTGCTTAGGCACCAGCTTCACTGTAGTCAAAAGGGAGCTTTCTTCTCTAGTTCTAATGCTTGCAAGCCAAACCATCCACATCTCTTTAAATCATTAAATGAAATCCACGATGGTATGGAGTATATAGACAATTGCATGAAGTAACAATAGCCCTGCGCCTAACGCACACATTTCCAATTGCTCTGCTGTCTATATGGATATGGGATATTATGAAATTTCATCTCTGTAAGCATGCAAGATGCTATCAGTTGTTACTCATGCTTAACTTCCTTTAGGTTCACTCTGTCAAGTAAATGAGTTAATATAGGTAATGTGTTTCTGAGAGTGCCTGACATGTAGGAAGAGTACCACATGTGTTATCAGTTACCACTGTTGACTATTAAGCAATACCTAATGCTAAATGTGATAAAATCTATCATTTCCTGTATATAATCATAAAAGAAATAAACAACCCCAGCAATAGAAACAAAAGCAATATAATTTAATATGTACAGCATATTCATTGTAAATATTTTTCTACATGGGGTATATCTATATGAATGTATGAGTGATGTGTGTGTATGAGTATGTGTTTGTATTTTACACAAGAAGCCTAATATAGTTGATGAGCTATAATTGTCCTTGACTTTAGCTATCATAGACAACCAAGAATTGGTCTTCATACTCCTAGTAATGGGGGACGCAGAGCCTGAACCAGCCAGCCACCCTCTGTAACCAGACAGGATCAGGACAATAACCCAGTCACAAAACCTCTGACCTACAGTTTGTCAGACCTGAAGGATGTGCTAGGACTGGAGTCCAGCATAATTATCATGGAGTCAGAGAGACTTTATCCAGCAACTGATGGGAGCAGAGTCCCATAGCCAAAGATTAGATGGAGCTTGGATGACTCCTGCAGAGGAGGGGTCAGAAGGATTGGAGAAACCGCAGGGACCAAGGACACCACAAGAACAGAATCAACTGACTAGGACTCAAGTGTGTTCAATGAGCCTGTATGGGTGCATACATAATATGGTTGTATTGCTCAGTATCCTTTTGAGATTCCTAAGAGTAGAAGCAGAAACTATGTCTGACTCTTGCTTGCCTTTGGGACCCTTTTCCTCCTACTGGGTTGCCTCATCCAGCCTCGATGTGAGAGTATGTGCCTGGTCTTATTGTAGCTTGTTATTTTGTGTCTGGCTGATGTCCCAAGAAGGCTTGTTCTTTTTTGAGGGGAGGTGCAGGCATGTGGTTGGGGATAGGGGAGGGAAAAGGGACAAGGAAGGAGGAGAAACTGCAGTTTGGGATGTAATATATGAGGGAAGAATAGAGAAAAAGAGAAGGCTAAAAAAAAAAAAAAAGAAAAGTATGTTCCACACAAAACCTTTTGAAACATGTCCATTTAGATGTTCTAAATATCTGTTTGCTTGTTTATTTGTTTGTTTGTTTGTTTAAAAAAGAATCGGTCTTTATTCCACGAGAACCACTTCTTTCCACCAGGCCTTCCAGGACCTTCCTGATTCTTTCCCTTTGCCCACTCTAAGCTCAGTTCTTTCTAACTAGAGGCAGGAGGCATTTGCAACAGGCCAGGGTTTGTGCTAAGTGCTAGAAACACAAAGAAGCTTTCCTGCTTTGAGGTGGCCCGCCAACAGATCAAGGATGGCAGGCTACGAGTTGAGGGTGTGGCAGCCAGGGAGGGAGGTTGCCACATTGTAGGGCCAGCTGTGGACACAGAAACTACTGTTTCTGCCTAGCAAGAAGAGACACTTTGAACTATTTTACCTATGTGTAGGTTAAAGGCCGGTTTGAGGCTAGGAGGGGAAAGAAGAGGGAAAGGAAGGAGGGGAAAAAAGGGGAAGGAAAGACAGAATGGCTTCCCTTTGGTAGACTAACTCCAAAATTTGCTTTAAAAAATCACAAGGGTCATATGAACAAGTTTTCATAGCCTGTTAAAGGGTAAAGGTCAACACTTTGAGCTTAAAAAGTGTTAACCCTGCCCTTGGATTTTCATGGACTGAGATGGGATGTTCTAGGATAGAGAAGAAAGAAAAGCTCAGGGAAGGATGGATAAAAACGCAGAGGATGTTAAATCCTAACAAAGAATGATGCCAACATGAGACCACCCTCCTCTTGGAAGATCCAAAAGGAGAAGTGCTGGTCCACTCCTTAGAGAGTAAAGGGTCCTGACATTATACCTTAGAGCTGGAGGCATTTGGGAAAATAAAGGAGCCCAGAAACTCAGCTGGGACAAGGTGTGGTTGACCTGACCATGGGGAGAGAGAGAGGAGAGAGCAGGGGTGTGTCAGTGCAGGTCCTTCTCCCTCCATCGAGATCCCAAGAAGAGCAGCCCAGCTCCTTGTTCATGGCATCTCGGGCCACCATCGTAAGAGCCGGACCCACAGGGTAGGAATTGCCGACAGAACATTACCATTTCTGAGATCGTTTTGCTTCAAGGCTCTTTAAAAAAAAAAAAGGATCCTTGCTGGGTTTTTATAGTCATTATAGCTATGTTGGGTCCCCTAAGTCTTCTTGACTTGCAGTGGCCTTTTGTGACCAGCGGTGACACTGACCACCTTTCCCCTTCACTCCTGAGAGATGATCAGCTGGAATCCTGTTACAATGGCCCACGCCAGGTAGGACAGAGATGTTCTCTACTGGGGTCCATTCAGTTCAGAGGAGGGCACAGAGGCGATCTCGGGTGCTCAGAGTTCTTCTGAGTTCTTGCAGTCCTCTGGTTAATGTAGGTGGGGGGTGGGGGGTGAGAGGTCACAGCTAAATTCCCATCCAGCAGGTCTGACAGGTACATAGCATGTAGCAAGACTAAAAGCCCCAATTCCACTCCTTAATTAAAAACATTTTTCATTCCAAACCTATAAAAGGCAGATGTGCCGCATTCCCCCCCCCCAACCACAGATCGCTGCTCTATATTGAGTTCTGCGGCTCCAATTCTTCTTTCCCAGAGCTTGGAAATATAAGGCCATCAAAGCACAGCGATGCGGTGCTCCTTCCTCCGCCCCCTCACCTCACCCCCTCCGCTTCCCCTTTTGCGGAGGGAGATACACTCATTTCCATCTTTGCAGGGGGTTATGTGTGTAAGCCTCTTGTGGCACCTCATTGCTGAACCGGAATGGGACGGGCGGCTGTGGCAGCCATCTTCCCAGACAGACAGGAGGCAGGGCTGATGGTCCATTGTTCTCAAGTGCCTTTTAACCTGGCCCGGAGGAGAAAAATAACAAGAAGCCGCTTAGGCAGCAGTAGTTTGGCTTAATCGGCCTCTCTGACGGTGGCTGATTCAGGTTCTTTCTCGCTGAGGTACCTAGAAGGCAACGCGTTGGAAGACAGATACCGGGCTTCTGATGTTTTCCTGCTTTCCGCGACCCCTTCGCTTATCAGATGTCTGCAATGTCGACATTCTGTTTGGTTCTCTGGTTCAGAAAGTCACAAATTAAGCCCAGTGGGTAGCGCAGGCCTGTAATCCTGGTACTCTAGAGGCTGAGCCAGTAGGATCATGATTTTAAGGCTAGCCTGGGTTGTATAATAAAACCTCAGTTTTAACGTTTTTTTTTTTTCCCCTAAAGATCTGGATGTGCATAACTCATAAATAAGAGTGTAGAAAGAAAAGGAAAATAAGCAAAGAGAGGGGGAAGGAAAGAAAGAAGTTCCTAATTAAATTCAAAATTTGCTGCCCGGGGTTTATTGGTTGCTACAGTTTGGGTTTTGCTTGTCTCCCAATAACTGCCCATGAATAAAGGAATTGATTCCCGGCCTAGAGACCAATTATTAGAGGGAGTGAAATTTATTTATTTTTTTGAAGATTTTTTTTATTTATTCACTTTACATCCTGTTCACTGCCCCCCTTCAGGTCACCCCCTCCCACAATCTTTCCCCCATACCTCCCTCCCCTTCTCCTCTGAGCTGCTATGGGGCCCCTGGGTAGCCCCCCTACTCTGGCACATCAAGTCTCTGTGAGGCTAGGCACATACGTCTTCTCCCACTGAAGCCAGACAAGGCAGCTCAGCTAGAACATATCCAAATAGCTATGGGATAGCCCCTGACTCCAGCTGTTCGGGACCCACATGAAGACCAAGCTGCACATCTGCTACATATGTGCAGGGAGGCCTAGGTCTAGCCCATGTATGTTCCTTGGTTGGTGGTTCAGAGTCTGAGAGACTCAAGGGTCCAGGTTAGTTGACTCTGTTGGTCTTGCTGTGGAGTTCCCATCCCCTTCAGACTCGAAATCCTTCCTTCTATTTTTCTATAGGTCCATCCACTATCTGGCTGTGGGTGTCTGCAACTGCCTGAGTCAGCTGCTGGGTGGAGCCTCTCAGAGGACAACCATGTTAGACTTCTCGAGACCCAGCTATTCCAACTCCTGGACATATACTCAAAGGATGCTCCACCATACCACAAGGACACTTGCTCAACTCTGTCCATAGCAGCTTTAGTCGTAATAGCCAGACACTGGAAAAAAAACCCAGATGTTCCTCAAGTGAAGAATGGATAAAGAAAATATAGTACATCTACACAATGGAATACTGTTCAGCTATTAAAAACAAAGGCATCATGAATTTTGCAGGCAAATGGATAGATCTTGAGAATATCATCCTGAGTGAGGTTAACCCAGTCCCAAAAGGACATGCATAGTATGTACTCACTTATAAGTGGATATTAGCCATAAAGTACAGGATACCCATGCAACACTCCACAGATCCAGAGAAGCTAAACAAGGAGAACACAAGGAAAGATGCTTAAATCTCACTTAGAAGGGGGAATAAAATAATTATAAGAGGCAGATGGAGAGAGGAAATGGATAGGGGATAGGATGGGAAGGGGAATGGAAGGGTTTGGAATCAGGTGTGTGGAGGAACAGGAGAGATGGCCAGATGGCCATGAGAATGAATGGAAATCTGCAACTGATGGGGGTGAGGAGGTGGGGGCATCTCCAGGAGGAGACAGGGACCTGAGATAAGGGAGGTGAGGCGCCCAAGAATCAGTGGGGGTGACCTTAGCTGTGACTAACAGCGTTGAGGCTATGGAACCTGAAGAGGTCACCTCCTGAATCCACACAGGAACCCCAGTGGAGCGATAGAGACACCAACCCACCCACAAAACTTTCAACTCAAAATTTATCCTGTCTACAAGAAATGTAAGGATGTGGGATGGAGCAGGGAGTGGAAGTTTTAACAGGTAGGTCTAGTTGAGGGAAGAGAGATTGCTGGGGGCGTTGGCATCAAAGGGGATGTGGTACCCACCCCTCTTTCTGTCCTTGTTGGTTAGCAGGAGACAGGAGACAAGCAGCTTCCCCACCTGTGTGCTTCTGCCATGAGTGAGCAACCTCTCAACAGATCCAAAGCAATGGGGCCAGCCAATCATGGACCAAAACATCAAAACTGGAAACCAAGACTGTTTGTTTCTTCTTAACTCAATCATCCCAGGTGACAAACACCCTGTTAAAGCAGCTGTCAGACCCAGCACCTGCAGAGGAAGAGAAGGTCCTCACTATTGGTCAGCTGATTTCATAAAGGTACTCCAACCTCCTTGGCTTGGCATCTTCCAGTGATTCCCTCTGCTACTGAAGGACAGAACTACCAAGCCATCCTTCATCACTTTCTCCCCTGGGCACACCCACTGCCCTCAATTCAAGGGCACCTTCAAGGTTCTTAATCCATGGGTGCAAGATTTTCATTGCTGCAGTTTGGGTACTCAGCCTCTTTTTAGACTGTCTCTTCCTGGGTTTCAACCAAATGTTGTTATTAAATGTTTAAAAGGATAAAAGAAAAAAAAAAAAGAAGAAGAAGCCTTTGCTTTTGTGAGTAATATCTAATACAATCAATAAACTTGAAAGGAAAGGGAGCCCAAAGCGCCCACAAGACACTTTTAAGATTTAATTGTTCCACAGAATTTTAAGTAAGTAGTAGAAAGAAAGTAAATTGCATGAAACCAAATATTTTGCTTCAGGCTTCTAATTCATCTCACTTGGCAGTTCCCAGGGGCTAGTGCCAGAGCAGTGGAGCTGGGGACTTTCCAGAGTAGACAAAGATTGTACTTCACATACCCTAAAGAGCCTTCCAGTCTCTTTGAAATGGGGGTAGTTCATCAAGGTCTTGCTTGTCACGAAATTACGGGGATTCAAGGATGGAGCTGGCTGAGCAGGTTAAAAGGCAACATTTTGCTAGACCAAGGGCACACGGTCTTTACTAAAATTTAGCAATAAAAAAGATCAGGGCAAGGGGCAGCTCTGGAGAGATGTGAGGAAAGTATTTGCCTTCCAAGTATGAGGACCTGAATTTAGGTCCCCTGCACAAAGAATAAAAGCTGGGCACGGTGACATGTGGGCACAAACCCAGTGTTCAGGGAGTAGTCGTGGGCTGATCCCAGGATCTACTGGCCAATGAGCTCAGTCAAGTCAGCAAGTTTTCAGGTAGGCGAAAGAGCCTATCTCAAAAAATATGGTGGAGAGCAAGAGAGGAAGACACTCAAAGTCAACCTCTGAGCTCCGGATGCACACACACACACACACACACACACACACGCACACACACACACCTTTATATCACGTACATAACACAGAATTTTTTTTTTAAAGAAATCATGGGAAGGGTTCCAAAAATGGAAAGGTTACAAGATACAAGAAAGTGGCACCTCAAAAGAAGGGTTGAATCCAGACATCATCAGGAACCAAAAATAAGTGGCCATTGCCCCCCTAGAAGTTGCAGTGTAGAAGCCTCAGGATGTTTCCTGCATGCTGAGGGAGCTGTTAATGAAGCATGTCTGGTTCCTCCCAGCTAGACCACCCAGGATAAGAGGAACCCCTCCGTTACTTGGGAAATCCTGCCCTGAGTCCTCCACAGACTCAGAGACTGAGCACAGGCCACATTCCTCATATCCCGTCACTGTAAAAGCCTTTATCTCTCCTAACCACAAGTGTCAGAAGGCCAGAAGATGTTTAACCATAAGGAAAGAGTCACTGTTGTCTTTGGAAGGCTGTTCTTGCTGAGGAGGGTTAGAAAGGATGAGGGAAATGAGAGAGGCCAATGGGTGCTGGGCAGACCTAAGAACAGTGGGGATCTGTGGTTGGTAGACTTGGCACAGCCTCTAGGCCTGAGAAATATTCTCCTTCAAGCCTCAGGAAACGAACTAGGATACTCTCTAGGCCTCTGCTTCTTTCCCTGCAATCAGAAATCAATGGTAGTTCCTATAACACAGAGTTACTGTGTTGACTAAAGAAAAATCATGTGCAAATTACAACTGGGACCTACCCTTGGCACTTAGTAGGCGCTCACCAATACACACACACACACACACACACACACACACACACATATATATATATATATATATATATATATGTAATTGCAAGCTAGAAGGCAATAGAAGAAACTTCCTGGGCCAGGATCAATGGTCTTCACTGCGTTAAGGTTCTTCTTGCCACCTTGGAAAGGCCTCCAGGCTGGATTGATGGACATTCCTATCCATATCTCACTTATAACTCCATCCAGTGGAGTGTCTGTGTCCAATCCTGGCCCTATAGCCTTTCTAGAAGCTCAGCCTGACAGAACATTCTGGTAGTAATTCAGCTCTTCATGAATGCCACAGCTTGATACCGAAGAAAAATGTTCTCTGATATAGAAGAACAACCTAAAAATACATCAGGAAAAATGCCACCACTGGGTGCCCGGAGATCCAGCCATAGGGACAAAACTGACTTTCTGACTAGTCCCCCGAACCCTTTCCAATTTCACACAATTAGCATAGCCTTCACTAAAGTCCTGCAGCAAATGGTCTGCAGCCCCAGCCCCCTTGGCCATACTGCAATACTTACACTGATCACATATCCCAAACCACCTGTGTGTGTCTGTCATGAAAGTAGGAGAGGAGTTACTTGTATTTTAAGTGTTCAAAAAAGTGACAGCTTTGTGATTTCTGTTATTGCTGTCTCCTCCATGCCTCACGGAAGCCCAAGTAACAAAGATTAGTCTCCACTTTGTGGTCTTTTGTGAGGTAGTGGAACCTTTTGGAGGTGGGACCTTGTGGAAGGATGCTAGACCATTGTGTGTGCTCTCACCATAGCCTGCTGCCTTACCACAGGCCCAAATTATCCAAATCTCAAAACCACAGACTGAAAGAGCGACAATAAACCTTCTCTCTGAATAAGCTCAGCTCCTCAGGTATTTTGTCACAGTCTAAAACAGTTCCTCCCCAACAACGCTGAGGTTGAGGCAACCCATGTTAAGTAACCAACCCTTCAGCTCTGGGACAGAGCAAAACACCAAGGGAAGTCAGTGATCAGGCTAGAGCCCCCTCCTCAATTCTGACCTTAGAATTTAGTCTGATGGCAGCAGAAGGTTACATTGTGAAGGGTGGCATACCTCCATGTAGGGGGCTGAGGAAGCCCGAGTGATTGTCCTGATGTCACCCCGAGTGAATGTGGTTGTTGACAGGGCCACAGCCACAACACGGATCCTGATGTCTTACAGCCATGAAAATGCCGAAGCCTTCCCCAGGCTGGGCTCAGAGGGGTGGCAAAGCCTCCCTCTGCTTTGAGCGCTAATATTGAGGGTGTATGGTGATGGTCTACGCAGGAACTATCAATCATAGCTTCCTCTTCCTGGATGACTGCATCCTGAGACTGCTTCCATCCTTCCAAAGACTGCCTGAGATTAGCTAAACCTACCTCATTGCCCAGCTGTGTACAATAAACCTGCCTCCTTATTCAGGTGTTTGAAATAAACATGGTGAGTTTCTAGGTTGCTCTTGATGCATCTCTAGCTGAATACAGCAGATCCCAGCTTTTCTGTCCATATGTCTGTCCATTCTTCATCATTTCATCAGCGCAGTCTAGGACCAAGTCACAAAGGGCACAGTACATCCGAACCAGACACGAGTTGTGCTATCAAGAGGGCTCATAGAGGGTCTGTATGTACTTAACTGTAACTCAGTCGAGCACTGCTCTGCATATGCATGTGAGCACACAAACATGTGTGTGGACACACACACACACACACACACACACACACACACACACTCCCTGATCAGTGCTGCTAGGAACAGATCTTCTTTAGAGGTTTCTCCTGCCCCCTAAGTCCTTTTCCTTGCTCTCACTGCTGACAATGGGGACAGCCCAAAACACAGGGGCAGGAAAGACAGATGCCTCTATTCTCAGATGGTTCAGACCATGCTACAGGAAAGTGTATGATGGAAGACAAAGCACATTTTGATAGCAAAGTGAGACTACTTCATGCGAATTCCATCCATGACCTGCTGGTCAAAACTGACCAGGGATTCAGTCCCAGAAAGCTAGCTCTGTGATCCTAACACTCATGGTGACCGTGAGTTCTGAACAGGATTTTCAATTATCCACTGCTCACTTGTATGGGGCCTGAGTTTCTTGCCCATCTGGGAAGAATGGCTGTGCTTGGCCAGTTTAACGAGAAGCATCGACTAGAGCCTTTTGAAAATGTGCCTCCCAAGACCACCCTTTGGACCCTGGCTACCCTCTATTGTCCCACCATTTGTTCTGAGCAGCTGCCCACCTCTCCTCTAACCTGTCCCCCAAGTGCCACCGGCAATTTTCCAGATCATGGAGGAACTGATGGCGTGTTTGTGTCATGGTGTATGTGTGTGTACTTTCTACTCCCATTTTATTCCTTCTCTCCCTGGGCAACTCAAAAGGAGGCACAGCCTAGGACAGCCTTTCCGAGAGCTGGTGGTCTCTCTGGGTTTCTTTGTGGAGGGATAACGGAGTCCCTGTGGAGGGAGGGGGATGTTGGGTCAGGGGACCAACTGGATGGGGTCCTGGGAGCCACCTGGGCTCCTGTTCTGAGGATGAGGGTTGTTATCTCAGCTGCATGAAGAAGGAAGGGGGGTGCTTCCACGCACCTGGCTCCCTTGCCCTTCACGTTCAGAACAGCCAGTCTGCTCGCTGGGGAGCTGGCCCTCTTTTCCACCTCCATGTTATTCCAGCCATAAATCCAAGTGACAAGCTTGAACTTTCCCCAATTGACATGTTTACAAGGGAAGTCCACATTTGACAGGAAAATTAAGCCTATCAATCACCTAACGAGTTCGCTAATGAATGCTTCTCTGATCTCTGGTAGCAGGATTATTGATTAGAGGTGAGCAGCCCCAGCCCCCTTCCTTGTCTCTACGCTTTCCCCCACCCAGACCTCCCCCCTCACACACACCCCAGCCAGATGTGGCTGCCCTCTGACCTCCCTCCACCACCTTTGTCCCACCTCCTGAAGCTTGAGGAGGGTTCTGGTTCAGGGTTTATCGAGAGGTCAGCCCTCCTCCTGTCTCTGCTCTCTGACAGAACAAAGGGAACAGATGCAGACTGGGCCCCAGCACCCACCGGCATATGGAAGCTATCTCCTCCGTCCCAGTAATTATCCAGGGGCTTGCTTGCTCAATGGCTTTGGTTTTTATTGCACAGAAACCAAGCTATTCCCCAACATAAAGCTATTCCCCAACATAAAACATTTTAACGGTGTATCCCTCTGGGGTTTCTGGGAGAGGTCCTGTCAGGTATAAAATGTGCAGAACCCCCTGGCAGCCCACAGGGGTAAGGGCTCCCACAATTAAAGGAGGGGGTGGCAAGAGGTGCCGAGATGCTGGATGTGAAAGGAGTCGGGGGTCTCATCTCATTTGGAGGGTCCCAGAGTGTTCATGTAGAACTTTCAGAAGTGTTCAGACGGACAAGAGAAAGAGCTAGAATTTTTTTCTTTTAAACACACCAAGTCTCCTCTTGTTGCAAGTATGTAGCCTAAAGTATGGGTCAGACACCTAAGATGTGTAACGTTTTATATATGAACGGATGACTTAAGAGATCATGAAAGACCTGGCACCTACTACTTATGTGCCAACTTAGTAGAAACGACACAGTTCTGCTTGGTTCTTCTCTGGAAAGTTGGATCTCACAGGTTCACTGAAGGGCATGAGCCTAGACATAAATGGACAGCAGAATACTGAAGGAAATGAGCCACTGGCTGGCAGTGGGCTGCTCTTAAACAAACAAGGTCTCGGGAGTGAGAAGGGTGCCTCTTTTAAAGCATGTTCTAGACCATGGGAATGGGCTGGCAGAGTCCTAAAGGATCTGAGAGGGTGTGCTTCTTTCGTAGTATCACCATAGCCTATCACCTCACGCTGGTGGCTGACGGCCTCAGAAGAAAAGTGTTTGGTTTTCTTCCAGGTTTAGAAGCTGTGGGCTCAAATGATGTCAGTACACTTGCTCGATTGGAAGGCCTTCTCTTGCTATCTCCAGATATCCTAAGGTTCCTTGACTCGAAGTGTCATCAGCTTCCCGCTGCTGTCCCCCACCTCCACATGGCCATCTCTTCTGTGTATCTTAGCCTCTTCTTAGGAATTAGACTGAGGGCCACCGTAACCGTGATGACCTCATCGCTAATTACATCCAAAGACCTTGCTTCCAAATAAGGTTGTATTCAGAGCTTCTAGGCAGTTACTAGTCTTCTGAGGAACTCTCGTGAACTTAGTCCACAGTGTCACATAGCAGAGACCGTGGGGCCACTCTGTCCCTTCATGTGCCCCTGAGCCTCTTGGTGTCTGCTGTAGAAAAGCTGCTGCATGGGGCCTTTCCAGTGGAAAGGAGCCCAAAAGACTGGGGTGCACCAGGAAAGATGGTAGAACTGTACTAAGGAAAATTGCAAATGCAAACAACAACAACAAAAAAAATAAAAAAATAAAAATGAAGATGGCAATTGGAGTGTTTAAAAATGTGCTCTGGGTAACACCAAACAAATTCGAAAGCCATTTTCCAACCATAAAATCTTCTGTTCTAAATCAGCAGGTCCCAGGCAAGCCAGGTGCTCAGGCTGCCGAACCTTCATGACTGGTAAAGGCAGGCTTGGGAGTCTCTGCTTGCCTGCAAACGGAATGGCGGGGAGGGAGGAGAGACCGCTGTGTTTCTCTAGGCCCCTGTTCACCTCACAGACCAATGCGCCCTTACTCTGCATTCTGCGCTGGAGCTCTTCTTAGAAGACAGTCAGGACACTGGACCCCCCCCCCCCAAATCAGCTATGGTGACCAAAAACTTCCTTCTGCTTTCCATCCCCTTCTAGCCAAGAGAGAAAGGTGTAAGAGAGTCCCTGGTTCTAAATATACCTACTCTGGAGCCATGGAACCTTTTTGCTGTGTCGGCATTAAGTGCCCGGAACAGAGATATTGAGACACTCAAGGGCCACCTGCTTCTAATCCCTGCTTCAGACAGGTCTGCCTTGCTGTGCTGGAGACCTAAGAGGCTTGGAACTGGGCAAGCCCACACCAGAGCCTGAGGATACACACATGTTCTACCAGAGTGTAAGGCTGGGATTGACCGAGAAATCTCTTCCGTGTCATCTTCGAAAATAAAGGGAGTTTAAAGGGTTCAAGAGGAAGAATTGACTTGGCCTTGAGCAGGTCTGCTTTCTCAACGCAGTGCTATCACTCGCCAGCTATGTGAACTTAGGCTTCTTCTATTTCCCATCTCTGTGCCCTAGAATCCGTGTCATCAAAGGGACAACTACAGCAAGCAGCCTGTGTCAGACAATGACCAAAGAAGACGCCAACCAACAGACTTCCTCTCTCTCCTGTAGCTTGAGGTACTGGCAAAACACAGTTGATGCATATAAACTGCCTCTGGGCTTTGGTGGGAAGCAAGGAAGGACCGATGGTTCTAAGGAACTGATGACTGAGTCAAGAGTCACTTCCCCATGAGCAACCACCCTGCCTGTGCTGCAGCTACAGGTCTCCTCGCACTCGTACCCACAGACTGGCTTTGGCGAATGGAAACGCATTCCACAAGCTTGTGACTGAAAGTGAGCCTTGCTCTGTGTTATTGCCTAAGCGCGGGAGCAGAGAGCACTTCCCTTGTTTTGCGTGTTTGCATCTCATGGGTGTGGCTGAGGAAGCTCCACCCAGAGGCAAGTTCTCTGACTGTCAGTTGTCCCTCTTTAGCTCATTCCCGCCAGGATCTCTGGTGCTCTTACCTCTGAGATCAGAAGGCTGGGAAAGTGGGTCTGAGTGAACTGCAACGCCACTTGGGAAGGGTCCACCCTGTTGGTCCTCCAGACCATGTGCCTGGTCAGAGTCCCCTGGCCTTCCCCACCCGCCTTAGGCTGGTCTTAAACCTGAGTTCTTGTTTCAGGTTCGTTCTCGCGCCTCCAACATGACCTGGAACAGGTCTAGCCTCACACAACAAAATAAAATAAACCCCATAATGCCCTTCACCTACCATGTTCCTTAAGGGACACTGAAACATTGAGGATTCTGCCATTTGTTCTCAGGTGACTGAGCCAGCTTTGTCTCCCCCTGCTCGATCCATCCACCAAATCCTCAGGGCCCCAGCAGACAGAAGTGAGTAGTCCCACAAGACACTGGTCACAATTAGCGTCTTGTCTATATAGCTACTGGTCTATAAGCTGCTGAAGGGTATGGATAAAGTATTGGACTTTGTTCCTTCCTCAGTGTCCCTGATAGTACTGTCTAACCTGTGCTTGGTGATGTTCGTTGTTTTGGGGATGGAGCTGAATTCAGACTGACATGAAGGGTTATTAGGTCAAGTTATGCTTCATCACAGAAGTCCTGGGGACTCAGAACAGGGGGAGAAAAAGTGTTTATGAATCCATGCTCAGAAGACTAAACAGGAATCTCCTTCCCCAGAGGCTTAAATGCCTTGCAGGCACGTCTAACCTTTAGACATTGTTATCTACAAAGTTCGTGTGTGAGACCACTAAAACCGAGCCACCCAAACAAACCAAAACAAACAAACAAAAAAATTGCAGAACAAAATCTCAAAGCATTTTAACTAAGTTTGTGATTTTGTGTGGGACTTTATCCATCCATAGCTGTCCTGGGGTACATGAAGCCCATGGGTCACAGGTTGGACATGCCTCTAAGAAAGGGACAATAAGTTCTCAGAGCCTTGTAGGAGAATGTAGAGAACCAAGGGACCTGAAAGAGTTTAGCAAACTATTCCAAAGAAGCCTAGCACAGACTACAAGACTCAACTCCAAATGCAGGAAGCACTTAAGAAACACAGGTGAGTTGAAACGATGATCTGAAAATAAATAAATAAGTAAGTAAATGAAATAGGTGGTGGAGTCACCCTAGACATTTACTGAACACTTTCTCCCAAGAGCTGAAATAGACTGCACCCTCACAGTCTGACCCCCCGGGCTTTCTCCAAAGAGCAACTTGCCACAGGTGAACGATTCCTGAACGGTCTGCTCTCCTCCCAACCTTGACCTAAACCTTCCTCTTCACCCAAGTCTGTCTGTTTCAAGGTCCTTTGTGAAGTCCGAACTTCAGTTGATTGTCTGGGCTCATCACATTCTACCCGCCATTACAAGTTCAAGCAAGTGTAGCCACCAAGACACACAACTCTTCAAGGCCTTCTAGGTTCTGCAACCCAAGCCCTGTCTTGGGGAAGCTGTCTTCCGCTGGTTTTTTTCCCTTGTGCGCCCCTTTTTCTTTCTCCCCACCCCTTCCCCCCTTTCACCAAACAGATGTAACTATTTATTCCTTATGTCCTAGTTTTCCTGTAATTTCATAAAGTGCAAATTTGCTGTCCTGCTCCCAAATGCCGAGTCGGTGGTTTGTCACAACAGTCATCAGTAACTGTCGCTTTCTGCCGCGGGCTTAATTAACCCACTCTCTCATTAGCATGTCCGTGCGCTTGTAAGGAATGAAAGCCTGATTATTTTCTACAACAGTCGCAGCCAATTACTGCATCCAAATGGAACCACATTAATCAAATCTTTAGTACGGTGGCAAATTCAGAGATATCAGATTGCAAAAGACTGCAAAACTAATATGTCACTGTCAGCGGGGCTGCGCAGGCATTTAGCAAACTGCATTAAATAGATGGCTTCGCTGAAGCCGCATGAATTTAATATGTGATGGGATCTGGAAGCTATTAGTGTGACATGGCAAAGTAGTGGGAGCTTTGGCAGCTCTGGACTTTATCCATGAACTCGGGAAACTAATATGAAAACTTGTGTGTGTGTGTGTGTGTGTGTGTGTGTGCACATGCTCACAGTCCCGAGCTTCAGTGAGTGCACGCATGCGCTTCCTAGAGTGTGTGTGCTCAGCAAATAAGAAAGAAATCTCATGGATGGTGGACTAGCAACCATTGTTTTATTTGCTCACACTGGGATCAAAACAGAAGTCTACACACAGAATAGATGGCCGCAAGTATAGCCCTGATGAAGTGTTTTCAAATTTGTATGCAAAGTAGTCTCAGAGTCCCATGTTCATAGTTTTCTGTATCCCAGGGCAAAGGCACAGTCTGGAAGACAGAGTTGGATGTGTCCTGTGGGGTCATGGGACTTAGTGACTGGGGTCTGCCACTGACCATACTTGATTGTGTTCCTCTCAAACTGAAGAAAGGTGATGTATGGATACTCCCACCCTGAAGGCGCCCAGTGTGTGAATACTCAGGTCCCTTACAGAACACGGCATAGTATCGAACACTTCCTACTATAAACCATCTCTCCCTTACTTACAACATCTGTGTGTAAATACTGTGTAAGTAGTTTTTTGTTTTTTGTTTTATGCTGAACAATTTAGAGAATGATAGCAAGGTAAAAAGTCTAGCCACACCCCATGCAGGCACAACCACCAAAGGTCTAGCAATATGTTTGATCCAAGGTTTGTTAAACCCTTGAACGCTGAAGCCATCTGTGTATGGTGCATAGGTGTCGACGGACATAGTGGTTTTTCTCAGGAAGCAAAACTTTTTCAAGTGCCTGCATCTCCACTAGCCATCTTTCTCCCCACTAGACTTTTCAGTGATTGAGTTAAGGGAAACATTCACCCACTAGCACACTAAAAATGAAGACTGTGGAGCCCGTCGAACTATGATGTCTTCTCATAAAGGATGAGACCTGGAAAAAAACCGCAGAAATAGCTCCTAGACAGTAAAACCAGGATAGAAGGCCAAGGCTGGCTTTCTAGATGGTTCTACAAGAAACGCAATAGACTGGGGCCCTGTTTGTAAGAAGTGATAAGAAAAGTGACTCTCCCAGGAAATATACTTGTTTACTCAGCAAGTATTCTTAACCATTAGTGGGCTCCACTCACTGGAAGAGCTTAGTTCTCTCCCTGGACTTGGACAGTCACAGCACTAAGCACAAAGGAGTTATGAACCTGCTTGCTGCCAGGGGTCCCAC
Source organism: Mus pahari (assembly GCF_900095145.1). Lineage (NCBI taxonomy): Eukaryota > Metazoa > Chordata > Mammalia > Rodentia > Muridae > Mus > Mus pahari. The sequence goes on from NC_034608.1 coordinate 44,506,426, forward strand.
TACACAGGTAAGGCAAAGCAAGTCCCTACTGTGCGGTAAGTTAAGGCCATCAGACATTGTCCATCTTCCTGGCACACTGGGTCTCCTGGTGACATCACGGTTCCACTTAGGATTCTTTTGCTTTTGCATGATGTGAAAGTGAAAACATTAAGTGAAAGCTGTAGTCTGGATTTTGGTCTTTTCCCAAGCTACAATGTTCAGTGAGATCCATGCTGGGTGGCTGCATCTAGTGTAGCTCAGGGCAGCCCTGTAGTCACGGGGATCATAATCTATACCCTATACTCTACTGTAGGACTGCTCAGCTGGAATGGTAGGCAACTTAGGAGTTCCCAACCCATTTTTGATGTCTGATATTTCAATGGACATAGGGACCAACATAAGTCAGAAAGTGACTGGGTTCAAAGTTAGATACAATGTGGTATAAAAAGTGAGTGCCCATCCTCTTAAAATGGTTTGGAGAGGTTGGCAGTTGTTGCCTTTAAGTTCCAGAAGACAGCGTGGAGTTATAAAAGTGTGTGTGTATATGTGCATGTGTGTGTACATCTATGTGTATACATGTGTGCATGTGTGTGTACTGCCCCTTTGCTCCCCACCCCATGGGAACATGAGATTTCTAGGCAGAGCTTTTGATCAAAGTGCTGGTCGCCAACGAGTGGCTGCCAAAAAAAGGTACTGCTCACTCTTGCTTGGTCTGCCTTGGTATAGCTCTAAATCTCCAAAGACTGTGGAGGTGACAGATAGACAGAAAAACAGTTGACCTTAACAGCCTTTCTCCTGGTTCCTCTCCACTAGAGAGTTCTGCTTCTGGGGCTCAGTGATGTGGGATTCCTGCAGAGAGGAAAGGCAGACGAGGGAGGCAGATATGGGGAGCCCAGATAGCTCCCTGCTGCACAGGCAGTCACCGTCACCGGGAGATTGACAGCAGAGGCAGATGAGTCCCAGCAGCTAGGGCCTGCTCTTACACAAAATTCCTTCATCAGCAACTCACTGCAACCATCCGTTAATCTTCTGGCGAAGGTGCATTTGTGCCTTGCCTTCCCAGGTAACCTAATCTACCATCTCCTTTATGCATACATGTCTCTGAGGTGTGTTTTTGTTGTTGTTTTTTTTTTTTAAGGGATGGCACCAGGGGTGGGGTTCTCACCAAGAACCAATCTGCCCAACTGTGCATTGCTGCATCAGAAAGGCAACAACAGCATTGGCCAACCTGTACTCCCCACTCCCTACCTGTGGAAAAGTGGATCCTCAGATGGCCTAAAAATGATAGACAGATGGATAGATAGATAAAGTCTATTATTAGAAGTAATGTGTAACTAATTAAGACAAGCAGTTTTTCTACATCTGTGTGAGTTCTAAGATAACTTACCAAAAATCATTTTAGTCGCAGCAGAAATAGAACCAGAGAAACTGAGGTGAAAGACATCAATCTATTTATACTCTACCTCCAAATACAGCCCAGGGCATAGACACATGCACGCATACATACATGTATATGCACACGCACATGCACACGGGCGCCCGCGCGCGCGCGCACACACACACACACACACACACACACACACCCCTGACTAAGAGCATTTGGAAGAGGTCTGATCCTTTTAATTCATTTCTTTAAAAAAACAAAAACTATTTGGTGATAATATTGTCTAATTTTGAAAACCTCTTTCTGCTCCCAGCCTACAAAGACAGATTTTTGAGCATGACTGAGACAGGCATATTGGCAAAAACATGAACACAGAGCACATGCACACAAACACAGACCTCCGCGCTCCCACTCAGCCGCCCACCCATCCTCACGTGTTCCATGTGCCCAAACAGAAACACAAAGACACAAACATTCTGACATCACTGGGAAGCCGGGCTGTGCTTCCTGCAGAGTTAACGGCTGTCTTCCCTGTGTTTCCGACGTTGGAAGTTTCCAGCCGCATTAAAACAATCTGTGCTCCTCTGGGCACAGGAAGCATTTCTGTAGACACTCAGTCTGACCAAGCTGGAAGCAAGCATGGGCAAGGACAGAGGATTTCTGGGATGGGAAGGGTAGAGTTGTACTCTTTGCCTGCCTCTTGTAGCCCAACTTCCCTTGCAGAACAAGCCTGACCTGAGCCAACTCCTCCCCTTCTGGCCTGCTGGCTAGCAGCTACCAGGCACTATTGAGTAGTTCGGAGCTGTGTTACAATCCACCTTCTCCTTCTGTCTGTGGTTTTTGCCTCATAGCTGGGCAGAGGGATCCCTACTTTGGGTGGATCCTATCGACTCTTGACTTGGACATACAATCTGCTAGATTGGACAATTTGTTTTCACGTGCGATTTTGTACTTTGGATACAAAGTACAGTCCACTGGTCCCAGGAGGAGACCCACAAAACCCCAAGCTGGGTCAGCTTACCCACAGCCCAAACCATCTGATTGATCTGCAAGGCAGTGAGAATGGACAGTTGCTCTTTTCACTCATTGTGGGTACTTGCTGTGGCACAGCACTTTGAGGACAATGGCTAACAGACTCAAGGACCCTTAGCTATCTCTTAAGACATACAGTGCAGGATTTTACCTTCCTATAGATGGGACAGCTTCAAAGAGCTCGTTTTCCAGAAGAAGTCGCACAGTGGGGAAGAGAACAGTAGTGTACAGACCCTGGATACCCAGAGAGAGAAGAGCCTGTGGCAAGGAAACCTTTCTTTCATACTTCCAGCTTCAATACCTCATATATAACTCACAGAGAGCCAGAATCTAGTTGCGTGACATATTCCATCCCCCACACATTCAGGGGCTTGGATTGTGTGTGTGTGTGTGTGTGTGTGTGTGTGTGTGTGTGTGTGTGTGTACAGTGGACCCTGGCATATCTTCCTCCACATAGAGGACCCTAAATGCATGTGTGCCCTTAGACTAGGAATTCTTGTCAATGGGTCCTGTTGCACCAAGGCCACACCTGCCTGCCCCTCAACGTGACCCACCTAAGGGTTGAGACATGGCAGCACCAAAAAGACAGAGGAGCTCAAGTCACAACCCCTTGTTTTTTACTTGCTATGGGTCCCCTGGCCAGTCTCTGTTCTGGATTGTGTGAGGTTGCAGTAAGATTCCAAAATGATTTTTATTGTAGAAGACCAGAAGTGGGCATTCTGCAGCAGAGACAGGATTCCCAGGAAAGCGGAGCAGAAGGTCCCTTCTGCCTACATCTGGTGAGCTAGAGAGCCTTTGATCGGAGAAGAAGGCACACAGATAAAGGTGGGAGGCAACCTTCAGAGAAACCCAGGGCAGCTCTCCAGGACAGCAGGGCTCCTAAGGTTATGGCTGGGTTCAACTTCTCAGTTCTTTCAGCTCAGCTCCCACTTATAAAAAGGCCAAGGGGAAACCCATGCCAGGGATACCATATACCCCAAAAGCTCTCTCCTTCCTATTTTTTAAGTGTAACAAAAATGGTCTCAAAAGAAAGGCAAGAGAGGAGTAAGGCGTGTAAGGGCAAGACGGACAGAGACCAATATGGGAGCAGATGAGCAGAGGAAAGAAGTGTCACTCAAGCAAGACATTCACAGCTGAAGAAACCAGACTCTGCCACGGAAGGAGGGGACAGAAATGGTATCGGGGTACCTCAGAGGGGCGGTGATCTCACAACCATAAAACCTGGATGCTCGAGACCCCTAACAAGTTAATGCTTGAAGTGTCCAGTGTGGCTGTGTTAAAGAGATGGCATCTCTTCTGAAGTAATTCAAGAAAAATGAGATCGTGAGCGTGAAGGCTGGTGGGACACCAGAGTGCTCTCTCGTTCTCCCATGTGGGTACACAACAATAAGGTGTACCCACAAGATGGTCCCTCAGGAAAACAGATTTTCCAGAGCCTTGATCTTGAGCTTCCAGGTTCCAAAACTGTAAGAAAGTAACTTCTGTTAAGTCAATGGCAACTTTGCCTTTTCCTTAAACCATCTCAAGACCTGACTCCTAAGCTTCTTGTTCTCTCTCTCTCTCTCTCTCTCTCTCTCTCTCTCTCTCTCTCTCTCTCTCTCTCTCTCTCTCTCTCTCTCTCTCTCTCTCTCTCTCTCTCTCTCCCTCTCTCTCTCTCTCTCTGTGTGTGTGTGTGTGTATTTAAATGGAGTTACCCTAGTGCATCCTACACAGCACCTTCCAGTGTTACAAAAGCAAGCCAACCTGGAGGAAGCTTCTTGGACAGTACCAACTTGGTTTCTCTCTGCTCCTCACAGAAGCCGCAGTGTCGGGTGGGGGATACTGCCTCTCAAGTCATTTGTCAGGGGTAACCCTGAGACCCCCACAACAATCCAGGCCATTTCCACTGTACTTGGTCACCTACCAGAACTTGATGATAAGGGCCTCCTGCTGAAGTCACCACAGGCTCTGGTCACAGGACATGAATGAAGAAACCAAGTTGGTACTGTGCAGAAAGCCCTGCTATCTCTTGGCTAGCTTTCATAGCACTAGAGGGTTCTATGCAGTCCGCTGGTGGAAGGAGAAAGGGATCACTTCTTATCTACTAAGTGGACATAGCCTTAGACTGCCCTTGAAATTTGTGTCTATACCAATAGATTACTCTCGCCATCAGAGAAGTTCCCTTATGACGTGGACAGTGGTCAGCACAGAAACCTCACAGCTGACCAAACTGCAGGGACTCCATGAGTGTGAGGATCAGTGTGGTGTACTCAGTCTGTACCACCCCCATAGATCCTGAAACAGACCCTGTATCAAGGCTTGGGAGCCATTTCAAAAGAGGCGTGGAAACTTCAGGAGCAGAAGCCACGGGTGGAGAGCACCAGGAAGAGAGTTTTCGACACAATATGACTTCTGCACTCATGAACTCAGGGCCACTGTGGTTGTCTATACAAGCTCAAGCTAGTCAACATCCGGGCACAGAGGCAGGAAGGAGGGGTCTGTGAGGCTCCACCCTAAGCAGGTATTGACACTGGATGGCTTCTTGAAGAAGGAGAGCCAGTTTTCTTTCAGAGTGAGGCCCTGGTGGCTAGCCATACTCCAGTGAATGGAAGACAAGAAGTTAGGTGAGGAGAGGGACCTGAGAGGGTGTATTTGGGAGGAATTAGAGGAGGGCATGGGAAGATATCAAAGAATAGTGTATAGAATTGTCAAAGAATTAACAAAAGATGCTGTACTAAGAAAATAACTGGTTCCTTCAGACATTTGAGCATCTTACATTGATGGGCCTCGAAGATCTCCTTCAGATCCCCCAAGAACTACTTAGGGTGGCATTTCCCAACCTGTGAGTTGAGACCCTTTGGGGTCAGATGACCCTTCCACAGGGGTCATATATCAGATATTTACAGTTCATAACAATAGCAAAATGACAGTTACGAAGTAGCAAGGAAATAAGTTTATGGCTGAAGGTCACAGACATGTGAGGAACTGTCATAAAGGGTCGCAGCCTTAGGGACTTTCAGAAATAACAAGATTTTTTTTTCCAGTTTTGGATGATGTAGGCAGAGGAAGCCACTGAGAGTCAGGATGGGGTCTCTGTAGGAGAACAGAGGGCTTGCTGTGAGAAGATTACAACCAGTCAGAATATCAGCCAGCCAGCACCTTGTAGAGCGAGGATCACATCAGACAAAACACCCCAAAGAAGAAAGGCAGAAAAACATCAGCATTGCTCAAATGGCCAGAAATCTACCTGTAGGCCTGTGGTCTAATTTCCCTGGGGTGGTAGCTACCCTCAATCCAGAATTTTTCTTTCTTCGTGCTTCAGGGTACAAAATGTATTTGGAGAACTCAAAATACAAAAAAGTATTTTTTTTATATTTTGAGTTCTCCAAATACATTTTGGAGCCCTCCTACCCCCACAAAAAATAGATTAGTATTTTGTGTTTTGATTTATACAGTAGATTTTCTAATGACTGACACATAATTAAATGTTTTAAGCCAAAGTGTATCAACTCTGTCCCTAAAGCAGGTCCAGCCCTCTGTGGATTTTTATGTGGCCTGTGAGCTAAAAATAGTTTTTACATTTTTAAGTAGTTGGGGAAATCAAACGAAGAATGACCTTTGTGACACATGGAAATGACGTGAAGTTCACACTTCAGCATTCAGAAATAAAGATTCATTAGAATATAGCCTGGCTGGCGTATGCAGGAATTGGCTGTAGTTGTTAACACACCATACCTGAGTACCTGTGGTAGAGACTGTCAGGCCACAAAGGCGTAAAATTCTTCTCTCTCTCTCTCTCTCTCTCTCTCTCTCTCTCTCTCTCTCTCTCTCTCTCTCTCACACACACACACACACACACACACACACACACACACACACACACGCACCATTTACAGAAAACATTTGTTGGCCTTGGTTCTGAAGATACTAGAACATTTATTTGCTCACAGCTGGGCGTGGCTACATACCTGCTATCCTAGCACTCGGGAGTCAGAGCTAGGAAGATCCTTACCTCAAAGCCAACACAGGCTACAATAGTGAAACCTTGTCTTAGAGATGAGAGAGAGAGAGAGAGAGAGAGAGAGAGAGAGAGAGAGAGAGAGAGAGAGAGAGAAGAGAACAGAGACAAAGAAAGACAGACAGACACAGAGACAGGCACACAAAGACAGACAAACAGACAGACAGACAGACAGACAGGCAGACAGGCAGGCAGGCAGGCAGGCAGGCAGGCAGACATTTACTATAAACCCATAAATATACTTTCCCCAAGGTCTTCTCTAATTCCAGGTTGCTTTGGCTTTGGGGTTCTATTAAAATGAGCTATCCCTGTGTTTATCAGTCACTCCCATTCACAGGGATGAGGTAGTTGAGGTTTGGCTCTATGCCTAATTGGGCGGCAAAGCCATCTCTATGTTCAGACTCCACCACTGTAGCGGTAGAAATAAGCCCTTGATTCTGTACAGGGAGTAGAGAGGTCCCGAACAATCACTTACTAGGGCAGAAGCTGTCAAGTGAAATGAGTGGCAGGTTTCTGCTGAGCCTCTGTTTTGGAGATTTAACAAAAGCAAGGGGACATGAGTGGAGGCCAGGCCCATCTAATTCCACATCATATCCAACAGTTACTGTCTGCTCAAGTAGCCCTCTGAGCTTCTGTGTAAAACTAAAGCAAGACCTGTCTCTTAGGGTCAGGGTGTCAGGACTGGCAGGAGATGACGCACTTTAATGGCGTGCCCTGCTTGGTAGATGTCGCCTGTCCTCAGATGGTGGTCATGAATATAGCCACTGGGGCAGATAGAAGAGGCTGGCCACTTGTGAGTTCGGTAGGCTTAGGTCGTCACCTTCCACTCTGTGCTGCTGTAGTTCCTTCATTGGCGAAATGTACTCGAGGAGAAACCCACTCTAAAGGTTTTCTATGAGGATTCAATGAAGTAGCAAGGACCGTCGATGGTGGCCCTGGAGTGTTCCTCAGTAGTGACACATTAGTAAGCAAGTGAGAAGAATGCAGAGATGAACCAAGAAGACTCGGTATATCTGACCACCACTGGGGACTCGGGGGAAGGCATCCAGGGCCAGTGCACATTTGAAGGTGTTTCCTGGAAACCCCACACCTTCCAGAAGAGTGTGCTGGCCTTTTGTGTCTCTTCTGTCACCTTTCTGCCCATGTCACAAGGTGCTGGGACACTTGCAACTTAGGTCTAGAGTGCCCTTGTCATCTGCTCATATTCCTGACAAGCTTCCTAGTCCTTGTGCTCTTTGATTGTAAAAGCATTCCTCTTCTGTTTGGGGAGTTCAAACTCCTTTGCATGGGCAGTCACACCCCAGAGCAGTGTGGTGCTCCTTTTATTTCTGCTAAGTGCTTCCCAAGGAAGGTCCATCTCTGCACAAGAGCCTAAGTCATCTTTGGGCATGTACGGCATTGGTTGTTTGGGGGTTTGTTTGCATTTCCTATTTTGAAGATGGTTTTCTTGTTTTTAAAGTGGCTTGGTTGCAGTCTGCTGCTGGGCCAGAAGGGGGAGGCTGAGGGAAGAGGACTCATGTTTATGGAGGGAGGAGAAACTTGGAAAAGGAGGAGAGAGGAATAAGGGGATCTGGGGAAGAGTGAGGAGAGGGGAGGACTGAATGAAGCAGATTCATGCGGATCTATGAGGAAATCAGCATTGGGAGGGGGGAAGGTAGTGAGGGTAGAAGAGTTGGGGGGTGCATAGAAGAAAAGGGAGGAGTGGGGGAAGGGGTGGGGAGGAAGGGAGGAGTGGGGGAGGGGGGAGGGGAAAGGGAAGGAGTGGGGGAAGGAGATGGGGAGGAGGGAGAGGAGGGGATAGGGAGGAGGGAGAGGAGAGGGAGGAGGAGGGGGAGGAGTGGAAGAAGAGGAGTGAGGGGAAAGGGGACGATTGGGAGGAGGGGAGGAGGAGGGGGGAAAGTAAGGGGAGGGAGTGGGGGAGAGTCACTGAGAGAAATGGGGAAGTTAGGAAGACAGGGGAAGAGGAGGGTATGAAATCTAAATAATAATAATAAAATAATAATTGCAGCCATCCCTTTCCTGTGCTCCATGCTCTACATATGTAGTGGCACTTAATCTTCACAACAACTCCAGGAGGTAGGTATTAATATCCCCATTTTTCAGATGAGGAAGTCAAAATGCCAGGAACAAAAAGCCTTCAAACTTTCAATTTGTGCACTAATTTCCAGGCAGCCGGGTTGCTGGGTTCTCATAAGTAAATACTGCCAGCCTGGATTTCTTTCCCTCTTTTTTTTTTTTTTTTTTTTTTAAATTTTTAATGTTCACTATTCCAAGCTGCGGGTCAGTAACAGAATACGTGGGAAGTCTTTAAAAACCACCAACGAGAGCTTTTGAAATGGCACCACTGAAAACCGCTGCTTCCACACTGGGCTTCATTCAAAGTTCAAGGCTGTACATTTTTCTCCCACACAAATTCAACGGAACAAGAAACCACAAGGAATTGAGTGTTTTCCAGGTCTGATCTGGGGAGTATGAACTTTCAGAAACAAGCACCAGGAGAAATGTATTTGAAACTACTTCTCAAAAAACAAACAAACAAACAAACAAACAACAACAACAAAAAACAAACCAGTAACCTTTCTGCTTCTGGGCTTCTGGGTCTTTGAACAGCTTGGGACTTTTAGCATCCTGGTGACAGTCAACAGAGTCAACAGTATGGATATTGTGGTCAAGCTCCTGATGGGCCTTAGACTTGTTAGAATCTTCCAATTCAGGCACTTGTTTTTATCCAGACCGGGGATCACGACCAAACATCTCCAGCCCTGTTCCTCCACAAACTCCACAGATGGCTTCTAAGCTATGAGAGTGTCCAAATCCCTGTATCTCTGTGACCAGGCTGCGTGTGCTCCCAGTATATACCCTACGGGGCTTTCTCTAAAGTAAGTATCCTGAAGGAATAAATAAATGAACTGCACAGTCTGTCTTGCTCTACGCTTAAGGTTTGAGGTTTTAGGGGGTGGGGGGTACGTATTCTTTTCCCCCACTGTATTTTGATTGAATTTGTCAAGAGCCTCTGTGTTGTATTTTTCCAACATGAATCACTGATGATCTAACAAATTAATTACCCATCCATCCTGCCCTGTTTGAGTGAGGTCATGGGAGAATGGATGGGTTCTGCTGACCTCCTCTGGACTGGAATGTCACAGCCCCCATTTAAAGACTCAAGTTCAATACCAAAATTGCCAGTTTAGGTTAGAATCAGACCTAAATGTATCTTATTATACACAGAGGCACACAAATGCAATATGTCATCTTTAATGGTTCAGAACAGAGCCTAAAAAAAAAAAAAATAGTGTCCTAGCACAGATGAATTTTATAGCCTTTGATATATGGCTTTCATTATTAACAATAATTTCTGTAACTGCATCCAAATTCGGGAGGACACATGATGAATATTAATTTTATTTTTTTATTTATTTTCTGCTCCCACTGGCTCCCTCTAGGGCAGACCCGCATCCCTGTCTTGGTCAGCCCTGAGATCTTACATTGTCCTGTGTGGGATTCTCATGGTTCTGGGGACAGCCTGCTTCTGCTTCTAAGAGTATTTTGCACTGATTTTTTTTTTCTTTTCCACTGGAGAACAGGGCCTCTACTCACTGGGTTTTCTTAGCTCCTTTTATTTTACAAAGATTCCCCCCTCACACACCCTTTGTCATTATATTAAAATCTAATTGCAAGACAACTCTCCTCACCTAAGTCATCAACAAAGACCAATTATTTCTAATGCATGCAGAAGCAGGGGACGTGGGGAACAATAAAAAGGCATGCAGTAACCTAAGCCTTTTTCACAGTCAGGCTTCAAGTTCACATGTGAATTTATGCCAGTTTTGACATTAGCCGAAAAAATTAACAGTTCTCAAAAATGAAACTCTCACAAAAGGGGTTTTGTGTTTCAAGCAGAATAAATTATAGTGTGATGTTATTAAAACACTTAGTTGTTAAGTTGCCAAGAAAATCCAGTATATTCACACAGACTCGAGGACCTGTCTCCATGCAAAGTAATTAAATTAGATTTATGGGCTGCATTACATCAGTGTTTGATAGTTCATTTTTCCTTTCTTCATATTTTGCCCTGCTTTATTAGAGCATGTGACAGATGGTAAAAATAGTGTGAAGTTTCTTGGCCCTGTGCTAAATCCCCTTTCGGTTGTATATCTCTCTCCTGTCAGCTCTCCCCAGCGATGATAAATTAACCTCTCTCTTTGTATCCCAAGTGTGGCAGTAAAGCTCTCTTTTGACACAGCACTATCACTTCATCTTAATCTGTGCTGTTTCGAGGAGAGAGGAAGATGTTGCAATCACTACCACGAGTTTAAAGAGAAGATTTATTGTGTCAGAAAAAGGGAGGATGATTAATATAATATGCATCATTATATTTTTCATTTCGTCTCATTTGTTGTCTTCTAGTTCACATGGGGTGGGCCACCTTCCAGATTGGCATTAGCCTCCAGCCCTGCCTAGTGGGCTGAGCCTGGGGCTAGCAGGAAGAAGGTGACCAGCTCCCTTCTACCCTTACCACATCGCTGTGCAAGAAGTCAGGGGTTTCTCTCTGGTGACTGGAGCCAGCTTCTTGCCTTTACCAAAGATCAGCGGCACCTGGGTTGACTGACCCAAGCCTGCCTTGTAAGCAGGGGACATAAATAAGGTTGCAAGCTATTGTTTGAGGTGCACCACAAAACTAAACAAGAGGTGAGGTCATCAAGTCCCCGGAGACACCGCTGGCAGGAACAGAAGAAACGGTGTCATAGGAATGTCTGAGCAAGGAGAAACATATTGTTATGATTATTTCTCTTATTTATAATAAAGCTAAAGTCTCTTTGAGCTGCTCCTTGGCTGTGAATTGCTTACATCTGTAAACTGACTTTATTTATTCTGCTCAAAAAGCTTTCATTAAATATCACATACTTGACACATACCATGCATGCAAAAGATGAATTGAAAAATCTCTCCTGCTCTAGACTGTGGACACCCTTCGGCCTACTACAGAGCCAGTCTCACTTTCCCAGGACCTCCTGGCACTTGGGGTACCAGATAGGGAGTCAACCCAAGGAGAAATCTCTACAACAGGAAGGTGCTTCAGTTACAGGGACCAGAAGCATTGCTGATTCTATGAGCATAACTAGAGATGTGATGGGGAAATAGTCAAAACTCAGTGAGTTCCTGGCATGTCTTCCCAAAAAGTCAATAACCTTTGACCACAATCCAGTCTTTCTGATGGAAAAACCTAGATTGTTCAGAATTTGCTGAAAATGAGGTAACCACATTCCAGACAATTGAAGCATCTTCATCCGATACTGGAAGGACCAAAGAGCAGCCCTGACCTATATATTCTTACCTACTCACCCACCGCTTCCCATCTCATCCCCTCTAGGGTGCCATCTACCCTCTCACCCAAGAAGGGCATGACACCTGTGTTTGTGGTCCGTGCTGTACTGTGTGGCCTTAGTTGGTAACTGATGGGACCAGACATGTGCCTATCAGGATTTTTTTTTTTCTACTGGTAATATGAAACAGAGGGAGAAAAGCAGCTAATGGGCAAGAAAGAGAATGAGAGAATTCAAGACATGAGACGGCTACAACATGCTGTAAGAGCACAAAACAGGGATGCTATGGCAGAGGCAGATGTGAGAGACTGAAGACAAAAGATGCGATAAGGACGACCTGGGCCCCGACGCAGTCTTCCATACACTCCTGTTCTTGGGTCCCATCATACACCCTGGGTCTTTCAAATAAACCACCCTTCCTTGTTTTGGTTTTTATGATTTGTTTTTATGATTGGTGGGGTGTGCGCACATGAATGCAGATGCCTGTGGAAGCCAGAAGAGGTCGTCAGATCAACTAGCTCTAGAAGTACAGGCAGTCGTGAGCCATCCCTGGTGGGTGCCAGGAACCAGACGCAGATCCTCTGCAAGAGCAATAGTCACTCTTCACACTGAGCTACTGCCCCGGCCACACATTTTGTTCTTCAAGAAACCTCTTTATTTTCTGTTTCTTGTAGCTTAGTCTTGGAGCACCTCTGTTTCCTACAAGTCCTTAGCACAATTCTTCTCTTCTACCCAAACTGATTTCTTTTGCATCACACAACCGTGCCTTGGGTGGGTCTATGTTCTCAATGTCCCTTTACCCCAAATGTTCTCTTTCTCTTTCCCAGGACCAACCCTGCCTGTCTTGGGTGCCTCCTGGAAACTGCTCCGGCCTTTGCTAATGATCTCTCCCTTGGGTTTCTCTTAAATAATCTATACAACAACATTTAACAACTAATTGTATTCTGTAATGAGTGTTGCGTTGTGTAGTAATACTAACCTTGTCTCCCCTACTCAAACAAAAACCTGTGAGTTTGTGAAGGACAGCAATGTGAGTGCTCCTAACATTGTCAGTGCTCATATCTGATGGGGGACGCATCTCTCAGATGGATTCCTGCATCTAGTGAAGCTGAGCAGAAGGATATAAAAAGCAGGAAAGCTGTAGTTTAGAGCCAGAAGTGTCCTCTGCATCTTGCTTCTCCCCAGCACGATGGAGTTTTCCTCTCTGAAGTGAACATGGTATGTGACCCCGTGTTCAGCAGGATGGCAGAGCAAAAACACTGCCCTGGGGCATGAGAACTGTGGTTCCATTTACAAGAAAATCAAATTTATGACGGCCAGAAAGAAAAAAAAAAAAGTAGGGTCCTCCAGCAGCGATCTGGGGTGATATGTCTCAACCCAAACTTTGGATGAACTAAGCATGATTTCAACTTAATTTCGGAAATCTAAATATATGGAATGCATTAGCTGATTTTATTTTTGGCAGCAGACTTAACCATTCTAATCATGTTTTGCTCCAGCGAATTTTAAAATTAGTTTGCATTTCCTAAGCACACATCAGCTGAGAGAGGACTGGGAGGAGGAGAAGAGAGGGGGGATGCTAGAACACTTGGTGGAGATTAAAACTTTCTTGGCAGATGCGTCATCAAATGGATAATCCACATAAGGTATATGGAAGCTGACTCGAGTTGAGTTCTTGGGCCTGGAAGAATGTGATTGGAAAATGAGCGTTGGTCCACCAACTTATCTAATAATAAATTGTTGAGCTGAGGTAGAAGAAAGGTGCCATTTACTGCCTGCATTTCTTCTGGAAAATGTTCTTGGCTAGATACGAATCCACATTTTCTGCGTGGTGGTAAGTTACCTCTACTTATTTATAGACTTGATTAATATGTTATTCTTCCTAATGAAGTGACATTATTAAGTGAGTACAAAAATCTGCTCCTTTTGAGAGCTTGGTCTCTTTACCAGCCTCGTTTCTGCATCCAAGTGTCAAGATGGCTGACATAGGTCAAACGACTTTTCCGAAGACTGACTGTAGTGATTGCCTTCTGTAGGATTGTCTACTGTGTTTTAGACAGGACAGCGTTGGAACGATCCTGAATGTCCAGTTGACTAGTTCCCCCTCATTGTATGTCTGAGAACACTGAGTCAGGATGTAGTCACACAGCTAGAAAGCGACATTGTGCTGCTTAAGCCAATGCTCACCTGAAGTACTATGACTCAAGAAATACAGCCTTTGACCTGGGCAATGGGACAGTAAGACTTCAGTCAAAAATCCCCTATAGGGGTAGGGGTAGGGGTAGGGGAAGAACTTAAAGAAAGACAAAAGGAACATGCTACCCAGGTCCCCAGGATTCTTGCGCAGTCTCTTGATAGGAACACAGCTCTTTGGGATCTCACAAAGAGTGAAGGACTCTAGGAATCCATAGAACTTGAGACTGAGGGCAGCCTCTGGAGTTGCTCTAACCCAGGTTTGAAGGCAAAGAAACAACACACCAGCTAAACACACTCTATGTTCCCTGTCATAAGCTCCACCCCTATGGACAACCTTCATACCACTCAGAACCAATGGTAGGGAGAAGGTGTGAGAGGCTAAGAACAGATGCACAGAGCAACCTCATCGCAGGAAGCACAGAAGAGCCTAAGAAGGAATTGCATATGATTATCCCAACATGAAGTTAAAGACTTTCTTTAAAAGACAAGGATAGTGGTCTGTAAGTCATCTGTGTTGGTTACCTTTCATCTCTGGGACAAAGCTGAGCCACTCAAAGAGGGAAGAGTGTTTGACACATGCTTGCAGTCCGTGGCTACCCCATTGTTTTGGACCTGATATGAGGCAAAGGTGTTGTGTCAGAGGACAGGAGGAGCTCACCTCATGACAGCCAGGAAGCAGAGAGCAGATCAGAGAAAGAAATGGATATACACAGGTCCCAAGACATGACCCACTTCCTACAAATGAGTCATGCCTCTGAACTTTTCTGTAATTTCCCAGTAATACTGCCAAATTATACATTTATCAGTAATTTATCTCCTCTATAGATCAGAGCCTTCATCACTCCCTTACCTCTCAATCATTAGGCCCAATGATTAGGACACAAAGCCTTCAAACTCTTCTAAACCAGAACATTATCTTTATGCCAGTCAGGGTTTCTATTGCTGAGGTAAAATATGACCAAAAGCAATGTGGGTAGGAAAGGTTTATTTCATCTTATAGCTTGTAGTCTGTCACCCAAGAAAGTCAGACAGGGACAGAAGCTCGAGGTAGGAATCTGGAGGCAGGAACTGAAGCAGAGGCTATGGAGGAACACGACTCATTGGCTTTCTCTTCATGGCTTGCTCAGCCTACTTTCCTACAGAACCCAGGACCACCAACCCATCCACACTGGTTATCAATCAAGAAAATACACAGATTGACCCACAGGCTAATAAGGTTCAGACATATTCTCAAATGAGGTTCCCCCTTTCCAGATGGCTCTAGCTTGTGTCGAATCGACATAGCACTAGCGAGCACAGTGACAAAACACCTAAAATTAATAAATAAAATTAATAAAGGAAAAGGTTTTTTTCTTGCCAGTTATGTTTCCAGTGGTTTCTATTGATGGTTGCTGGGCCCTGTCGCCTCTGGGCCTATAGTGACACACAGTACAACATGGTGGGGAATGCTTGGCAAAAGAAACTACCCTGCTCATCAGGAAGGGAGAGAGACAGAGAGAAATATCCCAGGATCCCCAAATTACAGGAACATCCTCCCAGGCATCTATTTCTTCCCACAAGGCCCCAATGATAACAGGTTCCATCTCCTTCCAACTGTTCCAGTCTAGAAATCAAGTTTTAACTACATGGCCCTTCCAGGGACATTTCAGATCCAAACTATAGGACTTGAGGCATCAGTCAGAGTTTTGCAGAGAAACAGAACCACTAAGGGAATATATATATATATATATATATATATATATATATATATATAGAGAGAGAGAGAGAGAGAGAGAGAGAGAGAGAGGCTCAAACTACTGAGAAGGATAAATGGATCATTTAAAGCCCTAAGCAGGCAGCAGGGGGCTTGGGTAGAAAGTGCTCCTGCTATCTTGAGGCAGAACTTCTATTTTCTAGGAACCCTCACTGTTTTCTCTGTGGTCCATTCACATGACAGAGTACACCTTTCATACGAGGCCAAATGATTATAGGTGATAACCACATGTACAAAATCCTGGCACAGCAACACCTAGGTTAGTGTTTAACCAAATTGCTAGGTACTATGGCCTGGCCAAGTTGACATACAATGAGCTATAACAGTGGGATTTCCCTAATACGACTATTTTCGCCATGTTCTCTTCCCATAACTATATATATTTTGCATAGTTGTAAAAACTGTATTACAAGAATTTACTACTTTTATTACACGTATAACACATGTTCATTACAGAAAAATTTGTATACATAAAAATTTGCCGTTCTAATTTCATATATAATTTGTAAACCCTTTCTCATGCTTATAAGGCTGTCTCCTCCAGGGGATTATAGATATAAGCGCCTTCATCTTTGGTTCATCCATATCATTGGTTATGATGCCTGGCACTTTCCAGGTGTTCATACATATTGTTCAAGAGAAATGGGTTTTGCTGCCTAGTGCCAGCATTTATTATTTGTAATAACTGCATAATAGTCTGAATTGTCTGTTAAAATTATCATAGCACATTACCTATTATTAAACATTTAGATGGTTCTCAAATGTGCTTCTGTGGGTTTTAGTCCCCGCCCCTAAAAATAAATCTTATTTCTAGTAACTTCTGTATTATATGCATATTTTTTCTACTTCTACTTGAATAATTCAAAAAAACTTATTTATATGTGTTTTTCTTGAGGGTGTTTTGATCTTAAATAATCAGAGTGATTAGTCAAAGCACTAATTAATTCAGGAAAAGTATAGGTCTTACAGTGATTGGCAGATCCGTTGAGCCTTATAAGAATATCAGTCACGTAGTTTCTTTGAAGCAGCCCCCGACGAAGGCTGAGCTTTGACTGGCATGTGTCTTAGTCACTGTTCTGTTGCTGTGAAGAGACACCATGACCACAGTAACTCTTATAAAGAAAAGCATTTCATACAGGCTTGCTTACAGTTTCAGAGGTTTAGTCCATTGTCCTCATAGTGGGCAAACATGGTAGCAACGGGAGAGCCTTACATCTGGGGATCTGCAGGCAGCAGGAAGAGACTCTGGGCTTGGCCTGCGCTTCTAAAACCTCAAAACCCACTCCAGGGGCCCACTTTCTCCAACAAGGTCACCCCTCCTAAACCTTTCATAGGGCCATTCCCAGGAGACAAAGCATTCAAATCTATGAGCCAATGGAAGCCAGCCTTCAAACCACCATGGTGTGGGCCCACAACTTTCTGTCACAATGAGACTGCAAGTCACTCCGTACATTTCCCAGGTCTCTCTGGCAATCAGCTTCCTATCACATCTTCATCGAATAACAGACAAATCCAGATGAAGAGGAAAGGAAATATATGCCTTCACCAAAGAATACTGAAAGACTCTTGGTTTCCCTCACTCCTGCCTCCCACCACCTAGCCAAGCCCTGCTGCTTCCCCTGTGGCCCCGTGTGGAAGGCGGTGACCTCTTCTCTGGTGCCTGAGAACAGTGGTCCCTTCTCTCCAGATCCCATTGCTCCCTATGACCATGAAGAGACTTCCCCACGCCACACCCTGCTTATGCATTTGTAGAGTTGGCAACAGTGTCTCCTAAACTTCACTCTCCACATCCCTGTGTGCAGCAGGATTTCAGTGTGGGTTCTTCTGAAAGAAAGGTTCATGGTGCAAAGCAGTTAGGAGATGCTACGGTGAACAACACTCAGCTCTTTACTAAATGGCCTTGCAGGGTCCGTTATACACGAATAGTAATACTAATGCAGCTTTTGAATCGAAGTGTTTTCCTATTTGGTTTTTTTTTTTTTTTTTCAGTCATGTACCCAGGATAGGTTGTTATATATCAGGGAACAATAATCTTCCAAGGAAATGCCTATCGATGTCAATACTTTGGGAGAAAATATCAAGAGAATATTGATAAAGACTAAATTCTTATTTAGAATTTAGAAAGTCCCAGTATCTGAAGTTCCCATTATATTGGTATATACTGAACTGCAAAGGTTCTTTCAGAGGACAGCTCTTCTCTGGGGATACAGTGACAACTCAGAGCCAGCACAGGGCATGATTTCAGTCTAGGTAAAGCTTCCTCCTGCTCCTGTCATGACCCTCAGGCCACAACATCAGGGTTAGGGTACCTTTCAGAAAAGTGTTCCATCCCTTGCTCTCCTAGCTCAATGGCAGGAGCATCGTCTTTAAGAATGAAGTTGTTGCTCTGTTAGATTTCCTTTCTTCTCTCAGGCAGTTGGTTATACTGGGGTTGGTTGTAATGATACAAGCTGAGCCTTTAGCAGAAGTTTCTGGAAACCCAAGGAGCTGACCAGCCCCCCTCAGTCAGAGTTCACAGGAAATGGAATAGGGAACTGTTGGAATAGGCAAGAGGAAGTGTGTTGCCTCCCTCCCTCCCTTCCTCCTTCCCTCCCTCTCTCTCTCTCTCTCTCCATCCTTCCCTCCTTCCCTGTTTCTTGTGTTTTGGCCCACTTCTCTTCAGCTTGCTGTGTCCTCTCTCACAACCAGCCCAGCTTTGCTGAACTCCTGTGTGCACATGGCTCACAGTGGCTAACACAGACTTGGTTCCTCTCTGCCAGCTCGGCTTGCTCACTTTCTCAGCTTTACTGTGGTTTAATTCCTAATGGTGGCTTCATTTCCTCCTTAGTTCAGCAAAATGCTGTTTGTGGTTAAAAAAAAAAAAAAGCCTCCATCCCAAGCCTGAAGCAACAACAACAACAACAACAACAACAACAAATTGTCTTAGGGTTTTACTGCTGTGAACAGACACCATGGCCAAAGCAAGTCTTATAAAGGACAACATATATTTGGGGCTGGCTTACAGGTTCAGAGGTTCAGTCCTCTATCATCAAGGCAGGAGCATGGCAGCATCCAGGCAGGCAAGGTGCAGGAGGAGCTGAGAGTTCTACATCTTCATCTGAAGGCTGCTAGTGAAAGACTGACTTCCAGGCAGCTTGGATGAGGGTCTTAAAGCCCACAGTGACACACCTACTCCACCTTAGTTTATTCTCAGAAGAGCTCCAGGTGGCAGGCAGAACACATAGCTTATCGTCAATGTACAAATGAATAAACTAAATCGTTGAGATATCGTCTCAACACCTTCTAATTGTGCCACTCCCTGGGTCAAGCATATTCAAACCACAACAATAACAACAACAACAACAAAAATAATAATAATTCTAAATCTTGGGTGATTAGAGAAACATTAAGCTCTTTCACAAGAAGAGATTTGCTTTGTTTTGACTTGTCTTGTTTTAACTTCTAAATTCGAGTTTCAATAAAATCCAAATGTAAACTACCCCGTGGCATGGTCGGTCTTTCCACTACCCATCCCAATGGTAACTGCTATAGGGTTCCAGCTCTTCCTCCCACCCTCTAAAATGGCCTTCCTGGCGGTCTCATCCTATCCCTCTGTCTACTTCCTCCTGCTCTCAGCTGAGTTGACATTTCCCCCTGGAGAACTAAGCGTGCGGTCCCGAATCAGGTAAAGCCCAAGCCCTTGTCATAGCACATGGCGTCCAGTCTGTTGGAGTGGGCGTTTTCTTACTGGCTTTCTCCCTTGTTAGTGAAGTGGGTGTGGCCAGAGACCTCAGCTTCTCTCCCAGTCACCGCCCCTCACATGGCTTGCACCTGTTGAAGGATTCTTGCTGCCCCACTCTGCTCTCAACAGCTATCCTGTTTATTTCCCCAGCTTTTTACTTAGATCATGTGTTCTTGTTCAGGCTCACTTCCTGTTCCTACTTCATATAAGTTTCTCGGAGAATGAGAGACGCTGCTTCAGTTTTGAGGTTTGTGCTGGCCTCATTATGAATTGTGTTTCCTTCTTTGTATGAACTAGCTTGCTTATCATTGCTTATTTTTATGACTTTTCTCAGATATTTGGGATTTTTGTTTTATTCAGCGTTCATCTTTCTTTTTTTTTTTTTTTTTGGTTTTTGGTTTTTCCAGACAGGGTTTCTCTGTGTAGCCCTGGCTGTCCTGGAACTCACTCTGTAGACCAGGCTGGCCTCAAACTCAGAAATCCNCCTGCCTCTGNCTCCCAAGTGCTGGGATTAAAGGCGTGCGCCACCACTGCCCGGCTAGTGTTCATTTTTTATGGCAGAAGTTTCTCCTGCGTTATAAACCTGCTGGCTCAGAGCAGGGTTAGGAGTTCCTTAACTTATGCCTAAAATTCTAGATTTCTTTCATGGGCTTCACCTTAGTTTATTCTCAGAAGAGCTCCAGGTGGCAGGCAGAACACATTGCACCCTTATCGTCAATGTACAAATGAATAAACTAAATCGTTGAGATATCGTCTCTTCTAAGAGTATGCAGTTGCTAAACTCCTACCTGACCACCTGATTAAATAGTCCACATTTTTAACACCATATTCAGCTGCCCTTCACGTGGGTCTGTTCAGAGAGCAACCTGTCAGCAAGGACTGCCACGCCCTCCTGCCCCAAGCCAACAGAAGCAAAGGTATAAACCATTTATACCACCTAGGAAAAAATAGAACTTGACGTTGACAAAGGCCAGACTATCATGTCTTCAGGATTCCTTTTCTGCATCTCCCGGGTCTGCATGTGTTGGTGTTCTCCTGTTCTATAAGCTGAATTCTTTATACATGGTACATGGCCCTCTTCCCAGGATCCACATCCAAGCATTCTTCTGGCCTGCCTACCCACACCCTCCCTCCTAGAAGAAAATAATTCTTTCTATTCACTCTTTCAGTTTTTAGAAGTCTTTAAAGTGACAAGGTTGGCCCAGCTCACACTGTAAGCCTGGACTCCCATCCAAAACAATCACTGTAGTCATGGGGATATGGTATTTTCATTGGCTGTATCTAAGCTAAGACTCATCTCTGGCACCCGGGAGCAGGATCTGAGTACTGTCTCACTCCCCAAGTCATGGGTGACACCTCAAAAAGGCAGCCTTGGTCTATCCTCATGACAGTAGACAATCCGGTAGAGAGTCACAGATAGGAGTTGCCTGTTAGCAAGCTATGCTGACATGTACACTGGTCACGCTGTAGCCTGATGTGTAGGTGGTATCTAGCCTTAGGGATCAGACAGCACCCGAGTTCAAATCCCGATGTTATTGTTTAAGATCTGTGTGACTCTAGATGACATTTTTAGCAAGACTGGAGTATTCGATATTCTCTTGGGTGATGTATTTAACTGGGGCAGATATGAAGCACTCAACAACTGCACCACTGGCTCCCCCAGGAGTGGTGTTGAGTGTACCCCTTTCTCGGAAACTGATGTTCCTCAGCCAGGATCTTGCAGCACACCCAGGAAAATCTTCAGTTACTTCGAAGCTGGTCAAGGAAGTCTCAACATTTTGAACAGAAATCATTTTAGTGTCTTTCACTTAAAAAAAATAACTCAACTGATGCATTTCTTTAGGAGAAAGAAGTTGTGTGAAAGCAAATACAATCAGAGACGTCATACGGGCTAAGTCACGTACCCTCAAGAGTCACGTGGTGTAAGCTTGACTCCAACTCATCAGAACATGACTGTATAGAGAGACTGAGCCTTTAGAGATGTAAATAAGGTTAAATTTACTTATATGGGTTCGTGTTAAGCCAAAGGTGTTATCCTTATAAGACAAGGCAGTGACACAAGAGGACCCCACGCACTTCGGGACAGCCATGGAAACAGGAGGCCGTGTACTGGAAAAGCTGATATTTTTCAAATCCATGAAATGGGGAAAACAGTGTTCATCTTACACATTTATTATGAGAGCTGAGTAAGTTAGAGCCTTGTGAAGTTTGGGGGTTCAAGGCAAATTCTATCTGCGTCCCATCAACTATTTCATCTGACCAAAGGAAAGTTTACAAGAGACGATGAAAGGCAAGGTGGGGAAGCCATAGAAAGAGAGAGAATAGAAAAGGAAATGAGAGGCGAAGGGGAAAGAAATAAAGTCCCCAATATCACAGGAAATGGCGAGAAGGTGTAGTATGGAGAGAATATTGTGTACGTTCCATGGCGTGTACAATTCATATGGGAAATCTATCAGCAATCTCTTTCACTTATTTAACAAGCTGCTTACAATGCTACTCACCACGAGTCCGTCGCTACTGTAAGCACTTTATACTCATTAATTAAACTTGCTCTCTAAGGCAATTTTGAGGTACGTCTGTTCTCAGGCTATTTTTTTTCACATGAAGAACTTAGCACAGAGGGCTCAAGTGAATCTCCCAGGGTCATGTGACTAGAAGAAACCAGAGCCAGGGTTCAAACCCAGCCTCCTATACTTCCCAAGTCCTAGCAGAAACAAGTTTGTCTAAGAGGGAAACCTCGAAGTAATGGTCACTCCGAGAAAGATCTCCTCGTTGTCTCAGGCTTCTCTCTGGGCATGAGCGGGGGTGGGGGTGGGGGTGGGGTTTACCAGGAGACAACTTGATCCCGGTTGCTGTCCCCACCTGGGCTGCCCTGCCCAGGACAGAGCGAAAATGCAAAGCATGTATTAATTCGTAGGTGTAGACTTTAAAATATAATTAAGTAATAAGGTAATTACCCTCTAAGAGACAAGGAAGGAAGGAAGGAAGGAAGGAAGGAAGGAAGGAAGGAAGGAAGGAAAGAAAGAAGGAAGAAAGCGAGAGAGAGAGAGAGAGAGAGAGAGAGAGAGAGAGAGAGAGAGAGAGAGAGAGAGAGGTGACTTTGGTATGCCAGCCTTCTAGCCCTGCCATTAGAAGCCTCCTTCTCCCCTCTCAGTAAGTGCAGCTTTCAGAAACCAGCCGAAGCCTCCCTGCACCAGAATCATAACTAAATAGGACTCCAGTGCCACAGGCAAGTAGATAATTGCTTCTTCCTGCCACCAGGGACTCACACAGGCGCCTGCCATGCAGCAGCGTGCCAGCAGGAAGGGCAGAGCGGTAACTCGCGCTATGGGTCCACACGTTGCTCCCCCCCACACACAGGCATGAGCACACGGAGCATCCCCGCCCGTGTAGAGGGCTTCCGGCTGTAAGAAGAGAACCAAGTTCAAGATGAGCACCAGGGGAGAATACATGAAAGCGGAGATCTCTGGGTCAGTTAGTTTTTCTTACATTCATGTATCCACTCAGCAAAGAGGCTCTGGGTTTCTCGAGAAGGCAAATGGGAAGAGGTAGTCCTTTGAGTCAGCCCTGGGCTATATAGCAAGGCCCTGTTTCATAAGGAGAGAGAGAGAGAGGGAGAGAGAGAGAGAGAGAGAGAGAGAGAGAGAGAGGAGAGAAGGGTACAGATTTTATGGGTTTTTTTTTTTTTAGATGCTTAAACAAACAGGGGGACTCCTAGATAGTCGTGATGCTGAGGAAAAGCAGAACTCTGAGACCCAGAGTGGCTCTGGAGAGGGCTGGGTATTCCTTTATTGATAGCAGAAGCCACATGATGTTGTAGTGAGTGTATCAGGGTAGACAAGAAATCCTCTCAAGTGCAAAAGCCTCGAGCTGCAAGCACTGCCACACACACATGCACACACACGCACATGCATACACACACATGCACACCCGTGCACACACACGTGTGCACACACGCACACGCATACACACATGCACACACATGTGCACACACATGCACACCCATGCACACACACATGCACACGCGTGCGCGCACACACACACACACACACACACACACACGCACTGTGGCTGATGTTGACTGGAGTGTAACAAGCAAGAAGGGTATCCTGGAGAAGAAATACATAAAAGGTAGATAACATATGTCAGTGGGTAAGTTTACCTATAAGGAAAAATAATGGAAAAACTGTGGTTCTAATCCCAGAAGGGAGAATTCCAAATGGAGCAGACACCTCTAACTGCCTGAGCAAAAAGATCACTGTCTTTCCTTCTTTTCCTCTTCAGCTAAGAGGGAAAGTGACCCCAGTTAAAAAGGTATCAGTGGGAGAGGAAGACAAGATAGACCACATAAAATCATCAGTTCATCCTTCTACACATCAGGCAATCAAAGGTGGGAGCTCCTGGCATTTCTAGCTGAGCCCGGGGCAAGTTCCCTAGAGAGAAGGGACAGTTATCACTTATGGAGAAAGCCACATACATCAGTGCCTTCACTGGGCACTCTTCATGGGCTGCGTCTGCTTCCCCAGTTGTGTGCTGTGACGGAGGAACCCACAAGATCCTGAAGTTGAAACTACCCACCCATGAGAAACAAAGGACCTTGCTCCACGGAGACCCAGAGCTGCCCAAGATGACCTGGAACAGACTGTGAGAGTTTCCCAGAAGCTCATGGGACCCAAACAACTGTTAAGGACCCTGAAGTGCTCTATTAGGATGTAACAGCCACAGTTTGAGCCTACAGATGTTGTATCTATTGATATGGCCTCTTAGTAGTCTTCCCCCTCACACCCCACCTGCCAGCCAGTCTTCATGGTCTAACCAATAACTCAGGCATACACATTGTTTATTAGATATTTTCTTTATTTACATTTCAAATGTTATCCCCTTTTCTGGTTTCTCCTCCCAAAACCCCCATCCTATTCCCCCTTCCCCTGCTTCTATGAGGATGTTACCCACCCCACCCCAACTCCTGTTTCCCTGTCCTGGCATTCCCCTACACTGGGGCATTGAGCCTTCTCAATACAAAGGGCCTCTCCTCCCATTGTTGTTCAACAAGGCCATCCTCTGCTACATATGCTGCTGGAGCCATGGGTCCCTCCATGTGTACTCTTTGGTTGGTGGTTTAGTCCCTGGGAGCTCTAGGGGTACTGGTTGGTTCATATTGTTCTTCCTCCTATGGGGCTGCAAACCCCTTCAGTTCCTTGGGCCCTTTCTCTAATTTCTCCATTGGGAACCCTGTGCTCAGTCCAATGGCTGACTGAGAGCATCCACCTCTGTATTTGTCAGGCACTGGCAGAGCCTCTCAGGAGACAGCTATATCAGGCTCCTGTCAGCAAGCACTTGTTGGCATCCACAATAGTGTCTGGGTTTGGTGACTGTATATGGGATGGATCCCCAGGTGGGGCAATCTCTTGATGGTCTTTCCTTCAGTCTCTGCTCCACACTTTGTCTCTGTATCTCCTCCCATGGGTATTTTGTTTCCCCTTCTAAGAAGGACCGAAGTATCCATACTTTGGTCTTCCTTCTTGAGCTTCATTTGGTCTGTGAATTGTACCTTGGGTATTTGGAGATTCTGGGATAATATCCACTTATCTAATAGAAAACTAATAGAAAAGAAAGTGGGGAAGAGCTTCAAGCACATGGGTACAGGGGAAAATTTCTTGAACAGAACACTATTAGCTTATGCTCTAAGATCAAGAATTGACAAGTGGGACCTCATAAAATTACAAAGCTTCTGTAAGGCAAAGAATACTGTCAATAGGACAAAACAGCAACCAACAGACTGGGAAAAGATTTTTACCAACCCTACAATTGATAGAGGGTTAATATCCAATATATACAAAGAACTCAAGAAATTAGACTTCAGAGAACCAAATAACCCTATTAAAAAATGGGGTACAAAGCTAAACAAAGAATTCTCAACTGAGGAATACTGAATGGCTGAGAAGCACCTAAAGAAATATTCAATATCCTTAGTCATCAGGGAAATGCAAATAAAAACAGCCCTGAGATTCCACCTCACACCAGTCAGAAGGGCTAAGATCAAAAACTCAAGTGACAGCAGATGCTGATGAGGATGTGGAGAAAAAGGAACACTCCTCCATTGCTGGTGGGATTGCAAGATGGTACAACCACTCTGGAACTCAGCCTGGTGTTTCCTCAGAAAACTGGACATAGTACTACTTGAGGACCCAGCTATACCACTCCTGGGCATATACCCAGAAGATGCTCCAACATGTAATAAGGACACATGCTCCACTATGTTAATAGAAGCCTTATTTATAATAGTCAGAAGCTAGAAAGAACCCAGATGTCCCTCAACAGAAGAATGGATACAGAAAATGTGGTACATTTTCACAATGGAGTACTACTCAGCTATTAAAAACAATGAATTCATGAAATTCTTAGGCAAATGGATGGAACTAGAAAATAGCATTCTGAGTGAGGTAACCCAGTGACCAAAGAACACACATGGTGGGCATTCAGTGATAAGGCATGCACATTTTTTATTGGTGTTAGATACAATCTTGTTGCTATTTACTAGGTGGCAAGCAGCCCATGAATGAATGCTATTTCCAGGTCCAAGGTAGACCACCTCAGTAAGCATCAGCCAGATGCTTGGTGATAAGCAACCAACTGAGCGCCAAAAACCTGTCCACCCTGCTTTCTATGTGGTTCATCACTTGTGTCAAATACGGGTCTTTCATGAACATCCTGAATGAATGGGAAGAGTATGCTGTGGCCTGAGAGAGTGTGGTCCCCGACCTGAGGGTCAGGAGGCATTTGAATGTATGTGTTTTGTTTGTGGTTTTGACACAGTGTTGGGATGGCCTAAGACTTGTGATGCTCATCATCCTCTGTTCCCTACACACACACACACACACACACACACACACACACACACACACACACACACACCGGAGTCTCACAAAGTTGTTTCTCAGATCCCCACCCCCGCTTTTGGCTCAGCAAACTTCTTATTGCATCCATGATAGAGTTACCATTTTCTGAAGCACTGTATGACTGCAATTCTTATACGTCATTCTTATTTGTGATTTACAACAACCTCAGTGTGCAGATGAGACAGCAGACAAAGCTCCAAGCAAAGAAACCTTGGAGCAGAGGTGGAGACCTGATTCTTTCTGTTGTGCCCCTGAGACATGGAAAGCCTGCTGCAGCTGTACCTGGTGGAGGCTAGCCTCCTTCTAGGGCTCTATGGAGAATAAAGGGGACACACACACACACACACACACACACACACACACACACACACGCCCTCTGCTGAGTCCTCAAAGAGACCACAGCCACCTCTACCTGCACCCTTAGAACCAACCAGTAGAGGCCTTTCCCTTCTCCCTGACATAGTAGTTCCTTGTTCCCGAGGGTTGGAGGAGTAAGTTCAGCCCAGCCCCAGCCCAGCTGAGCCTTCTCACTCTGCCTTTGTCTTTCTGGCTGCTGATGCTGTTTAGCTTCTGCGGGAGTCCTGGGAGTTTCTTCACCTGGAGATATCCTTCCCTTCCTTCCTCCTTTCTCTTCCCTCAGCCTCCCTTTGAGCAGCTCTCCCTGGCTTCTTTACAACAGGAAACCTGGGGAGGGGAGGGAATCACTCTGGGACTCCCACCCCCTACTCCCCCACTTCCATATCTCCCCCCCCCCACACACACACACTCTCTGCTCTCCCCAAACCTGGGGAGATGCTTTTTCCTCCTCATCCCCCCACCCCACCCCCAGAGCTTCTCCCTGCTCCACTTCCCCAGCCTTCACGGAAGAGGCCGCCGGTGAGGGTTTTCCATTTAATTTCATTTTTCATCATTTTTACCCCTTTTGGATGGTTCACATCTGAGGGTCTCAGTGGATTAACTGGCCAATCAGATTTCATTATGAGCCCAAGTAGTTCTTATCATTAAACCTGTAATTTATTTCTTCTGTGTTTCATAAAATGTGAAATATTACCATTCTCAGGAAGCTTGAAGAGAGCGGGGATGCCCCATTAAGTTCGACACTGCTCCTCCGTAAGAGGCCCTAATTATATGTGAATTTTTTTTTAACAGCTAAGTTTCTACTTGCAGATGCTAACAAAAGAAATAAGCTTTTAATCCAAACATAATTAATATGAATTACCTCCTCAGCACACACTGGCTTTGCACCATTAAACTTAATTTTTGTTTTGCATGATAATTGTGTTATCATTACCGTTTATAGGAGAATGCAGGGCCCCTCTCTTTGTTTTCAGTCAAGACCAAAGGGACTGGAAATGACTTCCCCACCCCTGGGTTAGTCTAAAGTCTGTCTGCCAGCTTCCTGATTGGTCGCTGACTGGTCCCTTGCAGACGCTATGGCTTGAGGGACCTAGGACCATGTGCCATACTGTCAGCCACAGGGCTTGCTCTAGCAGAAAGGAAAAGTGAGTGTTTGCTGCTCAGGAGACAGGCGGAGGAGAGGACGCCTCATCCTTTGTCATCATTCTGGTCATCATCACTGTAATGGTTATTATTATGTCACCACTGTAATCGTTATTATTGTTCCTAATAGCAATGAACACCACACAACTTCCCTGTAGCTGCATGATCCGGTCCTGCTATTGGACATCTCCCCCATCTATCTGGGGAGCATAGATCTGAAATATTTAACCAGAGTCCCAGAAAAATCTTAGATGGAACCCCAAAGCCCCAGGTTTAATTATAGTAAAGGGCCAGTGATAAGGCAATTGCCTTGGGTACATAAGACTTTGGGTTCAATCCTCAGCGCGTGCGTACACACACACACACACACACACACACACACACACAAAAGAGAGAGAGGGGAGAAGGGAGGGAGCGGGAGAGAGGGAGAGGAGAGGGAGAGAGGGAGAGAGAGAGAGAGGGAGAGAGGGGGGAGAGAGAGAGAGAGAGAGAGAGAGAGAGAGAGAGAGAGAGAGAGAGAGAGATTGGTTCCATAAAAATTTTCTTTTACTAAGGACTGTGACCAAGGCTGGTTTTCTCTTACTGTTGTATATTTTGTTCTCTTTATCTTCTGCTCTCCTTTCTCCTACTTCCCCTTCCCCTTCCCCTTTTCCTCCTTCTCTTCCTTCTCCTTCTCTCTCTCCTCCCCCTCCTCCCTCTTCTTTTCCTTCTCCTCTTCCTTTTTGTATTGAGAGGGATACCCTTCCTTCATCCATCAGAAAGTTATTAGAAATCTATACTGGGTTGGGTACTGCCAACAAAATGACCTCCAATGGTGAGGGAAAGAAGGGTCAAATCCCAACAGTAAATTGCAACACTTAGGATGGCAAATGGAGGCTCAGTGCTCCAGTGAGTGGAGAAAGTCATTTCTGTTAAAGGTGCTCAGGAAGCATCAGGTAAGAACAAGAGCCTTAGAAGTCGGAGCTGGATAATGGAGTTATGCAGAGAAGTGGGTGGAGTTGGCAGGCATGGCCTGGAGGCAAGACCCTACAGAGCCAGTCCAGGATGGTAGGGACCAGCCAGGGTTTAGCTAGAAAGGCCATCTGGAACCAGAATACAGAGAGCATCCTGAGTGCTCGACCAGATGCTAAGATTTCATGAGATGATTTTGAAATGATGAGGAGGAAGGGGGGGGGATCTTAAAAGGTGGCATCTTCAGCTGGCCAGTCTGCTGACAAATGGAGGGAATATTACATTAAAAAGAGCCCCCAGGGATATGCAAAGCAGGGAAGCATAGCAGCACCAAGGTAGAATGGGGGGGGGGGGGAACAATCACCTGAAAGTGACCCCATGTGGCTTGGTAAAAGAGAGAGGCCAGGAGACAGAATAGCTGATACCTCAGTAATTTTGGTAGAAATTGTCACGAGACCCCCCCACACCCCCCACATTGACTCAGGTCTTGTCACAATTGTGATTTGCCTAGCACAGACTCATACCCGAAGCGACAGGCCTCCGTCAGCTAGTGCTTCTATGAGTGTTTTGCCTTCTCGACAACACCCCCACCTCATGATGTTATGGGATGCACTGTTACATATGTCATATGGTTGGACAAAGGAAGGACACTGAGGTTCAGAAACTTTTAAACCATGCCATTCCCCCCCCCCACCCCAGTGGTCAAGAAAAACCACTGGTCTTCAGATCTTTTTCGCAGTAGTGTTGTTTTAAAAGTTACTGCCGGGGCTAGGGAGACGGCTCAGTCAGTAGCGCTTGCCTTGCAATCAAGAGGACATGAGCCCAATCCCTAGAGCCCCCTCCTAAAATAGCAAGGTCCCCAAGGGATGACAACACCCAAGGTTTTCCATTGGTCTCCACATTCATGTGCATCCAAGTATGCGTGCACACACACATGTACATACACACACACACACACACACACACACACACACACACTGATGGTGAAAATAATAAACAGCACCAGGTAAAGCTCACAATCAGTGACAAGGCCACAGGTGTGTCCTTGCATGCTGAAGCTGTGCAGCTGGGTGGGAGGCCTTTCTGGTAGCCTTCTTATTCCTCTTCGGGGGAGGGAGAGGGAGCAGAGTGGAACTACGGATGATGGCAAGCGCACTGGACCATAAGACCAAAGAGTACGTTGGAGCTTCTGCAACAACATTGGCTCCCTGATTCCTAATGATCAAGCTACCACGTTGGATACTCTATCACTCAGAGAGACTCTGGCTTCTGGGGAAAAAACATTCTGTGGAAGCAAAACTAAGCACTGACCCAGGGTTATGCACAGGAACTGAGTTTTTAGATTAACGCAAAGATCCATTCACAAATTGTGCCCTTGATCCAAAAGAACCCAGTGGAGCCTGGTAGTATCGTCAACATAAATTTTTCAGTCTCCTAGAAAGGAGGAGAGAAAGTGTCAGCTATGGTCCACTAAATAACACAGGTAGAAATAAAACGTGAGAAGGGAGTGAACCCCATGCTCCGGTGGGAAAAGGCTGGCACACACACACAGAGAATCACGCCCTGGAAGCGGATCAGTAGAGACAGCCCAGTACTCTGCCCCATGTTCTGCCCATGTGGATACCATGCCTGCTGACTGAAAGAGAAACGGAGTTAAACGGTGTGCATCCAGCAAGTGCCCAATGCCATGACATACTGGTCGGACCCCGATGAACCCTGCAGCCGCATGGTAGCAGTCCATAATGCAGACAGAAACATGGCCTGTGGGGCTAAGTACAGACCTACAGAATCAGAATCCAAGAGCTGGAAGGTCTGGGAGGAAGGAGAACTGAAAAGACCTAAACACCGGCTTCAAACCTGAGAGAAGCACCCTCTCTTCCGATCCAGACCCCACTACTCTTCTCCAAGTTCCCTGGAGAATGAAGACCAACACAGTGCTCACTTAAATGCAGCAAACAACAACAACAACAACAACAACAAAAAACACACCAAATCCGGACCTGTCTCGCAGCATCATGGGCTTTTAAAGCTAATAAAAGTGAAACAAAGTGAAACTGTTTTCTTCTCTGGGTTGTTTGAGCTCATCTGCCTGTCTCTCACACCTCAGCAGTAGCTTCCTTCTACATAGCAACGTGCCTTGGCCACATTGCTTTTGATAGCTCAAACACCCTAGGAGGCAAAGCGAGAGGAAGTGACCCCGAGTACACTTTCCGTCTAGCCCTCTGCCTCTGGGCATCCCAGCTGTAGAAAACCAGTTTCTAAGCTTGGTTGGTGTGAGGCTTTAATTTTAATTGTCAACTCGACTGGATTAATAAATGCCTAAGAGATCAGTAAAGCACACCCCTGGGTGTTTTCAGTGACAGTGGGACCATAAGGACTCTGCCCAAATCAACAAATTAATACCTGATGGGTTCACAGTGTGATGGCATTATTGGGATGTAGGGAAAGGCAGGGGAGGGCGGGGCAGAGTTGGAGGAGGGAGATGAATGGAGGGTTTTACTTGCCCTGGCTTCTTCCTGTATGCTTGCTCTCTATCTCCTCTGAGCCCAAAAGTAAACACTCTTTGACAATTGCTTCTGATGTCATGATGTTCTGCCTATGCACACGGGGACCAAGCTGCCATGGATTTAACCCTCAGAGAAAGCCAAAATAAACTCTCCTTAAGTTCTTCTCACGGGCATTTTTTGTCATCCAGACAAGAAAAGTAACTCATGCAGGTCACATTGTCAGTGGGGACGCAGCCCATCTGGAATAGAACCTCATCCAAAAGTATTTTCAAATGTACTCTACCATCAACCTTGTAAAACCTCCTTTAGGGTTCAGTAGGTTAAGGACATTTGCTTGTCCAATTCCCAGGACACAAGTGGTAGGAGAGAGCCTATTCCTGAAATTTGTCTTCTGGCCTATGCCATACACACACACACACACACACACACACACACCACACATGTACACACACGCACACACACACTCAGATAGACAGACAGGTGGATAGACCGACAGACAGACTCACATACATATACACACACAAATAAATGCAATGCAAAACTTTATTTAAAAAATATCTAAAGCCCCTTTGAAAGGAAGCACAAAATGAGAGAAGAATAAAGAGGAGTTAAAAATAAGAAAAAGATACTGGAAGGAAGCTATAAAAGTTCTCGCTGGAGTATATAAAGAGCTCAAGAAGCCAGGCTAACTCCTGTATCCTTGGGTGGAGTTTCTGACCTTCTTCCATTCCTGACCTTCTCCATGTGGTGGAGGATATGGTCAAAAGGAAAGAAAGGTCTATTTGGCTCTGACCTACCAACCCAAACTGTTGCTTTCATGGGCAGGAATAGTTTTCTGTCCAAGGTGACCTCTGTCATGGAAGACTCCCTCAGTAGGGGGGATTTGAGGGAGGGACAACACTAGAGAGGTACCAAGAGTGCCACCCCAGCTCTGGAACCAGAGGACAGGTCACCTGAGCTCTCTGGCTTTCTGAGATGGGGAATAACCAGGTGCCTAGCTGTGGAGCAGCCAGGAGGATTACTGAAGCTACCGCACTCAGAGATGAGGTCCTGGCCCACCCTGAACTATTATTACCTAGCCACTTACTGGCTGGTTCGTTTTTGTTTTAAATTAGTATACAGGGTAATAAATTGCATTATGGCATTGTCATATATTTTTTCATTGCTCCTCCTCTTCCTCCTCCTCTTCCCCCTCCTCCTCCTCTCCCTTCTCCTCCTCCTCTCCCTCCTCTTCCTCTTCCTCCTCCTCCCTCTCCTCCTCCCTTTCTCCCCTTCTCCCCCTCCTCCTCCTCCCCTCCTCCTCTTCCCCCACCCCTTGTATATGTCCATGCCCAGTATTCCCCCTTGCATTTTTATACCACATGTGTCTTGTTAGCTCCCGCTCCTCCCCTCCCCTGACCCTCCATTCTTCCTTTTCTAGTCTCATGGCCTACAGTCACATTCAGGTACACAGAGACAAAAATGACAAGCTCAGATCTGTAGTGAGAGAGGACATTCTGTTCCAGTTTGGAGGTGGTAATCTAGGTTGGTTTGGTTTTGTTTCTTGCCAAGTTCATGTCCGTACTCTGAAATTTCCATTATACTATGAGAGTTATTAGTGACCGTACTCTTTGCATATCATATGACCAACTGTACAGACACTTTCTTCTCTTGTAGAAAACACGCACAACGGGGAGGGGGTGAATAGATCAAAACCCAATGGGGTAGAACGATGTCATGGTGAAACCCAGCGCTTTGCAAGGCTCGAATTGTAAACATTAATTCACCAGAAGAAAAACAAACACATTCTGAAACTCGCATTATAAACTTGCTTATACAGAGATCTTTGTAAAATTATTTAATATACTAATAATATACTAATATACAAGTATGGAAGCCTTTCTGGAAAATACACAAAATAGAATCATCTTTTGCCATCATTGCTAGCCATGGTTCAGGCTTACAATCTTCTTTTTTTATTATTATTATTTTTTATTTTTTAGTCCTGTCTGTGTAGTTTGATGGACATTTTAACCTAACATCCATTCGATGTGTTACCATTTTCCAAAACTGTCTCATAGAACGTTAACGCCCAAGGGGACTGAAGAGATGTCTCAGTAATAAAGAGCACCGTCTGCTCTTGCAGTTGACCCAAGTTCCCACATGGCAGCTCTCAACTGCTGGTAACTCCATTTCTGGAGGATCTGGCAGCCTCTTATGGCTTCCATAGATACTGGATGCATGTAGCACACACATCTAGTGCAGACAAAACACTCACAGACATAAAATAAAAATAAATAACCTTTTAAAAAGAACATCAATACACTAGGAGAGTGATAGATGTTGGGGATTAAGAACTCCAGGTGTTGTCTATAGGTGAAACCACCGGTCATCAGAACCTTGGTGCTGATTGCATAGCAAGCTCGTTAAGAAACCACACGTTTCCCATACTGGATAAACACATAATTAGGAAAATGCTGTCCATGACCCTCTGTGTAGTGAGTGCATGTGCGTGTGTGTGTCTTAGTTGGGGTCTTGTTGCTGTGAACAGACACCATGACCAAAGCAACTCTTGTAAGGACAACATTTAATTGGGGATGCCTTACGGGTTCAGAGGCTGAGACCATTGTCATCAAGGCAGGAACATAACAGCATCCAGGAAGGCGTGGTGCAGGAGGAGCTGAGAGTTCCACATCTTTATCTGAAGGCTGCTAGCAGATACTGGCTTCTAGGCAGCTAGGGTGAGGGTCTTAAAGCCACAGTGACACATCGTCTCCAACAAGGCCACACCTACTCCAACAGGGCTACTCCTTCTAATAGTGCCACTCCCTGGGCTGAACATAGAGAAACCATAACAGTGTGTGTGTGTGTGTGTGTGTGTGTGTGTGTGTGTGTGTGTGTGTGTGTATTTGAGTCAGTGCATGTTTGAGTCAGGGTCTCACTTTGTAAACTTTGCTAGCCTGGAATTTGCTATATAGGTCAAGCTGGCCTCTAATTCATAGAGATCCACCTGCCTCTGCCTCACCCCCACACCCAGAGTGCTGGAATCAAAGCCATGTGTCACCATGACTGGTGGTGATTTCAAATTCTTATTGAAAGTGTATCTACTTTTTTTTTCATAGAATTCTTTCATTTTCTTTAAATCACTTCATCATAAACCACTAAGAAGACATGTCCCAGATTCCTTTAAGCATTCTGTTTATGCTCAGTTAACTTCGACTTTTGGACAATAAAGGAAGGCAAAGCTTCACTGAACTTTCACCTTGTACATTGCCGAGAGGCGTAGGTGTTCAGGTTTCAGTGCTCAGAGCGGCCCCAGGTGCTGAAGGGCAGAAATGCTCAAGTTCATCACACGCCACGCCAACTTGTTTTTCAACGGGTCCATATCCATTTTCACTCTCCAACAACTTGGGACAAGTGTCCAACCGGAGCGAGGCCAAGGACCAAAGGGCTAAAAGTGGGACAGACTGCTGACGGCTTCTTTCAGCAGCCTTCGTTAGCACACCTCCAGTGACACTCGGGGCAGTACTGGGTCTGGTGCCAGCCCCTCTCCTCTCTCCCTCCTGCATCTCCCTCCCCCGGGTCAGGAGGCACAGACTCGTGGGGAGCTCAGGATTACTCCATGTCCCTGATAGTATCATGGAATAAAGCGCAACCAACATTCCATCTTGCTACTAGAAATGTGAAGGACCAGAAAATATTTAACAGTCGGAAACTCCAAGGAGGCAGCCCGTGGTTTGTAATCTTTGTCACTTTGCTGTGGTATGAGTTCTCTCAATTGTGGGAAGGTTCAAGTTAGCAATCTACGAATATAATGTCACTGAAGTGGGGGTTGGGAAGATACGTGTACAATATGATATGCCACTGCCTGCCTGTTGGCATAGCCCCAGTTGCTGGACACTGGGTTTCTCTTCTCTCTTCCCTACATTACTTCTTAACCTTGTTTAGATTCTTCTCCTGATCCAACTATACCTAGTCCGTATAACAGAGGCCTTTCCTGGGTACGTAACTAACTGACTTACAGTACTGGTCGTACCCCTCCAATACTAATGTTACACGAGGTTGGAGTCTGAGCCAGATTTCTACAGGTTCTTGACCTCTTACCCAAAACACTGAAAACAAAAGTTCATACCACTTTGCAAAAGAACCGAGCTACCTCTATCCCCAGCAGCAGCACAGGTCTATAAAGACATTTGCTTTCAAGATCCACAGTGGGCCATGCCAGCAAGGATAAGCAAGGGTCCCGGCCTGCAAGCTGGGGGGTCTCTTTTATGAAGTCTAAATGAAAGTGGCTGGTTACTGAGGGACATGGTTTGGGTGGTTCTCTATGTTTGATTGATAGATTAGGAGCTGTAATCATTTTCCTACCATTCATATCCCTTCCCATAATGAATAAACATATAAGATGGTATATAGGGGATTTCCCCCCAAAAGTTCACTTAAAGGACACACGTTGCCTGACTGTGCATGCACCCAAAACCAGTTTAGACTTGGAATGCTTTTCCACTCTTCATCCGGGATACACCAAGAATATATTGAATAGTATTTGTCTTAGTTTGATTGTTACTGGGAGCAGAGAAATCTACACCGTTGTTCAGAAATGAGAGTATACGTAGCTCAAGAAAGAAAGAGCATCTGAGGTTGTTTGGTGAGGGGTGTGTGTGTGTGTGCGCGTGTGTGTAGACTATGCAGGTAAATAATTAGACTGCCAAGAGCATTATTATTACAGGGGCATGTGCATAACCAAAGCCAAATAGGGCCCCAAGGCTAAAGTATCTCCTCTTCTTGTAGGCTTCCTCAAGGTTTCTGCTTTACCCGTTGCTGAAGTCAGTAGGATTCAACTGCCAATTATCCTTGCCCACCTATGTGTAACTCTGTGCCATCAACTTAGGTTGACCTTGCTGTGCAGCTGGTCCCTCCCCATCCTCTCTGCTCTGGCTACAGAACACTGGCTATCTGGACTCAAACTTTCTCCCTCTTGGTATTTACCAGACTCCTGCCCTTGTGTTTCGTCTCCAATTTCCCATCCAGTAAGTACCCCAATGGATCTAATAACAAGGACAATTTCCACATTAGTGAACCACAGTGGGTGTGGCCTTGAAATCAATCCCTCCTGTTGCCCCTTCCAAGCCTTTCTCTAACCCTTCCACTAAGAACTAATGGTTCTGCAACCCCACAAGCTGGCCCTGAGCGTGGCCATTCCCAGCACCGGATCATCGTCCTCACTGCGCCCTTAATACGCCGTTGGTCAGAGATTCTTAACCTCAGACTCGAGGCCATCAGATGACCATGCCAAGCTTTTCAATGGAATGTCTTGCTGTGTACTCTAACCGTCAGGCGAGATGAGCCATGAAAGCCTAGTCCAAGATGACACGTGGGAGCCACAAGAACCTTTAATAACCCAGCCATCACAAAGCTATGTCACCAGTGACATACACAACCTGCATCTCCTACTGTCAGGAGTCTCAACAGGAAAAACTTGCAGTGTGCCAGCATACAGTCTCCCTTGGGCATGCTCTTCCGGTTCTTCCCACCTATTCTCTGTCTTAGAGTCAACAAAGACAACCTCATAGTCAAGTGTCAACAACTGCCAGGAACAATCAAAGGGAGGAAAAGATGGGAAGGGGAAAACTCGACAAAGAAAAAGCAGAGCAGAAATGACAATATGCAATGAAAGGCGTGTGTATGTGTGTGTGTGTGTGTCGGGGGGGGGGTGTGACAGAATGTTGCGTGTTGTGTTTTCCAACATTTCATGGGGATCTCTAGACCCTAAAAAGCGTAAGTGGTGGTTATCTACCAACAGGGAAATGAACGAGTTACTTTCAAGCTTCATACCAGGATCCGTGTTCCAGTTTAAATACACTATTACCCCATGCAAGTGTGCACGAAATAGTTAATGGTAATATTCCCGAGCTGAAACAAGGAGGATGCTTAACAGTGTTACAAGGAAGCATATGGATCCCCATATTTTTTACCATAGGCAATCTATTCTAAGCTTGGACTCAATCTGGAAATTGCTTTCCCCCAAATGAATTGAGCTCAGATGCTTTCAACCCCTCACACTGTGGGGCAAAAATGATGAATCCAGGAGCGGCAGGCAGGCAGGGAGGAGGCGGAGAGGAGCATTCAAACAGAAAGCCCATATTAAGTAAAGCTGGCAGTTCGCACTTGGCCCATCAAACTGGAGCGAGCACCCCTCCTCCAGAGCATCGGCAGCAAAGATAAAAAGTAAACTTCGCAGAGTTAAATAAGGCAGTAATGAGGTTCCTCATCCAAGGAACACAAAATCTCAACCCAAACCAAATCAAGCGCCAGCCATGGTTTGTATAGGCATTCATCTCTGAGGGCCACATATTGAAGGCCGGGTACCCAGCTGGCAGTGTGAGATGCTGGCAGACCTAGCAAAAAGTCAAGTCACTGGGGAGAATGCATTTGAAGGGGATAACGGAGCCCCCAACTACTTCCTGTTTCTCTCTCTCTCTCTGCTTCCTGACAGCAATGCATGATGGGAGTGGGTTTCTCTAGCATTCACTCCCACTGTGGTACGCAACAGACTCAGAGTAACCACAGTAGCCAAAACACCGAAGCAAAGAGCTACAACAAGTCTTTGCTTTTTTTTTTTTTTAAAGCTGATTTACCCCAGACATTTGTTACACCTGTAGAAAGCTAACTAACAGAGGAGGAGACAATACATAATCCAACAGGAGAAAAATACAAAGTAAATCATCATAACTCATCCCCTCCACCAGCTACACATGGCTTAGTTAATTCTTTAATGAGGATGGATTATAATTAATATAGAACTTCACAGTATAATTATTGCATATAATTATGCTTGAGCTAACAGCAGAGTAAATCACATATAGTTTGCACTCTATAGTGTGAATTTTCAGTTAATATTTTTTTTTTTGAGGGAGAAAGGAGGGCATTTCATAGTATCATTCAATAGAGGACACCTCCAGGAATGTGCACATCAGATGAACCCTTTGGGATACTTTATCTAAGACTATGATCCTCAGTTTTCCCAAGCTGGCAGCTGTATTACAGAATTCTGCCTGCCAGACAAGCCCAGAATAAGTATAGAAAGTATCTATATACACACAAAAAAAGGATTTTAGCTAGTCAGAGCCTATAGAGTCAAGGGCTAAGATCACTTTACCATCCTCTGCAAGGACTCTCATGTGAACTCTTCAGACTGAAGCTCACTGTCTTTTACCTGTCTCTTGTCCCACATTCTCCACCACATCCCCTGGACCCTTCCTGGGCCATCCCCTTCCACTCTTTCCTGGTTCTCTGAGAATAGAATCTATGCTCCATAGATGGCTAAAAGTTCATGAGAGGACAAATTACAGGTCTCCAGTTGTTCCAAAAATGCAAACAATATGAAGATGACTGAACTTAGGGCAATGTATGACACATGTTGCATCTTATATGTACACACATGGGTGTTAGCAATGTGTATAAGTACATAGCCTTCTGTAGAAGAGTCCTAAAGGTCTGGGATCGAGAAGAGCTGGTCTCCACCCATACTTCTCAGTCTTGCCAGTCATCCCGTGTAGATATTTCCTACCCAAGGCCTTTGGCACCACCTTGGAGCAGTGGCATCTTCTAGGCACTGTTTCCTCCTGGAAACTTCCTTCCCCTCAGTGACATAAAAGAGGCTGACAGAAATCTCTCCAAGAACACAAGGCTTTCTCTCAGGTGAGGAGACACCGTTAAAGCTAAATAAATTGACTAACACTGAAGATGCCTCTTCTTCCCCTTCATCGACTCAGTGGACTCCTGCCACCGGATCTCTACTGTGCAGCCTCCTCCCCACCCACTAGACTTTTGAGCACTTGCCCTTCTTGCCAGGACTCCCTCCATCTTGACTTTCCCTGCAGAATGGGGTCTGTAGGACCCAGCTTACGGCTCAGCTTCTCTAGTCCAGTCTGGTCTTTGCGATGTACCAGTGACCCCCAACAATGTGCACTCGACCCTGCCTACCAACAGAGTCGACCTCCTTAACTAACTACTCAGATTCCAGCCCCCCTCCCCCCGCCGTTAGAGCTCTAGAGGGAGTGAGGGATCCTCCACTAACATTCATGCCCACAGTCACTTAGGGTACAGCCCCAAACACAGTCGCCAGGACCTCTTGTATCTGAACAAGGAATCTACCCCCACCTCCGGTCTCCTGTCCCCTCCGCCAGCTTTCAAAGGCCACCCTGAGGCAGAATAAGTGACACTAAATCTAGAGAGTCTCCCCCCACCCACCCAGCCCCTGCAGCCCCGCCTGCCCACTGATAATAATGGGCCAAGACACTTTTATTATCATTATTAATTAGCACTTTCAAGCAATGGAATTAAATCAATATGGTGGACTGAAACTAATTTTAACAAGCCATTGAGATCAATCATTGGGACTTTTATCTACATAAATGCCACTAAACTCAGCTCGTTAGTGTAACATTAGCTGGAAAGAAAAAGAAGGGAGACTGGCGGGGTTTTAATTAGGAAGACATAAACTGAGCCACAATTTTTCTTCTTTGATTTGCTTTTAATCTCGTCTGCAGAGCTCTTCCAGTGCTGTTCTGGCTGATTTTCAGTCCCTGGCCACTGGGACAAGAAGGGGAGGGGATGGGGAAAAAGGAGACATGAAGGGCAGGCAGCCAAGAACACTGCAGATGGCCCCTCTCCTGGGCCCACCCTGAGATGTGCCAAGCCATCACCCAGTGGCCTCTTTCGACTCAGCCCTCACCTTCTTAGTCCTGCAACCCGAGCATCCTTTGTAGTCACCTTCACAGATCACGGATCCATTTCTGCATTATGTGAACATGATGAGTATATGCATATGAAGTTACATGAATAATCAATGGATGGTAGATGAGCACTGGCTACATGTCAGATATCCTCCTTCATCCTCCTCAGAACCCCTTGAGGCCAAGGACAGGAACTTACTCTCTGTGGGATCCTCTCCTATCTGTCCCTTTTCTCCGCATCTATAAGAAGCTATAAACACTTGGTGTGAGTGCTAATCACTTTCCATCCATCTAACAAAATACCTGAGATGCTTAACTTCTAAAGAGAAAAGGCTCGGGGTTGAAGAGATGGCTCAGGAGTTGAGAGCATGCCTGTTCTTCTAGAGGACCAGAGTTTGAGTCTCAGCACCCAGAGCTGCCTGAAACTTCCATGCCAGGGGATCTGATGCCCTCTTCTGGTATCCACAGGCACTGCTCTCTCTCTCTCTCTCTCTCTCTCTCTCTCTCTCTCTCTCTCTCTCTCACACACACACACACACACACACACACACACACACACTCACACACACACATATATTAGAGAGAGAAAGAGAGAGAGAGAGAGAGACATACACATATATACAAAATTTAAAAATGATACAAATAAATATCTAAGGAAAGGCTTTAGCTGGCTCAGGATTAATGCATTTGGGGGAGTTTCTTATCCATGATTGATTAACCCCATTGCTTTCTACCTATGTGAGACAGCCCATCCTGGTGGAAGTACCTGGTAGAGCAAAGCCGTTTGCCTCATAGGCAGGATGCAAAGAAAATTAAGATGGGCACATAGTCTCCTTCAAGAGTGTGTCCCTGATGACCTAAAGGTTTTCTGGTAGGCTCTGCTTCTTGAAGATTCCATTATCCTTCAATAGCATGACCCTGGCCACTCACCCTTCAACACATAGGCCTGTGGGGGACACTTAGCTTGTTATGGAAGACTACTATCCAGGTTTCATTTCTGCTGGTCTTCAGACAGGGGCACCCCAAGTCTTCCCTGATTCTAAGGCACCTAAATAACATTGCCAGCTTGGCCTTCCCTAAATCTCAGGCTTTCCTTCTAGCCTCTTCCCAGACAAACCTTGGTATCTTACTGGTCCAGAACCTGTTCTAAGCCACCAAATAGATGGCATTATCCAAGTTCCCCCAGACACGCCACTCTGTCTGTGACAGCCACCACCATCGAGTCCTGTACCTCCCTGCATGTTCACATCCTCAACTACCTGTAATCACTTTCAAAGCAGTGACTGGACCCCAGTGACATCACCATCCTCAACGGTGCCTGGCACAGGACCAGAACCCTCTTCAAAGCTACACACAAGTGTGGTGCTATCCGCCGAGGAAAGCTGAAGGCACTTTGTACAGTGGGCCTTAGAGAGATGCTGCCTGTGCTGTGTGGCACATCAGGAAAGGAAAAGCTGTCCAAGGTCACCAGAATCCAGATTATTCCAGCATGAGTCCCAGAAACCAGACATGGAGCTACAGGACCTGGTGTTTGCCGTCCGGGGTTTCAGTCTTGCTTTGGTTTGACCTTTCCTTATGGCGCTTGCTCTACTCTTCCTTTTTAGATTGTGAACGTTTACTTTTGCCACTCTCTGTGGAAAGTATAAAGAAATCATCCGAGCCTCGGAAAAGACACAATTGAAGAGTCTGGGGACT
This sequence comes from Mus pahari, assembly GCF_900095145.1. Classification (NCBI taxonomy): domain Eukaryota; kingdom Metazoa; phylum Chordata; class Mammalia; order Rodentia; family Muridae; genus Mus; species Mus pahari. The sequence goes on from NC_034608.1 coordinate 44,548,081, forward strand.
ACCAAACATTGTGAGAGGAACATGAGAATCTAGATGCCATGGTTTTAAATTGATGTGTCGGGTCGTCAAGTCAACAAGGAGTGAGTTTGTAATGGCCCCTCTTAAGTCAACTGGACAGGGATCTATAGTCACCATCAAAAGGCACTTCAGTGTGTTCTGTATGAGGATTTCTAGAAAGGTTTAACTGAGAAGAGAAGACCCATCTCAAGCATGGATCTCGCCACTCCGTGGACTGGAATTCTAGACCGAGCAAAAAGGAGAGAGAGAGCTGAGTGTCGGCATTTCTCCTCTCTCTCTCTCTCTCTCTCTCTCTCTCTCTCTCTCTCTC
>NC_034608.1:44548552-44552443 GCF_900095145.1 Mus pahari
TCTCTCTCTCTCTCTCTCTCTCTCTCTCTCTCTCTTCTCTCTCTCTCTCTCCCCAATACAGAATGACCAGCTGCTTCCCCACCATGATGGGCTGTATCTTCCATTGGGAACCAAAATAAACTCTTCCTTGCTTAAACTGCCTTTGTCAAGTATTTTGTCCTAATGGTAATAAAAGTAACCGATACACTATTATTGCTATAACTGTTCTGATTATTATCAGTCGATGTGTTCTGATATCATCTCCACCTAGTAAGTGATTAGAATTTGGCTCTTCTTTTTTTTTTACAAGAGATCCTCCATGGTCTGTTAACCATCAGATACAGTTCACATTATAAATTAATAAATTAAATTTCTACATCATATACACCAGTCTCCTAAAAGCTATCTTAGAACAAATCAACGCATGTATTGAGTTCATGCCTGCATATACTAGAAGTCAAATATTGGAGGCAAAGGTCCTAGATCTCAGTGCCCACACCAAGGCACCACCAACTTAGGACACTATGTAGTCAGCAGGGCTCTGTGAGTCCTGTGTACGTTGAGTTCATTGTTTATGCTTATATCGTGAGCTCCTTTAAAATCTCTTAACTTTAATTTGCTCCTCTGTAAAATGGGGCAAATATAATACTAGGTCCTGGAGTCCTTGGGTGTTTGTAATGACTGGATGAGTGCATAGATGGGACCATGGTCTTGAACACACAGGTACTCAGTTATCATTAACTCGCAGAGCATTTATCATTCTCCCTCACTCATTGTTATTTACACAATTTATATATAAGGGCATTTGACATACATCTGACATACATCTCTACCAAGCACTCCCATCAAACAAAGGAGGCCAGGTACAGAGTCACTTATTGAGTGGTGGTTTCTGCGAGCCAGCGGTACAGGAGATAAGAAATAAGTTGATCAAAAGGCACAAAGTTTCAGTTAGACACGACCAGTGTGGAGACCTGTGTCACAGCATGGTGACAATAGCTGACAATAATGCATCCTATTTGAAAGTGTTATGGGGGTGGGGATAAGAACTTATTACTGAAGGTGACAAGCATGTTAATTAGCTTGAGATTTTAGATAGATAGATAGATAGATAGATAGATAGATAGATAGATAGATAGATAGATAGATAGATAAAATTTTTGGATATTACATTACTGCAGCTAGAACAAGCAAGGTCACTTTTTAAAGACCGCATTTTTTTTTTTAACTTATGTATTTAGACTTCAAATTCAGGGTATCACCGATAATCTAATAATAAATAACAATTTAAAACTTTACTGCCTTTAATTACACATTAAAATTATTTGGGAATTTGGCCTTTCTTTAGGTTTTCTCCCATGGCCCTGCCATCTGTGGCTCTCTTAGTCATACCAATAGGCTGCCAAACTTTTTTAATCCATGTGTCATAAAGCTAACCCATATGCTCTGCGGTGACTACCCACTCTGAACTGTGAGTCTGAGAACTGTTGGAATTATTTACATCCTGTGAGCCTTTCTGTGGGGTACCCTGTCCCAGGGAGATCCACTTTCCTTGTTAGTCAGAGGAGGAAGTTGAATCATGACAGACGGTGTACAGACATCAAAGATATCTTGGTCCTAATGGATGCTTATCTGTCCTGTGTCCTTGGGCAAGTTTCTAAATCACAGGGTCTTGTCGTGGGATTACATCATAACCCTAGATCTGCATGACTGTATGCTGTATAACAGCTTAAACTAAACAGTCTCCCAGTCTGAATCTCCCTGAAATCCAGGGAGAAGCCCATAGCCCTGGGTGGTAGGACCCCTGAGCTTTCTCCTCAGGATTCAGGCCAGCAACTCATGTGTGTGCTCAGCCTTGCTGTAACTTCTCTTAAAGACTGCTCATCTCAGTCCCTTTGAAAACTTCCTAGACCAAATGAATCACCATTCCCCACACCCCATTGTCTTCATGCCCTCCCCCCAAACAGTCTTAACTTCCTGGTATCTGACAATGACTCTCAAGGGTGTCCAGGCTCAAGGCTCTGCAGTTCCTTTCCAAGTTGCTTCCCTGTGAGTCTGCAGACTCGGGGGGGTCTAGGCAAAGCTGCAGAAGAAGGGTACAAGAGCTGCTCCTGGTGGGATTCTTCTTATAGCATGCTCAGAAATCTGTATCCACTCCTAAATTTATCTCCATGATGTTCTCCCAAACCAAGGATCTGCTAGCCTTCTGTCCCATCACAAAATACTTGGTATAACTTCCCGTGAGAAAGGGCTTACGGTTTGCAATGCCCCAGTCCATGCCGAGGTGGGCCTGTTGTTTCAGGCGGTGTCAGATGGTAGCAGTGGGGAGCATGTGGCCAAGGGAGCTGCTCACTGCACAATCCAAAAGTCAAAGAGAAAGATGATAGGTATTGTCCCCTTCAGTGATGTGACCCCTGTGACCTAAAGACCTCCTGCTAGGATTCACCTCCCAAAGTTCCGCCACTCACCACCCAGGGGACTGCTGACAGACAGTCAACATCCAAATAGCTTATTTTACCTTTAATTTATACATATGTATATTTCATTAATGAAGTCTTACATTATAAGGCTCTTCATTATAATTTTTTCCCTGAATACTTGCAGTGAACACATACTACCCTTTTAATTTAAACCCACCTTAACACTTTAAACCCTGCCACAGCCAGTTAGGCTTCCCTGTCAGCCCCTGCCCAAGTGAGTCCCTTATTTAGAAATTCCCTATTGCCACAACTCCGCTCTATGTTACTACCACCACACTCGCCCATGTTGCAAAGACTGCATTCCTTACCTCGCTCTTTTGAGTTTGCAATACAAATTCTATGGTTTCTGAAAGAACAGAAAGAAAGCAATTTTCAGGTATGGGCGCGTGCAGTTCAGTGATAGAATGCTTGCCTGGCCTGCCTGAGGCACTCGGTTCCCTTCTTGGTGCCACAGAAAAATGAAGACTTCCTAGGTTTCCTCAACAAAGCATGCCTCAATGACTCGATATGCTTCCAGGTCTAGTAAATTCATCTTCCGCACTCACTTGGTGCTCAGAGTTGAGAGAAGTCTTGTCTCATAGCTAGCCAGTGAGCTTCCTTCAAGCCATAAGAAGCTACTGTGTCTCTTTATCTCAGTAGCTTTCCCTCATAAAATGTCAGCTAACACCCACCAAAGAAGGCCTGGCCTGAGATCAATGCCTACTTCTCATGCAGCAGACTCTTGGGGAACCTAGAAACTTCCATGCATTGCCTTCTCCGTCCTTCAGTTGAAGCTTGCCTTACATCCCTTTCCTACCTAACTACTTTTTTCTTTCCCTATTTGTTGCTTCCTGTAACTCTTTAGCCAAGAACATGTGGCTGAGACTCAGAGCAAGTCAAGTCGATTATCAACAAAAGTTATGATTCAGAACACATCAGGGACCTTCAAAAATGGCTCACAAATCTGTGAATGCCAAAGCTGAAGTGAATTAAATCAGGCCCTTGCTGTTCGTAGCCGGCTCCCTCCATAGTCAAAACACCAAGCTAAGTTTCAACCCGCAGTGTGCTGCTCTTCCCGTGGCCACGTTTGCTCACTGCCATCGCTCAGTACAGCTTATAAATCCCTTCCCTCCTGAGTCCTCAGAGAGAAATCCATGATAAAGCATCAGCTATTAGCAGGGGAGGCCCAGGGATATCGTTCACTTGGTAGAGTGCGGGTCTAGCCTGCTTTGAGGCCCTGGACTTGATCCCTAACAGAGCACAAACTGGATATGGTGGTGCATGCCTGTGTCACAGCACCTGGGGGCTGGAGAAGGATCAGAAGTTCAAGTTCAGCGATATAGAGAGTTCACAGCCAGCCGGGGCTACACGAGACCATGTCAAGAAAGGAACGAAGGAAAGAAAGGAAAGAGAGAGAGAGAGAGAGAGAGAGAGAGAGAGAGAGAGAGAGAGA